>NW_023416346.1:12039427-12426927 GCF_014108235.1 Myotis myotis
CTTAAAATTCTTGCTTTATATTTGGACCTTGGCTTTCTTGTACAGTTCTTTGTTTTTCCCACTGCTTCTGATTGTTTTTCACTTTCGTTTACTACTATTTCCTGATCTCGTAAAAATCCTCTCAGCCATGCTATCTCTTGCCTGCGGTTCTGCATTGCTCACCATTAAAGGCCTTCCTCTCAGAGCTCTCTATTGGCCTGCAATCTGGACAAGTACTTGCTTTGTAAGGTTGTACACACTGCCACCTGGATCTTCCCTTCTCTGAGCTCTGGGGTTTGAACTACTGTTTTGCAAAATCCATATCTTTTACTTGGTTTACTTCTTGTTTTCTGGAATACATCTTTAAATAACTTGCTAAGAGAGGGTGCATGGGTAGTAAACTGAAATGGACACTGTTGCTTACCCATATCCAGTTTCTATAAAACCCTGATATTACTCACCTTTCTACATTATTCCCAACTCCAGCAAGGATCCTGAAGTCATTCCACACATTGCATTCCCTTGGCAAGGAACTGTTATTGATTAAGGCTGGACCTGAGATCTCAGTTGGTCCACTCAGACTGAAGGGAGGGGCTTCAGTGGCATGTTCAGAGGAGACTTATTTCCCTCACTGTATGTAAACAAGGAAGGTGCTGCTGGCAACTCTGTAACCTCAGACTGAGGGACCAAGCCTGGGGACAGCACTTCCTCACCAAGGATGATGGAGTAGAGAGACAGGAGGGACCTGGGGCCTGCCCCAGCTCTGGGCTTCCAGTTATGTGAAAGAATACACTTGAATTTTGTAAGCTATTTTGAATTTGCTTTTCTCTTACTTGCGCCCAAAAGCATTATAACAGACATGTCTTCTGAGTAACTGCATGTCTAAAATGCCTTTCTTTTGCTCTTCTACTTGATTAGCTAAGAATAGGATTCCAAGGGTAAAAGTTATTTTCCATTCTGGACCTGGAAAGTATTATGCTAAGCGAAATAAGCCAGTCAGAGAAAGACAAGTATCACATGCTCTCATTCATATGTGGAATCTAATGAACAAAATAGATCCAGAGACATCGAAGCATGGAACAAACAGGCTGTCGAATCTCAGAAGGAAGACCGGAATGGGTGGGCAGGAGGGAAGAAATCAACCAAAGAACTTGTATATGCATAACCCTTGGACACAGACAGTGGGGTGGTGAAGGCCTGGGGGTGGGGGGGAGATAGGCTAAAAGGGGTCAATGGGGGGAAAAGGGGGACATATATAATACTTTCAACCATAAAGATTTTTTAAATAAATAAAGTCAATATTAGAAAATTTTAAAAAAGTTATTTTCCCTCCTAACTTTGAAGACATTGCTACCATTGTCTTCTAGCATGCAGAGTCACTAATGAAACAAACTAGTTGTGGTTCTTTTGTAGGTGGTTTTCTTTACTCTCTTCTTCCCTGGAGAATACTTTTGTCTATTGTCAAGTCTTTTTAAAAATATGTTAGCTTCCATTCTTTTATTTTCTTTCTTATGGAGACTCCTGTTCGCTTAATTTTGGACTTCTTACATTGGTCCTCTGTCTTGATCTTCCCTCATATTTTGCATTTATTAATTTTTGCTCTGGATTTTCTAATATCTCCTAGACTTTATTTTCTACCTTTTCTGTTAAATTCTTTATTTCAGCCCAATCTTTTTTTTTCTAACTTATTGCGAAGCCTGTGTGTCCACTGCATAGAATCAATTGTTGACATTTTGACATATTTGCTTGGTTTGCATTGCTATGTGTATTTTTATATCCTTTTGCTGACCATTTGAAAGGAATTCGCAGACAGCATGGCATTTCATCCCTGAGTACTTCAGCAAACATCTGAAAATCAGGACATTTTCCAATATAAGCATAATGTCTCAAGCAGATCTCAGAAAATTAACAGTAATTCTCTAATGTTATCAGACAGCCATTCCAAATTGTAATTTACCCCAAGTGTCTTTTATAGCTGTGGTGTGTTTTTGTGGGGTTTTTTTTTGGGGGGGGTGTGCAGACAGGCAGTAACCAATTAAGATTTATACCTTCCATTTGCATATGCTTCTTTTGTCTCTTCTAACAAGAACAGCCTCCCTACCTCCAGTCCACCTGTGACATTGACTTTATGAAGTACCAGCTCAGTTGTCTTACAGAAGGCCCACATTTTAGATGTGTTTCTTTTCCTGATTATTCCTTACATTAATTGTAAATGAGAGGTTATATCTGCAGGTTTGTTTAGGTAAACATTTGGGGTAAGAATATTTTGTATTAGCATCAGACTGATTGGTTCTCCTGTGGTTCTTGATGCAACATTTTACCACTTGCTTGAAGAAGGAGGTTACTGCCAAATCTCTCCATTGCACATATACAGTTTTCCTATTGTAATTGATAAGTAATCTGTGGTGTGATGCTTTGGCACCGTATGAAGATCCTGTTGCCCAACAGCCATTCACTTAATGATTTTAGCATTCATTGATGATCCTTGCCTGCAGCTGTTATTACATTGGTGTTACAAAATGATGGGTTTTCTAATTCTGTCATCTCTTCTACTTCTAATATTGGCATTCAGTAAAGAACTTTCCTTCATTAGGTAAGGAGGAACTATTTTTCCTTCTAAAAAGGCAGTATAAATGCTAAATCTTTGCCTTTAATTACTAAATTAATTACCAAATTCTAGAGTAAGGAGTTGGTATAATGAGCACCTCAAATGGTAGCAAAATATTTGCTGTTGGCCCTAACCAGTTTGGCTCAGTGGGTAGAGCATCGGCCCACAGACTGAAGGGTCCTGGGTTCGATTCCGGTCAAGGTGAATCCTTTCTTGCCTCTTCCTAGTTTCTGGTGGTTTGCTAACAATCTTGGTGTTTCTTGACTTGCGGCTTCATCATTCTAGTATCTGCCTTCCTCATCATGTGGCATTCTCTGTGTGTGTCTGTTTTCACATAGCTGTCTTCTTTTAAGGATACCAGTCGTATTGGAATATGGGCCTGCCCTACTCCAGGATAAACTCATCTTAGTTAATTGCATCTGCAAGGACCTCATTTCCCAATAAGGTCACATTTATAGGTACTGGGATTAGGACGTATCTTTTTTGAGGAAGACACAATTTAATACACAACACTATTTCATAACATACATAAAAATGAATTTAAGCCTTGGTGTGGCTCAGTTGTTTGGGTGCCGTTCCGTGCATGGGAAGATTGCCAGTTTGATTCCCGGTCAGGGCACATGCCCAGATTGCTGGCTCAATCCCCGGTAGGGGTACATGCGGAAGGCAACTGAACGATGTTTTTTTCTCTCTCTCCCTTCCTCTCTCTCTAAACATCAATAAAAACATATAAAAAAGAAAATGAAAAGTCACTGAGAAAATAGTTGAGACAAGTCATATCTGACAAAGGACTTGTATCAGAATATATAAAGAACTCCTACAACTCAATAGTAAAAAGACAACCTATTTTTAAAAGGTGAAAAGATTTTAATAGATACTTCACAAATTATGGCCTCTGAATTATGACCAATATACTCATGAGGAAGTATTCAACATTAGTCATCAAAGAAATACAAATTAAAGCACAATGAAATAATAGTACACACCCACCACAATGGCCAAAACTGACAACATCAAATCACCAAATGTTGTTGGGGATGTGAAGTGGGGCTGACTAGGAAGTGGTACCAGGGAACTTAATGTGGCTATGGTGACATCTATCTTGATATCAGGGTTTAGCTTATACAGGTGCATGCAGTTGACAGAACTCATCAAATTATACACTTAAGATTTGTCATTTTAGTGGATGTAAATTTTACCTGAAAAAAGGACATGAATTTTCAACTCTAATTAATGATATGCATGCAGTAGTGTAAGTGTACTGGTGTATGAACTTTGAAATGCATCAAGAATAAGACGAATTGCCCTGACCGGTTTGGCTCAGTGGATAGAGCATCGGCCTGCGGACTGAAGGGTCCCAGGTTCGATTCCGGTCAAGGGCATGTACCTTGGTTGCTGGCGCATCCCCAGTAGGGAGTGTGCAGGAAGCAGCTGAATGGATGTTTCTCTCTCATCGATATTCCTAACTCTCTATCCCTCTCCTTCTCCCTTCCTCTCTGTAAAAAAATCAATAAAATATACTTTAAAAAAAAAGAATAAGAAGAATTAATGGATGGATGAATGATGTCAACAACAGTAGAATCTAGGTGATGAGTATGTGGGTGTTCTTATACAGTTTCTTCAATTATTCTGTATGTTTGAATTTTTCTTTACAATATGTTGGGGGAAAGTCACTTGGAATAATCCTTTTCTGTGTGGTTATGTTATTGATTTGATATATAGTTAGATTTATTTGTTATTTTGTGGTTTGCTTTTTATCCCTATTTTGGGGCTACATAAAGTATTTAATGGTTCAGAAATCATGCCTAATGTAATACAGGGAATTGCTACTAATTGATCTTTGTTTAGTTTGTGGAATAACAGAAAGTTATGATTATAGTAGTGATTCTTTATATTAGTGGAGTAACAAAAAGTTACGATTGTAGTAGTGTTTATTTATATTAATACCCTATACACACATTTTATGTACATGTAAACGTGTATGGTTTTTGTAATTATCTTTTGTTATACTTGTCCTGATTATATTTATTGAAATGTAATTTGATGTCTAGTATAATAGGCTTGAATTAAAAAAAAAACCACACAACACCAAGCCAAAATAGAAAGGTATACTCAGAAGTCACATTTCCATCTCTATCCCCTTGATCCTATTTCCCTCACTCCTTTATAGGTGACTATTTTTATTGGTTTCTTGCTCATCCTTCTATGGTTTCCTCTTGCAAAGATAAGCCAGTAATTCTATTTCTCCTTTCTTACACACAAAGTTAGCATGCTGGATATACTGTTTTGCATCTTGTGTTGTTGTTGTTGATTGTTTTAATATATTATTGATTTCAACAAGGAAGGGTGAGAGAGGTAGAAATATCAATGATGAGAGAGAATCATTGATTGGCTGCCTCCTGCACCCCCCCCCCCCCCCCCCGCTTCCCCACCGGGGATTGAGCCCGCAACCTGGGCATGTGCCCTGACGAGGAATCAAACCTTGACTTCCTGGTTCATAGGTCGATGCTCAACCATTGAGCCACGTGGTCAGGCTTACATCTTGTTTTCAGTTTATTCTCACTTCGTCTGTCCTGAAGGTCACTCCATATCAGCATAGATACACTCCTTATTATGGCAGTGTAGAACTTTCCCTTCTTCATTTTTCTTTTATTCCTGCTGCATAGACTCTATTGTATAGATCAACCATGCTTTAGTCAAGCAGCTCCCTGAGGATGGACATTTCCGTCCCTTTCAGTCTTTTCCTATTGTAAACAGCGCCACACTGTTTCTTTGTATTTGTAACTAACCCGTTTTTAATCTCTGAATTCTTTTATCATCTGTCTGTTTCTTTCTTGTTCTGGACATTTTTGTTCTGGTTTTATGGCTGTATTATCTTCTAGAATTTCTACTCTGTGGACAGAGTTTTTCTTCCATGTTGCTGGGTCTCTTCCCCTGATTTTGAAGAGCCGTTTGGGTTGGAGACAAGAGGCCTGGTTATCTGGCACACTGCTCCTGCTCTGATGGAGTTGCCCATTTTCTGCAGGGTCCCTCCCCAGAGCGGAGGTTTGGAGTAGGAGTTATGTGAGGAACAGGACAGAGCAGGTTGACCATCAGACTTGGCTTTGCGGGGAATAAGACAGGGGTCAGCCCTCAGAGACCAGAAAGAGGTGTTCTTCACCTGGGCTGCTTGCTCCCAGCCACACCAGGAGTCTTGGGAGGAAGGGAAAGTTCCAGCCATTGATTGAGAAAAGACCCTTTGGTTTCTTGCCTGTGGGAGGAAGTGGCACCTTACCACTCAGAGTGTGCTCCATTGACTAGCCCCAGTACCATCAGCTTCACCTGGGAGCTTGCTGGAAGTGCCCATCCCAAACCTACTGGGTCAGAATATGATGGTCAGCAACGCTCACCAGGTGACTATTATGACATGAGAGTTTGAGGGGCACTGCTTGCCCCTAGTCTGCTCTGATCTAAGAACCTCTTTGGTGTTCTCATCTCCTTTGTAGCTCCTGTGTAGTACATTCTGCTCTATTCTGTTAGTCAACATGTTCCTCTTACGTCCAGCATCTAGAAATTTGTGAAATACATCTCATCTGTTCACAAGTCCCCTCCTGTCATCTCTGTGGAATATTTCTTCCTCTTTATACATCTGTGTACTTTGTTTCTTTGAGGTTTGAAGAGTTAGGTCATAAATGGGTAAGTGGGAGGTGAAGAAATGGAGACTGGTTATAGACAACTCTTTTTGAAAAGTTTTTCTGTAATGAGGACCAGAAAAATGGGGGTGGGGTCAAAGGTGATGTGGGGTTGCAGAGGGTCTTTTTCAGATGGGTGGCTATGTGAGCGTGTTTGCACAAGGAGGAAAAAAGGAAGAGGAGACACGGGGCCCTAGGAAGTTGCAGAGTAGAGTCCGTGCATGAAGAGTGACCACCTGAGGGCGGGCTTGGGGTAGGCACTTCCTCTTTGGTAAAAGCAAGAGGATAGAAGGCACATGGATCCTTTGTTAAAGCTCAGGAGTCTAGTGAGAATCAGAGCTCAAGTAGAAGCTGGTGAGTTTATGTGACAGCTGCAAAAGGGACAGCAGCATATTCTTGCACAGTGCTGGATGCCAGATGTCCAAAATCCAGGTGTCACAGGGCCCACTCACTCCTGAGGCTCTAGCAAAGAATCCTTCCTTGCCACTTTCGCAGCTGGCAGCTGCCTGGCAATCCTAGACATTCCTGGCTTGTGGTTACATCACCCCAATCTCTGCTTACATCTTCAGTTGGCCTTCTCTTGTGTGTCTTCTCACCCTAAGTTTAAATGGTCTCATTTTGTAATTCTTCACTTAATTGCATCTGCAAAGACCCCTTTTTCAAATAAAGTTGCATTCATAGATCTGATGGTTAAGACATATACGTACCTTGTTGGGGCTACCATTGAATCCACTATAGAAGCCCGTCCAACTCTAGGATAAAAGGGCCCAGGGAAGGCCAGGATCCCCACCGAATGGTTGTTTTCAGTGGAATCCGAGCTATAAGTTGATGGGCAGTGGCAATTCAGTCCTATTCTGTGTGGCATGACCACAGTAGTTCAGCTAAAGGAGTTCACAGTAGACTTAATGAGATGCTCATCTTGTCCTAAGTAGTCTTCTACTTAGGACCCACATAACTCGTCTGGTTGTCACAATCTGGCAGCGATAATAGGACAACTCTCATTATTCACTGGAAAATTTGTGTAGTTAAAATGAAGTGTTCCCTTACTTGGCTGTTAAAAAAAAAAAGGAAGAAGGAAATCTTACCTTTTGTGACAGACAGCCTAGATGGACCTGAGATTATTTTGCTAAGTGAAATAAGCCAGTCGGAGAAAAACAAGTATCATATCATCTCACTTATATGTGGAATCTAATGAACAAAATAGAAATAAAGGCATGGATGCATGGAATAGACTGGCAGCTGTCGGGGTGGGGGGCAGGGGGTTGAGGCTGGATGAAAGAAGGTGAAGGGATTTAGCAAGAAAACATATATATAAAACACAGACAACAGTGTGGTGATAGCCAGAGGGAAAGGGGGTGTGGGCAAAGGGGATAAATGGGGACGGAAAGAGACTTTGCTTGGGGCGAAGGATGCAGTGTGCAGATGATGTTTTGTTGAGTTGTACACTTGAAATCTGTATGGTTTTGTCATCCCAATAAATTCAATTTAATTTAAAAAAATAAATAAAATATAGCGCTAGCTGTTTGGCTCAGTGGATAGAGCGTCAGCCTATGGACTGAAGGGTCCCAGGTTCGATTCTGATCAAGGGCACATGCCCACATTGTGGGCTCGGTCCCCAGTAGGGGGCGTGCAGGAGGCAGCTGATCAGTGATTCTCTCTCATCATTGATGTTTCTATCTCTCTCTCCTTCTCCCTTCCTCCCTGAACTCAATAAAAATATATTTTAAGAAAATCAAAATAAAATATAAACAAAATAAAGGAAGAAAAACATTAAGTATTTCCTTAAATCCATTCTGTACTTCTGTACCTTGTTCTGTGACTCAACATGGAAATGAAATATTTTTTATAAGTTAAAGTACTTACAACTGTGTATTCAGGACAACTTTTTAAAGATGCACATGGCCCTAGCTGGTTTGGCTCAGTGGATAGAGCGTTAGCCTGCGGACTGAAGGCTCCCAGGTTCAGTTCCGGTCAAGGGCATGTACCTGGGTTGCGGGCACATCCCCAGTAGGAGATGTGCAGGAGGCAGCTGATCGATGTTTCTCTCTCATCGATATTTCTAACTTCTTTCTATCTCCCTTCCTCTCTCTGTAAAAAATCAATAAAATATATTTTAAAAAAAAAAAGATGCACATGTTCTGAAGAATAGCCACATCTTGCCTGGCCGATGTGGCTCATTGGTTGAGCCTCAATCTATGAACCAGAAGGTCACGGTTCGGTTCCCGATCAGGGCACATGCCCAGGTTGTGGGCTCAATTACTGGTGTGGGGTGTGCAGGAGGCAGCCGATCGGTGATTCTCTCTCATCATTGATGTTTCTCTCTCTCTCTCATTGATGTTTCTTTCTCTCTCCCTCCCTCGCCCCTTCCTCTCTGAGATCAATAAAAATATGTGGTTGTGGTTTTTTTCCCCCAAAGAATAGCCACATCTTATTCATTCTTTCTCAAAGTCAAACAACTTTCACAGTGGCTGGTGCTGGTGCCAGAAAATTTAGCCCTAGTCATTGTTATCATCTGCAAAATAAGAGTTCTCCTATGTGTTCAGCTCACAGCCTCTATACCCAACTCCATAATCCTTTGCCTTCAGTGGCACTCAAACACCATTGATGGTTCTATCTTCTCTCTGGTCCTTGCTCCCCTCGTACCCTCATCTCTTTCCCAGGCTGTCCTAATGCTTCCTGGCATACCACCTCCAAGCCTCACCACTTTCTTGCTTTGTCATATTCAACCAGCGAAGCCCCACCCCTGCTGAAATTCAGTCATCCATCTGCCCCATATCTGTTCTGCTATACAGCTGAATGTGGCCCCCTGACTGTTCTCATTTCAAGTTCACATCCACTTCAGGAGAACTTCACACTGCCCAGCCATCATACTGCAATTTCCCAATCTCTCCTTGCTTCTACCACCCTCCTCATCAGCTGTCACACCATCTTGCAGCTGATAATCTCATTTCTTAGTTCCCAAAGAGGCAGGGAAGCAATCTGAAGAGAACATCTGCAGGCCCTGTATCTCCTTACTAGCATCTGCCCCGTTCCTTCTCCCCAGCGCTCTTCTGGGCCCTTACTCCTGCTCCTGTTCTGAGCCATCTCTCCAGCCCTCTCTTGCATTAGAGATTTCTCCCTCAAAGTTGGGTCCTTCCTATCCCCCTAAAAGCCTGCTGTTATCTCTCCCACCTTGACAGAAGCTTCTCTTGGCCCCACCACCCTTCCAGCTTCTCTGCCTCCCTCTTCCAGCAAGACTCCACTACATCTCTCCATATGCTCTCTTGAGCCCTCTCTACTCAGTCCTTTGCTGATACGAATGATGACCTTTGTGTTGTTAAACCTGGAGGCCAGTTGTCACTTTTTCTCTTCCCCAACCTATCAGTATCAGTGATCCCAGTATCCATATGAGTCTGTCCCTTTGCACCAGTGTGCATCTTCTCAGTGGGGCCTACCTAGAATGCCCTATTTTTCCCCCAAACCACAGTTTTGGTCCCTTTCTAACAAAATAGGTGACTAATCATGTTTATCTTAACTGTGTCGTCCCTGCTGGGGCAGAACTCTATAGGGCAGGATTGTTCACTGTATTCACAGAGGTACCTAGAATGGAGTCTGGATCTTCCTCAGTGCCCCACATGGTGTTGGAGGGCCTCGGGTTCAGACTTCTCCACCCTAACATCCAAGGTGATCTTATCCAGCCCCATGTCTCTCTATTCCATCTGCAAACCACTGGCTACCAAATTTGTCTCCATGCTGACCAGGTCCACCTGTGCTCCCAGTGCTGACTTAACATCTCTGCTCAGCTTCTAATGGGCTCCTCCAACTGAGCAGAGATGTCAAACCTGAGCTCCCAAACCCCCACACCTTCTCCTTCCCTGGTCTTCCACTTCCCATTAAACAGCAACTCCATCTTCCTACTCCTTAGGCCAGAAACCTGCTGCTGGTTACCCAGAATGCTTTTCGGTCACACCACATCCATTTATCCAGAAACCTTGTTCATTCTCCCTAAAAGGTGTCCCCCATCTCCATTGGTCGCATCCTGGTCCAAGCACCCAGCGTGCCTCTGCCCTTGCTCCCTGTGTCTCTGTTCAGTCCTGCAATATTTGGGCTAGAACGTGATTCTCTTCTCTTCAGGACCCTCCAGTTGGCTCCCCTGTTGCTCAGAGTCAAAGCCAAAGTCCTTAGAGTGGTCTACAAGGCTCATTGTAGTCACCTCTCCTGCTACTCTCCTGTCACCCACTGAGGTCTCCCTGGCCTTCTTGCTTTTCCCTGGAACCTCCAGGTACACCCTTGCCTCAAGGTCTTGGCCTCAGGATCCTTCCCTCTGTTGGGGACATTCTTGCCCCAGGCAGGGCCCTTTTGGGTCTCCTTCAAGTCTGCTCAAGTGTGGCCCTCCCTGAAGATTGATGCCTGCTTCTACCCCACCACTTCCCCCTGCCTGGCCTAGCACTTATCATCTGCTATATGCTGTTTTATTCATTGGTTTTATTTGTGTTCCCTTCCTCCCTCCCTTTCCTTCTCTCCCTTCCACGAGAATCTAAGCCCCATGAAGGAAGAGATTTTTTTCACCTCTTGTCTGCTGTATCTCCAGCACCTAAAATTGGCATGGTGGATGAATGGATGGATGGATGAGTGAATTCTGAAGTGGGACCTTGTCCTAAGATTTTATCTTATGCTAAGAGGGGCAGAGTAGACTGCATCCTGCTCTGCTATTGACCCATTAGCTTCTGTGTGGCCAAAAGGAACAATATTGTTTGTGGGTTAATCAAACCTGCAGTCTGGAGTCAGAAGGTACACATAAGGGGCAGATATGTGGGGTTAGAGTTACTTTTGGGGGATTTGCGTTTATCAAAAAACATGGAATAATTTGATGAGAGTCTAAATAGCACCGACACAGTTTGCCCCACATTTTAAACATACATCCTTTATGAGTGTACAGTTTAATAGCATGATTTCCCAATGAAGCTTTGAAAAACAGGAGAAATGAATTTAAAGGCTGTCAGGTGCCTTTCCAATCTGTGGCTTGGTATTTGTGTAACAACATTTGTGTTTTGCCAACAGATGTGTTGCTTGAAGTACCCATGAAAGTGGTCTTTGTAGTTTTCCGCCTGACTGGACGAAGCCTCAGGAACTGATTCCTGAGAGGAGGCTGACACTGCCCACCCCAGCTTCCAGGCCTGACTCTGCCTTTGGGCCCTTAGTGACCCCTACAGACATCTGGTGCAACCCCTGTAGCCAGAAAGAACAATGGTTTTCTCACATGTTGCTCTTTCCCTAGTGGGTTATGAGCTTCTGGAACAGAGACCCCATGTAACTTCTGAGGGCCTTCCCCTGCCATAGTATGGCATCTGGCATGAGTGGCTGATGGAGTTTCTCCTGGGACCAGTAAGGGGCAGGGTTTCTGGCTCACGACATGACTTTCCCACACACCTCCACTATCTGGACCTGGTTCTTCCAGGTTCACTCAGCAGGCTTGAGCCACTTGTCTCCCTCCTTGGCAGATGTAGTTAGGAAGAGCAAAATGCTCTGGCCAGTTAAGCGAACTTTCTGAGTCTCAGCAGTTCAAACAGTGTTTTGTTTTGTTCTGGTCAGGTTATGACACCCATACTGTGAAGGAAAGGAAAGCAATCTGGTATTGTAGGAGGTGGTGTGTTGTGTTGTTAATTGTTTTATTTTTAAGTTTTACATATTTTTGCAGTGAGGCAAGTTTTCTTTGAATAAATAATGCTGGGAGCTTATCACATAGAAGGCATTTGTGTTGTCCTCAGTACATTCTGAATTATATAGGTTTATTTTTGTCTCTTGTATTCACTTATAAACAACTCAAAGGCTGCATTTTTAGCCAACAGAAATAGGAAGAAAGAATTTCAGAATTTATTTTGTCATTTTTCAGTAGCTTGAGTTATAGTGATTGTGATAACTTAGTGAAAAAAACTGTGTAGTGAGTAAAGCTTACATATGGTTTATCATGAACATTTTGTTGTGCCTTTTTTTTTTGCTTCTAAGCACCTTGATATTTTTTGTGTGTTAAAAGACTCACGCAGGTTTATTCTGGGGATGCAAGGCTGGTACAATATTCACAAATCAATAAATGTGAGACATCACATAAAAAAATGAAGGATAGCCCTAACCGGTTTGGCACAGTGGATAGAGTGTCGGCCTACAGACTGAAGGGTCCCAGGTTTGATTCCAGTCAAGGGCATGTACCTTGGCTTCGGGCACATCCCCAGTAGTGAGTGTACAGGAGGCAGCTGATCGATGTTTCTCGCTCATCAATGTTTCTACCTCTCCCTTCCTCTCTAAAAAAATCAATAAAATATTTTTTTAAAAAAAGATAAAATCACATGATCCTATCAATAGACACAGAAAAAGCATTTGATAAAAATCCAGCACCCATTTTTGATGAAAACTCTCAGCAGAGTTGAAATAGTGGGATATACCTCAACATAAAAAAGGCCATATTGCCCAGCCAGTGTGGCTCAGTGGTTGAGTGTCAACCTAAGAACCAAGATGTCACGGTTTGGTTCTCGGTCAGGGCACATGCCCAGGTTGTGGGCTCAATCCCCAGTGTGGGGTACGCAGGAGACAGCCAATATGGTTCTCTCTCATCATTGATGTTTCTATCTCTCCCTCTCTCTCTGAAATCAATAAAAATATACTTTCTTAAAAAGGCCATTTAGAAAGATTAACAATCTTGTTGCCCAGACAATGGAGTCCCATCCCAGCCTCCTACTTCCCCAGGCCTGTAGTCCCTGCTTCCCCATGTAATCCTTGTCCTACCCTATATAAGCAGCTGGCTTATGGGGGGCTGCAGAGCAGATTTTTGTGGGTGACCTGCTGCTCTCCCATACTGCCAGCAGTATTGGAATAAACACGCATATATGATTTTTTTAAAAGGCCATTTATGGCAAACCTATAGCCAACATCATAATCAGTGGGCAAAAACTAAAAATGTTTCCCTTAAGAACAGAAATAAGACAGGGATGTCCTCTTTCACCACTCTTATTCAGCATAGTTCTGGAAGTCCTAGACACAGCAATCAGACAAGAAGAAAAAATAAAAGGCATCCAATTGGAAAGGAGGAAGTAAAACTGTCATTATTCACAGATAACATGATATTGTACATAAAAACCCCTAAAGACTCCACCAAAAAACTACTAGACTTAATAAATGAATTCGGGAAAGTAGCAGGATACAAAATTAACATCTAGAAAGCGATGGCATGTTTATACACCAATAATAAACTCTCAGAAAGAGAAATTTAAAAAAAAACAATTCCACTTACCATTACAACAAAAATAAGATACCTAGGAATAAACTTAGCCAAGGAGGTAAAAGACCTATAGAGTATTAGGCTAAGTGAAATAAGCCAGTCAGAGAAAGACAACTATCATGTGATCTCACTTATATGTGGAATCTAATGAACACAGTAAACTGATGAACAAAATAGGTCGAGATTCATGGAACAGACTAATAGATCTCAGAGGAGCAGGGAGCGGGGATGGAAAGAGATTAACCAAAGAGCTTATATGTATACTAGAGGCCCGGTGCACGAATTTGTGCACCAGTAGGGTCCCTCGGCCTGGCCTGTAGGATCAGCCCAAAACCGGCTCCCTGACATCCCCCGAGGGGTCCCAGATTGCGAGAGGGTGCAGGCCAGGCCGAGGGTCCCCACCGGTGCACAATCAGGGCCGGGGAGGAATGCAGAAGATTGGCCAGCCAGGGAGGGACTGCGGTAGGGCTCCAGGGCGTGTCTGGCCCGTCTCACTCAGTCCTGATCAGTGGGACCCCAGCAGCAAACTAACCTACCAGCCAGAGTGTCTGCCCCCTGGTGTTCAGTGCACATCATAGCTAGTGGTTGAGTGGCCTTAGCATATCATTAGTATATTATGCTTTGATTGGTTGAACGGACAACCGACGACTGGATACTTAGCATATTAGGCTTTTATTATATAGGATATGCATAGTCTATGGACACAGACAATAGTGTGGTGAAGGCTTGGGTTAGGGCGGGGACTGGGTGGGGGGGAGGCAAAGGAAGGGAATATGGGGGACATCTGTAATTCTGTCAACAATTTTTTTACAATTTTGGAAAAGAAACCCACATTGTGTGGATCTTAGGTAAGAGACAGGTGGACCCTGGCTTCTACTTAAGAAAGCCTAAATATGGGACTGGAGACTTGTGGTGTCCTCTTCTCTCATGTGCCCTGAAGTCTGGAGGCAGGCTGTCCATGGCCACTGCAGTGGTTCTGTCAGTATCTGGGATCCAGAACTCCTCAGTCTTCCTCCATCACCCTGAGCAAGAGACTTCCATTTTCAAGGTTGCCTATAGTTACAAGATGGCACTTGCAGCTCTAGCCATTGCATCCTCCTCTCCAGGTAGAAAGGAGGAGAGCATGGGGAACGGGCAATAGGGACTTGCCAGCTTACCCTACAGACCATTCAATCATTTCCATTTCCACATCTATCTTTTTTTTAACTGAGGAACAAATAGTGCCTATAACAAAGCAATCATTTATTTCTCTCTAATGGTTCTGGATGCAAGATGGGGTTCAGATCTGTTCGCTAGCCTATGGTTCTTGAACCCAGGAAGGGAAAGCAACTTCCAGGGACAGTTTCTTCTTACTGGTATGTATCAGAAAGCAAGCAGTGGTGGCTAATGTCCAGAGATGATCTGGTGATGCCCAGGATGGGTTTCCCAACCAGATAGTGCCTTTAGTGCACCTTGGCTGTGTTTTCAGTTGTGTGGCTGCTTTTCTGAGCTTAGTTTTCAGTTATGAAAACACTTTTCTGGGCTTAGTCTTCTCTCCAGCTCCAGATCTGCACACAAAAAAAAACAAACAAAACAAAACTCATTTGTAATTGCAGTTAGCTAGAGTTGGTTTCTGTTGCTTGCAACCCTTGATGTATGGGCAAGGAAAAAAACATGCTTTCAAATTTTTATCTCAGGATAGAAGAGGAGCATAGGCTTTTTGAGCCATGTTGCCCTCAGGATTAAATCTCAGCTTTTATACCTACTAGTTGTCAAGTGCTTTTTCTGTCCTTGAGCCTGTATTGCCTTTGGTTAACTACTTTAATGTTGCTGAGCATTCAGTGAGACTGTATGTAAAGCAGTGATTGTGAAAGTATTGGGAAAATGTCCTGGTCTGAGCTTTTGGATTGGCTCTATATCATTTGAATAATGGGCTAGTAATTTAGCAGTACTGATAACAGCTAAAATGGCCTTCTGGAAAGGGGGTAAAGAAGGGTGGGAAGTGCCGCTGGTTCCCATTGAATGAGGCTTTCCAACAGACCCTGGTCTCCAATCAAAGCACAGTGCTTGGCAAACAGAGGCTGTTCTGTGAATGAATGAATGCATGCTTGGGTGTAATTCCATGGGATTTGGGCGAGTTTGAAGTGTTTGGATTGGGGAAAACAATTCAGCTTCATATCACCATTCAACGACTCATCTTAGGCTTAATTAAGTGCCTCTAACCCAGCAGTTGGGACAGTTATCTTGGGCTATTCAACAATCACTTATTGTGAGTATATTTGTGCAGATTTTTAAATTTCCTTTTTAGTCTAAACATGAATGCAACAGTGTTTATTACTGACTTACCATTAGTCACCACTAATGAACAAGAAATTCATAAAAGAAGAGATACAGGTGGCTAATGAAGATGTAGGAAAAGAGTTCTGCCTCAGTGATAATCAAAGAGACACAAATGAAAACAAAGATGATGCCATTATCACCTACCAAATTTGTAAAGATTAAAAAGACAGAAAGAAAAGACCTAGTGCCAGCTAATACTGGGATCTGCTCCTGCTGTACAGCTTGCTCCCCACCTACTGAGCCGGCCTGCACATGCAACCAGGTGAGGCCTTTCCTTGTCTGCGGGCACATATGGATCCACTGTTGAGCAGGTGACTCACCACACAGTTCACAACTCAGGAAGTGCAAACTCTAGAGTAATGATTGGTCTGTGAGTGTCCCTGCTACCACCCAAGCCCCTCTTTAGGGTACAGCTGCTTCCAGGATCCTTTGTATGTTTTTGACATGTTCTGTGCACGTGCATGTACACACACTTGGAAACCTATTTTTATTTTCCCTGCACTGCTCAGGTCAGGTATATTTTTGTCCATTTTGTCTATGTTACTAAATTCATTAGCATGAAGTTGTATCTCTTTTTTGCAAACCTCTGTAATATCTGTATTTATGTCTCCTTTTTCATTCTAGAATTCTTTGCTTGCACCTTCTCCCTTTTTTCCTTGTCTTAGTAGAACTTTGTCAGTTTTATTATCTTTTAAGAGCGAACTTTTGGGCATTATTGTCCTGTATTACTCTATGTCTGCTTTCTAGTTTGTTAAATTCTACTTTTATCTGTATTATATCTTCTACTTTCTTGGGGTGTGTTCTCTGGTTTTTTCTTCTTTCTTTAAAAATATTTTTTTATTGATTTCAGAGAGGAAGGGAGAGAGAGGGATAGAAACGTCAATGCTGACAGAGTCATTAATCGGCTGTCTCCTGCGTTCCCCACACTTGGGACTGAGCCCCCACCCTGGAGCTGTGCCCTGACCGGGAATCGAAACATGACCTCCTGGTTCATAGGTCAATGCAACCACTGAGCCACACCAGCCGGGCCTTTTTCTTCTCAAATTGTAAACTTAGCTCATTAATTTCCAGCCTTCTTTTCAAATATAAGCATTTAAAGCTGACCCTCAAACTATTTCAGCTGCATCCAGCAACTTTTCTTATGTGTAGTACTACCACTTTAAGTCAGCTTAAAGGGTTTTTATAATTTCCTTTATGATTCTCTCTTTGAACCACAAATTATTTAAAAATGTATTTTTTTATTTTTTTTAAATATATTTTATTGATTTTTTACAGAGAGGAAGGGAGAGAGATAGAGAGTTAGAAACATCGATGAGAGAGAAACATCGATCAGCCGCCTCCTGCACGCCCCCTACTGGGGATGTGGCCGCAACCCAGGTACATGCCCTTGACCGGAATCGAACCTGGGACCTTTCAGTCCGCAGGCCAACGCTCTATCCACTGAGCCAAACCGGTTTCGGCTAAAAATGTATTTTTTACATTTCTAAGCACATGGCTTTGTGGTCTTTTCCTAGTTCCTGTTTTAAAAACTCAAGTTCTAGCTAAACTGCACTGTAGTCTGAGGACTTGGTATGTGTGACACCAGTCCTCGCAACTTGTTGACAAGTGCGTGACTGCTTGAATAGATCATACAGCTGCCAGGCAGGATGTAGAAGCCTGCAGCTCATCACCTCGCCTTGTCCATCCTCTCTTCTGTTATTTTTGTCTGCTTGATTTGCCCATGGCTGGGGAACATTTGTCAGAGTCTCCTGGCATGTTGATGGTCACATCAGTTTCTCCGTGGGCTTTGTTAATTTTGCCTTTATTATTTATTTTAAGGCCTTTTCGGAGCTATATTATTTTCCTGGTAAATTGAACTTTTGGCATTATGAAGTAACCCTCTTTATAATTAACAGTGCTTTTGCTTTGAATTTTACTTTGTTGGATAATAATAGCACTGCACTACCTGTGTTTTTGGTCAGCACTGCCTCTTTTCATTTTCCTCCCTTTTGTATCTTTATGCGTTAGATATAACTCTTGAAAAGTGATAAATAGCTAGATTTTTTTTAAAATCCATTCTGTCTTTCATCCACTGACGTATTTAATTACTGATGCATTTATATTTGTTTATACCACTTCATTTTGTGCATTCCAGTTTTTCTACATTTTCTTTTCTTTCTTTCTTGCCTCCTCTTAGATGGTTTTTTTTAAATTGTGGTAAGATACACATAACATAAAATTTACCTTCTTAACCATTTAAGTATACAGTTTACCATTAAATAAATTCAAATTGTTATACTATCATCTTTTGGATTAAATTTTAGTTGGTATCACATAGTATATGTAGTGCCATACCCTGCAGTTATATTTTTCATTTAATAATAGAACATTGTTAGGGACTAAAGTGTTTATGTTCGCCTCAAATTCACAAGTTGATACCCAAACTCCCAATGGGATAATATTTGGAGACGGGACCTTTGGAAGGTAATAAAGCTATATGAGGTTATGAGGGTGGAACTAATCATGGAATTAGTGTCCTTATAAGAAGAGACAACACAGAGCTCTCTTGCTGTCTGTTAATGTGCCATGAGTACACAGTGAGAAGGCAGGTGTCTGCAAGCCAGTAAAGAGGGTCCACCAAACATCAAATCTGCCGGCACCTTTCTCTTGGACTTCCTGCCTTAGAACTGTGAGAAATAAATTTATAGTGTTTAATCCACTCAGTCTGTGACATTTAGTTACGGCAGCCCAAGCAGACTAATATATCCATGTTATGAAAAACAGTAAACATCCTTTTAAATGTACCTTAAATTCCATTGCAAATTTAGCGTATCTTCTATCTTGGCCTTCTGTTGGCTCCCTACCCCTTACCTCTGGATGCCCTGCATCTTCTCTGTGCCAAACTTTCCAGTTTATATTCATGATCTCCATCTCCCCGTTGGTCAGCCCCTAGGATCGCTTCTCTACTCTGTCCTTCCACGTGCAGTGTGGTTCTGGACGAGCTGCTGTTTGCCTGCCTGATCAGGATCCACTCATGGAATCCACACCAGCTCAAGAGGCAGACTCATCCTTACACAAACTCCGCAGGTGAGAACTTAACCAGACTCAAGCATTTACCTTAGTGCCTTTCCTTGGCATGTAAAAATGTTGATTTCCTTCTTGCAGCTCTTCACTGGCTAAAAGGGGAGTTAAACCAGGTCATACTCTTTGGCCCTCATCTCTTTGTCCCCTCCCCTGTACTGGGCTCTGTGTCCTGCATTGAGGCTCCTGTGGACTTCTCTCCAAGCAGTCCCAGATGACGGTGAAGTTACTATTGCTGCCTGTGCCCCCTGTTCGGCTGAAGCCACTGAGAGCAGTGACTGCCTCTGCTTGTCCACTACAGCTTCCCCTTGTTACCTCTAGTAACAGTAAAATGGCCTTTA
Organism: Myotis myotis; assembly: GCF_014108235.1. Classification (NCBI taxonomy): domain Eukaryota; kingdom Metazoa; phylum Chordata; class Mammalia; order Chiroptera; family Vespertilionidae; genus Myotis; species Myotis myotis. The sequence goes on from NW_023416346.1 coordinate 12,058,658, forward strand.
TTACACTTCTTATTCAAGTGAATAACATTTGTAGGTATGCGGGACTGTGGGAAGAAGGCAGCAGCAAGGAGTAAGTCCATCTAGACCTAGAGGTGGCACGTTAAATACTAGAACCAAAAACTGAGCTCAACGAGGCTCAAGTGTCCTGGAATTTTTGTCCCACCGTATAACAGTTTCATGCACATCTACACAGTGGTTCCCGGAGCATGGCTCAGTTTGATGGTTGATCCTGAGAGCACAGAGAAGTAAAGGTTGAAGCACATCTGTGGAAAATAACCTTATGTTGAACAAGGTATTAACAAGTGAATGTCTCTGTTAGCCCCAGGTACCTCTGATCTTCCATAAGATAGTCCGTGGACCCTAGAGGTGTTGTCAGATGTCTAAAGTTAGCTCCACCCGGGCACTGTCCCATGCGCCTGCCTGACCTGGGCGGCTACTCTGTCAGGAGCCTTCTGTTGCCCACCTGACAGTCCCCAGGTGAATCTTGGGGTTTCAGCTGACATCCCATTAGGTGGCGACAGAGAGCACTAAAATGAAGTATGAAGGAAATAGAACTTGTTTTGCTTCATGTCAGAAAAACGGCTTATGGGGTGTATGTACAGTTTAGTCAGATTTTACCATGCAAGGTAAAATTTGAAGGTTTTTGTCCTTTTTTCTGCCTCCCGTTCTCAACTCACTGCTTGCCTTACCTTACCACATCCCTGCCTCTCCCTATATAAGGTGGTTAGATCAGAAGACCTATCAGCCAAACCCCATGTCCTTTGCTCTGTGTCACACTTGATAGCAGCACCAGTCATGCACGCTGAGAACCCGAGTCTCCTGACCTGCCCATCACTGCCCACATCCCAGGAGCCAGACAGCCCTGCCCTATGTTTCTTTATTTCTCCAACTTCTCTTTTCATCCCTCCTCCACTCACCTGGTTCAAGCCCTCATCTCTCTCTAGGACTCCTACAATAACTTGCTCACTCTCCTACACATTTCTGTCTTCCATGCAGTCCCTGGAGTCAAATATCACTTCCTTGCTTTAAACCTGAGAGTGGCACCCATGTCTTCAAATGGTGTTGAGGCCCCTAATGTGACCCATGCCTCTTTCTGGCTCCTGTTGCCTCCCCTTTTCTCATAGGTGTACCCCTCAGCCACACAGAACTGCTCTCTATCTGTGTTTTCCCAGCTGCATTTCCTCCTCCTATTTATTCTTGAAGACTCAGCTCAGGTATCTCTTCCTGCAGAAAGCCCTTCCCAAGCCCCCAGGCCCCATCCGGGTTAGATCCCTCCTCTCTTGCTCCCACTTCATACCAAGAGAGCAGCCTATTAACTGTCATGGCCCATGTACCCCAGGCAGGAGGAGAAGCTGTGTCTTCCACGTTCATGATACATGCTGTCAAGAAAGCATGCTGAGCCCTGGCTGGGTGGCTCAGTTGGTTGGAGCATGGTCTGTGTATCCCACTGATCACGGGTTTGATTCTCGGTCAGGGCACATACCTAGGTTGCGGGTTCAATTCCTGGTCTCAGAGGCAACTGCTCAATGTTTCTCACATCAATGTGTGTCTCTCTCTCTCCCTCCTCTTCTCTCCTCCCCCTTCTTCCCTCTCTAAAATCAACCATATTTTTAAAAAAGCATGCTGAGCCCGGCTAGCATGGCTCAATGGTTGAGCATCGACCTATGAACTAGGAGGTCACGGTTCGATTCCTGGTCAGGGTACATGCCCGGGTTGCGGGCTCAGTCCCTAGTAGGGGACATGCAAGAGGCAACCTATCAATGATTCTCTCTCATCATTGATGTTTCTATCGCTTTCTCCCTCTCACTTTCTCTCTGAAATCAAATATATATATATATATATATATATATATATATATATATATATACATATTTTTAAAGCATGCTGAGATGTTCATTCCACTCAGCTTTCCAAGCCCACACACTCCCTGTCATAGGCTTGCTCACCGCCCCAAACAGTCCCCCTCCATTGAGGATTCAGTGCCAGACCCACAGTCTTTGTCTCTCTGACCCAGTCCTTTCCATCCCACAGGTGACTTAAGTGTGCGCATAGATGGCCCTCATAACACCTGGCTCCCCATCTCTTTGACCATCTCTGCTCCTGTGACCTCAGCCACCCACTGCACTGTCACAGCCTGGACTTTGTCATCCCTGGAAACTGTTCCACCCACGGAGCTGTAATAGCTCTGCTAGTGACAAAGACTTCCTGTGCTCCTAGCTCTCAGGTTCTGTGTTCCTTGGGACTCTGTCAGTTTTCACTCCTCTCATGAATCATGCCCATCACCCTACAAACATGTTTTAGAATTTCATATCTTCACTGAGCGCTGCCTCCTCCGCTCCTGCCCTGTTCTCTGTTCCCCCATTGGCCATGCTCTTCAAGAGTTGGCTACTCACCATCCCATCGCCTCACCTCCCACTCTTGCTCAGCCCCACTCCACAGAGGCTTTCTTCCCCACATTCCACAGAACAGTCTCAGCCCCCAGTGGATGTCCACATTGCTGTGGCCATTGGCAAGTCCTCCTTTTGACATGGTTATTCCCTCCCGGAAACCTTGTGTCTCTTCCGGGACCTCACCTTGTACAGCATCAATGGCATAGTCGATTGTATTTTCCTTGGCCACCTTATCGCACATCTGAGCCCCATTCTGTGTTTGAAGGAATCATCTTACCTTATGAGTTTGATGGGAGGCCAAGTGACCTCTGACTGTAGTCTCTTCCTAGGTTCCCTTTCAGCTGGGGCAGCTATCAGCAAACTACAACCCAAAACCAAATCTGGCCCACTACCTGTTTTTGTAAAACAAAATTTATTGCAGTCCTGCCCCACCCCTTACTTTAAGCATTGCCTGTGCTTTCTCCCCACTGTACCACAATTTGAGTGGTTGTGACAAGGACCGTGTGACCTGCAGGGCACCAGATAGCAAAACAGAAAATATTTGCTCTCTGGTCCTTTACCCAAAAAACCAGCCTCAGTCTGGCCAGTGTAGCTCAGTGGTTGAGCATCTACCCATGACCCAGGATGTCACGGTTTAATCCTCAGTCATGGCACATGCCCAGGTTGCAGGCTCCATCCCCAGTAGGGGGTGTGCAAGAGGGAGCCAGTCCATGATTCTCTCTCATCATTGATGTTTCTATCTCTCTATCACTCTTCCTTCCTCTCTCTGAAATTAGTAAAAACATTTAAAAGATTTTTTTTAAAAAAGACCTGAGCCCTACAGGAGGGTATGGGCATGTGCCCAGGCTCTACCACTCAGACCTACCTGCCTGGGGAAAGAAGGGTGGGCAGCAAGAGAAGTCCTTGCTCAGTGTCAGGGCTGCAGGAAGGACCCCAGTGGCCTGTGGCCAGTGCTGCCCCTGCAGGATGGCAGAGGCAGTGCTGGCTGCCCTGTGCCAGCCTGGCAGCAGGATTTGGAATATTGTTCCCAGCCAACTTAGCTCAAAACTTGTTCCTCCAACACTAGGGATTCTCTGGCCACCCAGTAAGCCTTTTTCCCCAATTTGTTGTTATGGTAAAATACATATAACATAAAATTTACCATTTTTAAGTGTACAGTTTCGTAGTATTAAGTACATTCATATTGTGCAAACATCACCACCTTCTATCTTCCAATAGCCTTTTAATCAAGTCCTTGTCTTTAAATCAGCTAGAGTTGATCTCCATTGCTTGCTGCCAATAATCTGGACAGATATGATTTTTTACAGAGAGGAAGGGAGAAGAATAGAGAGTTCGAAACATCGATGAGAGAGAAACATCAGTTAACTGCCTCTTGCACACCCCCTACTGGGAATGTGCCCGCAAACAAGGTACATGCCCTTGACGGAATTGAACCTGGGACCTTTCAGTCCACAGGCAGACGCTCTATCCACTGAACCAAACCGGTTAGGGCTCATTTTTTTAAAATTTTTTTTTATTGATTTCAGAGAGGAAAGGAGAGGGAGAAAGAGATAGAAACATCAATGATGAAAGAAAATCATTGATCGGCTGCCTCTTGCATGCCCCCTACTGGGGATCGAGCCCACAACCCAAGCATATGCCCTGACCAGGAATCGAACTGTGACCTCCTGGTTCATAGATCGACACTGAACCACTGAGCCACGCCAGCTGGGCTCATTTTGAGTGCATTTTCTCTGCCTTGATCATGTTGCTCCATCCCCTCGCTCTTGCTTTTCTTGGAAAATGCCAGATTGTACCTGGGGTTAGGGCCTTGGCTCTTGCTGCCCCTTATGCCTAGGCCCCTCTTTATATGACCTCCTCCCTCATCCCTCACTTCCTTCAGATCTGGTTTCAGATTCACTTCAGGGAGGCCTCACTCAGGCATCAGGCCCCTGCCCATCTCTCAGACCTCACCTCTGACCGTGTGTGTGTGTGTGTGTGTGTGTGTGTGTGTGTTCCTTACCACTGCACTGAACTATCTTGGAACTTCGTAGATGTTACATACTTCTGGTCTTCTGATGTTTCTCCCCCTGGGAAGTCATTTGCTTTTTCCCTCAGGGTGCCTGAAGAATTCTTTTTTTATCCTTCAAGTTGAGGAAGTTGACCAGAGTGTCACTGTTGAGTGTTCTTTATCACATTTTCATGGGAACACGATGTGTTCTTTTGAGCTGCATATGCAGCTGGTCTTCGTTTCAGGTCAGTTCTCTTATAAAATATCTTTGATGGTATCTTTTCTGTTTTTGAGGTCTCCTACCACAGGGATACAAGTTATCCTTCTGTTAGATTGGCTTTGCCTTTTTTCCAAGCTATTAGCTTGGCTCTAATTGCTTTTTATTTTTTTCATCTGCATTCACTATTTGTTTGATTTGATTTTCAGTTATGTATATTCCGTTATATGCTCTTTTAAAATGTATTTATGAGTTCCATAATGAAGGGATTTGGTCTGCAGTTTGTTTCTCTAGGTTGGGAATTTGCCCTTTCACCTTACTGTTTTATCATCTCATCTTTGAACTTCTATTGAGAACATGTTCTTATAAAGTGGTGGGGGCTTTCCTTCTCTTCCCTGTGGAGGACTTTGCCTTTCCTGAGCCATCTCCTTCCCTGTCTCCTTTTTTTCCCTTCTAGTCATAATATGTTTGCAGAGTTACCATGTCATGTCCTGTCATCTGGGCTCAGGCTTGGATGGCTCCATGCAGTCATTCTGTTTGCTTTGGTACAGAGGGGAAATTCTTGGCCCTCTCTTCCCAGACTCTTGGCATCGGCTCTCAGTGCTTCTCCCCCCTGGGCTATGGTGAGCTCTTTATCCTGTGGTGAGAGAGAAGCTGCACACTGCGGGTGCTATAGTGAGGGATAGTCTTTGGCAGTATCTAGATTCTTCTCTCTGTCCTAAAAATTGTGCTAAATGTCTTACACAAAGGCTCACTCCAGCTGCTTAAAGGACATGTATGCCATTCCTGTAGGGGTGCGGAATGGGGACACCTCAGGCTCCAGGTGGTTCCCTGAGTCCATGTGTACCCAAGAGCAGTTGCTTCCCCCAGAGCCAGCCTGGCTCACAGGCACTTGACCCATTTGTCCCGCACCTCCCAGTTAGGAGCTGCAGTAGTTCCTTGGCCCAAAAGGAAAAAGTTACTGATTCCCACCCAGTTGCTTCTTTCCAGCTTTTGTTGGCTTAGAGGTCTCGGGGTGTTGTTGACTCCCTAGCATGGCTCCTGGGGATGAGGCAAGGACAGGAGCTCAGGCTTGTTGCTGCTTTGTCCTCTGGAATCCTTTTCTAGGCTGCTGGGTTTTGAAATGTACTGAGTTCGATTTTATACCCCTTCCTATGTGTGATGAATTCTTCCCTTCACATTCCTCCTCCCCACCTTTGTTTTATTTCTTATTTTATTAGGGACTAGAGGCCCAGTGCACGAAATTTGTGCACGGGAAGGGGGGGTCCCCTCAGCCCAGCCTCCACCCTCTCCAATCCGGGACCCCTCGGGGGATGTCTGACTGCCGGGATTGGGCCTAACCCAGCAGTCAGGCATCCCTCTCACAATCTGGGAACACTGGCTCCTAATCGCTCACCTGCCTGCCTGCTGGCCTGGTCACCCCCAACTGCCCCCCTGCTGGCCTGGTCGCTCCTAACTGCCCCCCCTCCCCCCGCCAGCCTGGTTGCCCCATGCAGCCTGCTGTTCGGTCGTTTGGTCGGCCCTCACTGCCCCCCCTGCCAGCCTGGTCGCCCCACGCAGCCTGCTGCTCAGTCATTTGGTCGGCCCTCACTAACCCCCCTGCTGGCCTGATTGCCCCACACAGCCTGTTTGGTCCGTTTGGTTGTTTCGGTTGTGGTGGTCGCTTAGGCTTTTATATAGAGAGAGATTAGGAGAGCAATTCTGTGGGAAGTTGTAACCTGTCATTTGATTCTAAGTCTCTGATCCATGTGAAATCAGGTTTGTTGTGTGGTGTTGGATGCACTGACCACAAGAAGCAATTCACAGTCCCATACCCCCATATTTTCTTTGGCCGTTCACAGATACTTATTCTAGGTAAATGTCAGGTTCCAAAGGGAATTCCATTGGGATCTTGACTGGAAGGACAATCTTCCTGTTGTATTTTCTACCCAATTAGTGTTTGTACACAGACAAGTAACTGATATGTTTATATTTGTCTTGTCACAAGCGTGTTACTACTTTTTTAGCCAGTCCCCAGAGCTGTTTATGGGACAGAGACCTAGTCCCTGCTATTTGCCTGCTGCTTCCTAGTGGCTTAGAACCCCTGTTGTCAGAAGCTGGGTTGGGGGTAGAATGGATCCCCAGGATGCTACTGTGGAGGTTGCTGAGACAAGTGGGATCCATATCTGTGTATCTCTTTCTGGGTGTTCCAGCAGTGCAGAGTCACTGGAGCGCCACAACCCTTCTCTGCCCCTCCCCTGCTCTCAGCAGTGCCCAGGGGAACCCCTCAGCCTGTCACCATCCTTTCCATGTATGGCACTATCGGGCTCCAGGCCCTTCATTTGCCACCAGCAAATTGCGCTTCAGCCAGCCTGGCTCCGAGGTCCTGTTGTTCTGACCTTGAAGATTTCCTAGGGCTCTGTTAGGAGTCTTATTCCTAGACCTCCCTAGCGGGTCCTCCTGCCCCCCAATGTTTTAGTGTGGTAGAACTGTGAGAGCAGAACTTCTCTAACATTGACTCCTACCGCATCACATCTTACAGCAGTTTCTCAAAAAGTGCCTCAGTCATTGGTGGCACCCTTCTTGTTTGCCAACACTGATAGAGAGATTTTCCCTGTTTTCTATTTTGTTGATCATTTCAATGGGCTCAGATATCATCATCAGAAAACAAAAGCTTGCCAAGCATGCAGATGTGGGGTGACCTATGCTAGTAAAAGGCACAATAATGAAAACAAGGCCATTCACTTCAAGTTAGTTATGAGATATTCAGACCAAGTAAGCTGACTCTTAGGCAGAGTTCTCTCTTCTGTTACTGGAGATCTCCTTTCTGCCCCTTCCTCCACCCACCCCCCAAATATGTTGCCTCTGTATTAAAATTTTATTTTGGCAAATATTCTGTTCTTTAGTAAAAGCAGCTGACACTTGATAAAAGTGTGTAAAATTTGTTTACATAAAAGAATGCAAAGTAAGAAGAAAACGGTGTCAACAGAAAATGGTGAGAGGGAGGATCAGCGGTGGGTATGCATTGCTGGGGACCAAAAGGGCAGGCACATGTAAGTGCCTATGGAGACCAGCTGTTGGGACCTTGAAGACTAGATATTTGTCATGGGGACAGAGAATCTCCATGAGCATGCTGAAGGGTGTGCTCATGGCACTGGGGAACATGATGGAAGAGAAGTTGCTATGAGGGGAAGCTAGATAATGGAAAGCAAAGTCTAACAATACAAGCCTTTGTGGGGCAGCTGGGGAAGCCACCCTGCTTGGGTTTCCGTTGTGATCCACGACTTTTATCAGCTTTGGGCCTGATCCTTCCTCCGCCCACAGTGGTCCCACATCCTCAGGTCACAGTGTCACCATCACATCCATATTCTGGGGCTTTTGCCTGGCTCCTTATTGGGTTCTCCTAGTTTTTAGTATCTCCCCTTTCACAACATTAATCAAAATAGTTATGATTTCATTATTGACTATCTGCCGTAGAAGAGTGACCACACCAGGAGAAAGAAGAAATGGATGCAGGTAGAAAGCGTGTCTTGCTGTAACACCCCTGGCTCTAGCACATCTCCTACATGGTACCTAGAAGGTGCTCTAGTAATGTTAGCTATTAAATGAGTGAGTAGGTGAAATGAAACACCCCTGCACTGTTCCCAGCATTCTTGCTGTAATGACTTCTGTTTAAAGCTTGCCCCTGTCTGCTAAGCATTCCAGAGTGAAAGCAGTTTCTGCTGCCCCATTTTACTCCTATCTAGTTCCAGAACATTTTCATCACCCCCAAAGGAAACCTCATGGGAAACAATCTGGCAGTTCCTCAAAAAGGTAAACATGGAGTTCCCCTATGACCCAGCAATTCCACTCTAGGTATAGACCCAAGAGAATTGAAAACATACATCTGTGCAAAATCTTGTACACAAATGTTCATAGGAAACAACCCAGTTGTTCATCAGCAGAAGACTGGATAAAAAAGTGGTATTTCCATATAATGGAATGTTATTCAACCATCAGAAGGGATGATGTTCTCATGCACACTACAACATGGATGAACCTTGAAAACATGCTGAGTGAAAGGAGCCCATCACAAAAAGCCACATAGTGTATGATTCCATTTATATGAAATGCCCAGAAGTGGCAAATCCATAGAGATGGAAAAGAGATTAGTAGTTGCCGGGGGCTGGGAGTAAGGGGAACTGGGGGAATGACTGCTTAATGGAATTGGGGTTTCCTCCATGGGTGATGAACTGTTCTGAAACTAGGTAGTGGTGATGGTTGCACGACATTGTGAAGTATTAAGTGCTGCTAATGGTAAATTTTATGTTATGTGTGTTTTGCCACAATAAAAAAAAATTGATCAAATGCCCTCAGAAAATTTAGCCAACAACCTTCAACTTGGCTAAATGCCTTGTCATTAAACTTCTTAAGCTAAATTCCTTTCTGACTGGCATTGTTACCATGTCCTGGGCTAGGTCCAGTCTAGCACGTGTCACCCTAGGTCCCCATGCTGGGCTTGGCTCTTTCTCTGGGATAAATGGCAGGGCTGCTTGCCTGGTCTCTGTGCCTGCAACCAGACAGGCTCCCTTGGAGCCAGCTGTGGGTTCTGAGTACTGCATGGGAATCATAAAGCCTACCTTTATGATTTAGGGTAATTGGTGAAGTCAACTGTCATTTTAGTGGAGTATTACAAAAATTTAGGTATAATTCACATACCATGATCCCTGGCCTGTATGACTCAGTTGGTTGAGCATCATCTCATGTAACCAGAGGTTGCAGGTTCAATCCCCAGTGGGGGACATGCAGGAGGCAGCTGATCAATGTTTCTCTCTCTCATCAATGTTTCTCTCTCTCCATCTCCGTTCCTCTCTCTATATATAATAAATCAAGACATATTTTTAAAAAATAATTCACACACCATGAAATTCATCCATTTAAAATGTACAGTTGAGTGGCATTTAATACATTCACAATGCTGTGCAAGTATCACCTCTATCTAGTTCCAGAACATTTTCATCACCCCTACAAAACCCTGTACCCTGCTAGCAGTCATTCCGTGTTATATACTACCCCTAGTTCCTGGCAATGACTAATATACTTTCTGTCTGTGTGGATTTTCCTATTCTGGACATTTCATATAAATGGAATTATTCAATATGTCTTTTTGTGAAGGGCTTATTTCACTGAGCATAAAGTCTCCCAATAATTATCCATGTTGTAGCATGTGGCAGAATTTCCTTTTTTATGATTGAATTATACTCCATTGCATAGATAGACCACATTTGTTTCTCCATTTATCTGTCCATGTACACTTGGGTCATTTCTACCTTTTGGCTACTGTATATCATTCCTTTCTGAATATTGACATGCAAGTATCCATCTGTTCCAGTCCCTGTTTTCAGTTCTCTTGAGTCTATATCTAGGAATGAAATTGTTTGTTCATATGGAAACTCTGTGTGTAACCTTTTGAGGAACTGCCTGACTATTCTCCACATTAGCACTGTTTGTTTAAACCTGCTTGTCTTTCCCCGTGTGTGGTGGACTCATAGTATAAAGATGAGACTTACCGTATGGCGCTGGTTGCCTTCATTTGGGGAGGGATCTACCTTTGGGTGGCAAAAACTGTGTTTTATTTAGCTTTTAAAATGTAGACAGTTTCTTGCGTCTTCTAAAATTGGGGTATTAAAAAGTACACTGAATTCAGAGCAGGGCCACTGAATTTCAGGTTCTACCACTGTAGCCTGCAGGCTGAAGCACCATCCCCTCTTTTGTTCCTGAAGACCACTGAGACTCTGTCAGTGCAGTTTGATTTCTCGCAAATCTTTAAAGGGACTGAAGCTGGCTTCTCAAAGTGCTGCTGCCTTTATTGATTTGTGCAGAGCAGCTTCCTTGATTCTGAGATTGTGCAGCTCATATAGGAAGTAGAAAGAATTGGAAGCACCAAGTGAATGACACTTCAGGATGGAAGCAGCCACTGTAAGGAGTTCATTTCTCTCCTCTGGTGCCTGACCATTGTCTTGGGGAAGTGGCCACTGACCTGCCCTTGTAGTTCATGACCTTGTTGTGGTACTTGGGCTCTTGATGCAGCTCCATGAGATAGATGACTGGAAATGAAAGGTGCTGAGAAATAACATCTGGAATTGGCATGATGCAAACATGACTAGAATTGGGAAAGGTCAGGATATTGCTGGGGCTCTGGAAATTGCTATGAAGCTCACTCGGGGAGGGGCTAGATTCCAATTCAAGTGAAAAACTTTCAGCTGCTGTTTTCACCTGGCTTTTAAGCCCCCCCCCTTTTTTTTTAAATCTGAATGCCTTGGGGATTGAGTAGTCCGTCCTCCCATCGTTGTCTGGCCAGCTGTACCTGCCAGCTGTTGGTTGCTTGCTCCCCTGTAATGTACAGTAGGCTTGGGTCAAATGAGCACCAGGTACAGCCTCCCAAGGCTACCTTCTGCAGGATTACTGTAGGTTACTTTCATTATTAAAATACAGGCAGTTCTCACCATCAGACCCCTTGAGATAAAATGATTTGGCCCCCAAACAAGATTTCTGCAACTCTAAGGAAGAATTTGGTCTAATGCAGCAGCAGAATCACTGAGTGGTGTTTTATTACCAAGAGCCTTCTCTCATGCTTCATAGATACTTAAGATTTGTGAAAACCTTTCTGCTTAAATGCGATATATGCATTCCTGGGGGAGAAAAATCTTGTGTTTTACAAATCACACAATAAAATATAGTTGTTAAGGGAAAAATAGGTAGGGTAGACCATGCCTACTCTAGGAGATTTGGTACCCAGAGTTCACTAACAAAACCAGTGACAATTCTGTATAAAAAAACAGACCACCACGCCATTGAAGTCTCTGTTGGCATTTGCACCCAACATCTCCATCAGCCAAACATTTTTCACCATAACCCTGACTTGTGCTTCCTCCCACACAATGCACAGATGAGTTGTTTCATTGACATTAAAAGTCAGGTCCTGCCATGCCTGCCTGGCTCAGTGGTTGAGTGTTGACCTATGAACCAGGAGGTCACGGTTCGATTCCGGGTCAGGGCACATGCCCAGGTTGCAGGCTCGATCCCCAGTGTGGAGCGTGCAGGAGGCAGCCGATCAAGGATTCTCTCTCATCATTGATGTTTCTCTCTCTCCCTCTCCCTTCCTCTCTGAAATCAACAAAAATATATTTTTTAAAAAGTCAGGTCCTAAGCAAGGCTTCCTTCAGCAGTGATTTTATTTTAAACACAGGGAAATACCTTGATATGTTCATTCATACAGCTTCACCATATAGAACTAACGCTGTGGAAGATGTTCTTTGAGCCACTAAAAGAAGGTACTTCTGCAATGTTTCCAGCTTTTTCTCTTAATGTACTTGTGTAACGTGAAGGCTTTCTCTTTAATTGTTAGAAAGCTTTCCTGAAACTGCTTCAAAATATTACTGTCAACCAGCACAGCTTCCAGTTATATTGATGTCATCTCCCTTTTAAACATATGTTTTCCCTGAACCCTTTACCATTGGAGGGTTAGTCACAGTCATCGTAACATTACCCTCCTAAGTACTTAAGCATGGCTTTCCTAAGAGCACAGGATGCAGTTATGACATCGAGGGAATTTCACTTTGAGCTAACATGGAACCATATTTACATTCCCCAAATGCCTCATTACTGCCTCTTTTAGCACCTTCGAACCCAGGAGCCAGTCCAGGATTGCATGTTGCATGTTCTGTCTCTTCGGTCTCCTTTAAACAGAACCAGTCCCCACCCCACCCCCTTTTTTTTCATGCCACAGACCATTTTGAAGAGTCCAGGCCCATTGTTGTGTGGAACGGACCCTTTCTTTGGGTTCTTCCGGCTGTTTCTTCATGGCCTCAGTTCCCCCTTCCTCCAAGATGGGATGGTGCCCATGCTCCTACTCTCCACAGCACTTCTGCAGGCTGGCCACAGTCAGTGGTGCTCAGTTTGATCTCTTGTCAAGGGGCATTTGCCAGATTTCTTCAACAAATAGGACACCTTCCCTTATTCTTTAGCCTATGTATTCCTTCATTTCTTGCCAGCTTGTGAGTGTAGGTAAGAGTTTTTAAACACTGTCTTCTATAGCATCTTCTAGATGTTCAGTCCAGCCTTTTTGGTAATTTTCGAAGGAGTGTCTGTGGATCTGACCACCTCATTGCTGGAATCCAATCTGTAGAAGCCTGGGACCCATCCTCCCAGTGCAACCATCTCCCATGCTGCTACCCTCGTGAGCCCTCCCTCCCCATCACTGTAGATATCACTGTGCTCTTGGGCAAGCGTGACACCAAGGCCCTCGGTGACTGCCCCAGCCTCGTCTCCTGCTAACCCCAAACCACCAGTGATCACCAGGCTACTGCTAGTGCCGAAATTCATTATTTGGTCACTGAGAGCCTGCTTGCTTTGGGTCCTAAGCTAGCCCCTGCTCCTCAAAGCTAATGGCCCCAGGGATACAGCCATCAAAAAAAAGGAAAGGGCCCTCGCTGGTTTGGCTCAGTGGATAGAGCCTCAGCCTGCGGACAGAAGGGTCCTGGGTTTAATTCCAGTCAAGGGCACATGCCCCGGTTACGGGCTCAATCCCCAGTAGGGGGCGTGCAGGAGGCAGCCAATCAATGATTCTCTCTCATCATTGATGTTTCTATCTCTCTCTCCCCCTCTCCCTTCCTCTCTGAAATCAATAAAAATATATTTTTTAAAAAGAAGAAGGAGCCGAAACCGGTTTGGCTCAGTGGATAGAGCGTCGGCCTGCGGACTGAAAGGTCCCAGGTTCGATTCCGGTCAAGGGCATGTACCTGGGTTGCGGGCACATCCCCAGTGGGAGATGTGCAGGAGGCAGCTGATCGATGTTTCTCTCCCATCGATGTTTCTGACTCTCTATCTCTCTCCCTTCCTCTCTGTAAAAAATCAATAAAATATATTTTAAAAAAAAAAAAAGAAGAAGGAAAGGTACCACAGTATCTGAGTTGTGATTGCCACTTGGCATGTGACTTAAATGCTATTCCTGTCCCTGGCACTCACTGTGTGTTGAGCAGGGAAATGACAGTAAAGAAGGCACACATCTAGGGGGAGTTGCCCATCACCAGGGTATATTTTAAGTACACAGGGGCGGGGAGGGGGCATAGGGTACTCCTATTCATGGGAGGTGGGAGGAAAGACCAGGGAAGGCTGGTCAGAAGCACCATCTTAACCCAAATGAAGATGGGAGAGAGGGCCGGCCCAGCAGCTCTGGTCTCCCTCCCAGGAAGGGCATCATAGTGAGGACAGGAGGGACTATTGATTTGCTGCCTCCGCTCATCTGACCTGGCTTGCCTTGAGCCCTCCTGACCAGCCTGTGAAACTCCTCATGAGTCTTAAAAACCAAGCTCAGAACTTCCTCTTCCAGGAATCCCCATCTCTGGGTTTCCCCTCTGCCTGGAACAGGGGAGGATGTCATTATTTCTTTGTTACCTCTTTGTCTGTCTCCCCACCTCCCCCCACACACACACACACTAAACTTGGAGCTCTAGAAGACCAAAGAATTATGCTAATCCTGCTCTGGCATCTCAGCTCTTAGCAGTCTTTCAGGTCAAGGGTATCAATGAAAACACATTGGCTCAACTGTGACCTCAGACAAGTTCTCTTGTCTGGTTGTACTTCCTTTTTTTTTTCCATCTGTGACACTGAAGAATTAAATAGGTGATTTTTCTAAAATATATGAACTTGTGAACTAGGTGCTCAGTTCTCCTCATACTCAGGATTATGTGTGTGCATGTGCATGCGTACGTCCACACACACACACACACGCACATATATATGCTGTGATTAGAGGGAGGATGAAGAGGGCTATTTGGTTTCTTTGAAAAAGTGTATGCTTCAGCAAACCCCATAACGTCCTGGTGCATGTGTGGGAGGGATGCTTAGGGAGTTGCCAGGCCTCCTTCAAGGTCACCCTGGGACTGAGCAGGCATCTGAGCCAGGGGTAAACTCATTTGGATTACCTGTTTTGCATCGTTTTTACCTCCACACCCAGCATAATGGCTTTCAGGCTTTAGGGCTTTTGTTATTTGTTTTTAAGTATCAAACACCTGTGTATCCCTTAATGCTCAGAATTGAAAATCACCATATTGTCATAGTAGTTTTGAGTAATTTCAATTAGAATTAGAATATTACAGATAGAGCTAAAGGTCCTTTTATTCCCCATCATCTTCAGTGCTATGAAAGTTCATTTATTGCCCTGGCTGGTGTGGCTCAGTTGGTTAGGCATCGTCCTGTGCACCAAAAGGTTGCCGGTTTGGTTCCCAGTCAAGGCACATGCCCAGGTTGCTAGCTCCATCCCTGGTATAGAGTGTGCAGGAGGCAGCCGATTGATGTTCCTCTCTCTCCCCACTCCCTTCCTCTCTCTATCTAAAAATCAATTAAAAATATTTAACAGTGCCTGGCCGTCATGGCTCAGTGGTTGAGTGCTGACCTCTGGACCAGGAAGTCACGGTTCGATTCCCAGTCAGGGCACATGCCTGTGTTGCAGGCTCGATCCCCAGTGTGGGGCCAATCAGTGATTCTCTCACATCATTCATGTTTCTATCTCTCTCCCTCTCCCTTCCTCTCTGAAATCAGTAAAAATATATTTTAAAGAAATATTTAATAACAAAACAGTTCATTAATGTTATGTATATTTTATCACAATAAAAACTTAAAAACAAACAAATAGTTCATTTCATCAGAGTTTGGGCACAGCTGGATATCCCACCTTTGTAGCCAAAGATGTATGTTCTCCTCTTGAACTCCACCCTCAAGGCTTTGCCGAGGCCCTTAACTCATCCCTTACCCCCACACCAGTCCATCAGCCAGCAGTGTTGCTTCACTTCTCGATCTTGTCCCCAATCCTCTGCTGTCCCCATCCTGGGCCACACCAAGACAACTGCAAAAGGCTTCTCAGGGCCCCTCCCTGCTTTCCTCATAGGTCTCCAGTAGTCCGTTTAGAGTGATCCTTTCAAGAGCCCTTGTCCCTGCCCCCTGCTCAAAGCTTTCCATCACACTTGGAATAAAACCCAACAGAGCCTGCCATGTCCCTCCATGTCTCCACTGTCTGGAGCCTTTTCCCCACATGGCCGCATGACTATCCATTACACTTCATTTAGGTCTTTCTCTCTTTTCTCCCTTAATATCATCACATGGATTATTTTCTTCATTGTGTTCTAATCAGTTCATTCTTTTGAACACTCACCTGGTCACAGCATTGCGCAAGACAAGGAACCCTTCCACTCAGTGCCTGTGTCCTTTTCATTCTCCTAGGGGCCAGCCTGGTCCCCTTCCATGGGCACTAGGCTTGTTCACTGCCCCTGGGGTGCCATTGTTGGCCTTAGACTATGTCCCACCAAGGACATAAGAGCAATGGGGACAAAAGTATTTGAAATAAATCATTTTTTTCTGTGGTATGTCATCAATTTGATATAATTATTAGTTTCTGTTTATATACAGTGTCGTGACATTTTGTTACCTTTTGTTTTCATTTTATTTGGCGTTATGTAAACTTTTACCTGATTCAGAAGTTGAAATTATGCTCTGGCATACCCAGAGAGGCCTCGGCTGTTCTATTAGTTTCTGCTGTGTGCTTCCTAAAGTCCCCTTCTATCTCCCACAAAAGGCAGCCTGCGGTGTACATTTTTTACCTTACAGTAGATTCTAGGGATCACTCCCCAGTGGTTTGGGGCACTCTCCATGGTGCGGGCCTGCTGTCATCTAGTCAGCAGGTCCCTGGTGACGGCTGTCTGAGTTGTCCACAGTCCCGGGCTAGTAAAAACAATGCTGTTGTAAATAACATCATCCTCTGTTGTTTTGACTTTCTGAAGGTGTCTCTTCAGGGTAGATTTCTAGAAGGGATTGTGTCAACACCCCTGATTGTATCTAAGAGGCATTCCTGGGTGATATGGCTTGTACTTGACCTCATGGTGGTGAAAGTATTGAGGGAATACAAATGAGAGTTCTGAGGAAACCAGACCTTTTCCATCAGTGCAGTGTTTCTCTCCAACTCCAGGAGCAGCCCTAGACTTCAGCAGTGCACTGTGAACTATTTGGAAGTGGTGGTTCCAGTCTACTCACCACTTTGCTGATGGCAGAGTTTTCCTTCTCCCTAAGACTGGGAGCATTGAAAAATAAGCTCTGCTGGAACAGATTAGGGACCCCACTTTTACAGCAAGAAAAGGTCTCCTGTGAGCCAAGGGCTGAATCTGGGTGACACTGACAGCCATGCTTGGGGCCCTAAACTTCTGAAGAAGATCCAGGGAACTCAGTAAGCCTGAGGAGGGCTGGGACACACCCTCACCATGATCCGTCCCCACACCTGACCTGAGCTGTTCAGGGAGGCCATGTCTTCATGGCACCCAGTGAGTCCTGGTGCTAACCTGCTTTCAGTGACTTACCCACATCATTCGAGTCGTTTCGAGTGCATGCCACAGTGCCTTCATTGACGTCTCCACAGTGTGGACAGGAAGGGACATCACTAGGGATAGACGAGCCACGGGACAGTGATCGGTGCCACATGAGCTATATAAGACAGGGCAGAGGACAGGAATAGTCTTGCCCTTTTCCATAATGAGCTGCCAACTGAGGGACTAGCAGATGGCTAATTCTGAGCCCACAATTCTTCCTAAGCCTTCCCTGGCCCCAGTTGTGTTCTTGTCCTCTTAGCCCGGCCATGAGAGCATCATGGTCAGACTCTGATCCTAGGGTCCAGGGCCTCAAGTAAGCATTTCTGAAGTATACAAGGAAGGGGTCCTACCCGATGGAACTGAAGTGTAGGGAAGGCGCTGCTCTGTCAGTGTGGAAAATGGGGAATGCTCCTCTGTGCCTTTCTCCTTGCTCTTTCCCTTCACCAGCAAGGCTGTGCTATTGCCTTGCATTGTAAGGGAGGGTCTGGTGATCAAGGCTTACCTGACCTGGGGTCACTTTTCTTATGCCAGGACCCTGTGCAGCGGTTTCTGGTTGCCCAGGTTAGCCAAGATTTATATAATGCCTTTGTGACTTTTCTTCCTCTGGGGTGTTGGTACCCATCGTTGAGATGAGGAAACAGGCCTGCTCAGGTCTGTGTTTGGAAATAGCAAAGTCAGGATTTGAGCTCAGGTTAGCTGGCTCCAAACCTGTATGCTCTTTGTGCAGTGCTGCGCTGTGTGCCTGTCAGCAAGTTGTACTGTGCCCCACAGCAGTTCTTTGTTGAGTACACATTTGAGAAAACCCAAAATACAGAAGCTATAGTAGCACCCAAGCCCGGCCTTTGTGAAAAGGAGCTCCACCCCCTTTTGGGCTGACAGCTCCCTATCCCAGTGGTCAAGTCAGCCCTCAGGTGCCGCTCATAAAGTGGCCTCTGCCAAGGCAGCATGCCGAGAAGCCACATAGTGTTTCGCTCAGAAAAATGCCACCTGTGCAGGCCACTTACTCTCCTGCACACCAGGAATGGGACTCAGGGCGGCCACAGTGCAGGTAGAGTGCAGTTGGCCACCACCACTAGCAGCCCAAAGCCCCTAAAGAAATCTGTGAAGGGAAGAATATCAAGACCTGAGTGAGCCACCAGCAGGGCAGCCCTGGCTTGAGCCTTCCGATGCTCACTTTTTCTGCAAACTGGTGTGTCCTCTGTGATACTTACATACTTGTTTAACACTTCAGGGAAGAAAAGTCAGAAGACCAGGACCTCCAGGGCCTCAAGGACAAACCCCTGAAGTTTAAAAAGGTGAAGAAGGATAAGAAAGAAGAAAGCAAGCATGAACCCCTGCAGCCGCCAGCCCACCACTCTGCTGAACCAGCAGAGGCAGGCAAAGCGGAGACCTCGGAAGGGTCAGGCTCAGCCCCAGCCGTCCCGGAAGCTTCTGCCTCCCCCAAACAGCGGCGCTCTATCATTCGCGACCGGGGACCCATGTATGATGACCCCACTCTGCCTGAAGGTTGGACCCGGAAGCTTAAGCAAAGGAAATCTGGCCGCTCCGCTGGGAAGTATGATGTGTATTTGATCAAGTAAGTAAGGGCAACTCCTGCCTCTGCAGAGCTGGGAGCCCTGGGTAGGTGGGAAGCTGGGGACAGGTGCTAAAAACTAATGGGGGTCCCTTAAAGTAGGAGCTAGTTGCTGCTAGTTGATCAAGAAAATGTGTGTGCATAACCCCATCTGGGTTAAGTAAGGTGGCTTCAGTAATGAGCACTGCTTGCAGGCACCACTAGGTATGCTTGGAACGACTGTATGGAAGTCACTGCCCTGAGTGAAACGTGCACAGGGTAACAGTGTGATTTACCCTGCCAGCCCTTGAGGCCTTGTGTGAAGATGGAATAGCAGTAGGACCTACCCGGGGTCGGGATGAGAATGCCAGGAGAGGTCACCTGGGAAGTGCTGAGGCCACAGGATCTGCCATATGTAGTAGCCCTGGGCTCAGGAGGCCAGCAGAGTTCCCTGGGGTTCCTGCCATTTCTCAGCTGGAGAGCATCCAGCTGAGAGGCTCTTCTCAGAACCCATTACCCTCATCTTCTTTCTGGGAGAGTTGTTCTGTAACATTGCTTCATGAACCAGAAAAAATAAAATAGAGGAGTCGTAGAGCTCAGTACACTCTGAATTGTGCTGGGAAAGGTGGGCTCTCGGACAGGGCCTCTGAGGAAAGACACAGATAGGCCCCATGTACCTTTTCAACTGTCCCTTTTGCATTTGTCCAGCCTTAGGGGAGGGTCACCGGATGTTTTTGTTTGTTTGTTTGTTTTGATCTTAGAGAGAGGAAGGGAGGGAGGCAAGAGATGGGGGAAAAGAGAGAAAGACATTGATGTGAGAGAGGAACATTGATCAGTTGCTTCCCACACACGTCCTGACCATAGGATCAAACCCGCAACCTGGGAATGTGCCCTGTCCAGGAATCAAACCCACTACCTTTCAATGTATAGGATGATGCTCCAGCCAACTGAGCCACACTGGCCAGGTCCTGGGTGGTTTTTTTTCCTGGGTATTTTCTATTAAAACAGTAACTTCCAAGCCTGAGCTTCAGAGGAGTGAATAAGTACATTTCAGTTCAGCCCCTTAGACAATCCCAAAATGGTTAGCAGTTTTCAAAGGACATTTACGGACATTTGCAACCTTGTTTGGCCCCAGAAAGTCTGAGAAGACTGAGCAAAGCATTATCCTATTGACATATGAGGAAACCAATTCCCAGAAGTGCTAAACAGCATGCCCAGATTCAGACAGGGTGCTGTACTGGCAGGTCATGCCCGGGCACCAGCCAGCAAGAATGGGCCCTGGCCTAATGGCTAGGCAGGGTCCCCAGGTCAGACCACTTCGGGGTTCAGAAGGGGCCTCAGTGGCATGCTGGTGGCAGCTGTGGAGCAGCTAGCACCAAGCTATTCTGGTATAGGAGCAGGCCGTATAGATGCCCACCACTGCCCGGCAACCTGATTGCTTCATGTATAACCGTTGCTGTGCCCCTCAAGTTTTAGCTCATCTTGGCTTTTCTTAAATGTGACTCTGGCTCAATAGTATCATCAGGTACATCAGCTGCAGAACCTCTTCTGTTAAAGTTTGTCACTACCTTCTGCTCTGCCCTATCTCCAGCATTGCTGTGGAAGCTTCTAATCACTTTTTATGTCTCTCCACTTGTTCCCACAGTCCCCAGGGAAAAGCCTTTCGATCTAAAGTGGAGTTGATTGCGTACTTCGAAAAGGTAGGCGACACCTCCCTGGACCCTAATGATTTTGACTTCACGGTAACTGGGAGAGGGAGCCCCTCCCGGCGAGAGCAGAAACCACCTAAGAAGCCCAAATCTCCCAAAGCTCCAGGAACTGGCAGAGGTCGGGGACGCCCCAAAGGGAGTGGCACCGCGAGACCCAAGGCAACAGCATCAGAGGGCGTGCAGGTGAAAAGGGTCCTGGAGAAAAGTCCCGGGAAGCTGCTCGTCAAGATGCCTTTTCAAACTTCGCCAGGAAGCAAGGCCGAAGGGGCTGGGGCTACCACATCAGCCCAGGTCATGGTGATCAAACGCCCTGGCAGGAAGCGAAAAGCCGAAGCTGACCCCCAGGCCATTCCCAAAAAGCGGGGCCGAAAGCCAGGCAGTGGGGTGGCAGCTGCTGCCGCTGAGGCCAAGAAGAAAGCCGTGAAGGAGTCATCCATCCGGTCTGTGCAAGAGACCGTGCTCCCCATCAAGAAGCGTAAGACCCGAGAGACAGTCAGCATTGAGGTGAAGGAGGTGGTGAAGCCCCTGCTGGTGTCCACCCTCGGTGAGAAGAGTGGGAAGGGACTGAAGACCTGCAAGAGCCCAGGGCGGAAAAGCAAGGAGAGCAGCCCTAAAGGGCGCAGCAGCAGCGCCTCCTCACCCCCCAAGAAGGAGCACCACCATCACCACCACCACTCAGAGCCCCAGAAGGCACCCACACCGCTGCTCCCACCCCCTCCCCCGCCCCCGCCCGAGCCCCAGAGCTCCGAGGACCCCGCCAGCCCCCCTGAGCCCCAGGACTTGAGCAGCAGCGTCTGCAAAGAGGAGAAGATGCCGAGAGGAGGCTCGCTGGAGAGCGACGGCTGCCCCAAGGAGCCAGCTAAGACTCAGCCCACGGTCGCAACCACCACCACCACGGCCGCAGAAAAGTACAAACACCGAGGGGAGGGAGAGCGCAAAGACATTGTTTCATCCTCCATGCCAAGGCCAAACAGAGAGGAGCCTGTGGACAGCCGGACGCCCGTGACCGAGAGAGTTAGCTGACTTTACACAGAGTGGATTGCAAAGCAAACCAACAAGAATAAAGGCAGCTGTTGTCTCTTCTCCTTATGGGTAGGGCTCTGACAAAGCTTCCCGATTAACTGAAATAAAAAATATTTTTTTTTCTTTCAGTAAACTTAGAGTTTCGTGGCTTCAGGGTGGGAGTAGTTGGAGCATTGGGGATGTTTTTCTTACCGACAAGCACAGTCAGGTTGAAGACCTAACCAGGGCCAGAAGTAGCTTTGCACTTTTCTAATCTAGGCTCCTTCAACAAGGCTTGCTGCAGATACTACTGACCAGACAAGCTGTTGACCAGGCTTCTTAGGGTATGCCTGCACCTCCCCTCCCACCCAGACCTCCCCTCGTGTGGTCGCTAAGGACAGAGAGCACTTAAGAGGACACTCCATTTTCGGTGCCATTGGTGCCCCAGTCTCAGCTCTCCTCTCCCCCCACCCTGCCCCAGCTTCCCCACCTCCCCCACTCTCACCCAAGTTGGGCCAAGGAGGTGTGAGGCAGGAGAGACAGTTGTATTCTTTAGAGAAGAAGTTGGAGATGGCCAGTGGCTACAGCCCGTGTGATCCCACTCATGGTGGCACAAATCTGGCCCCACTCCAGCCCCAATCCAAAACTGACAAGGACATTTCACAGGACAGGAAAGTAGCACCTGTTCACTCCAGCCTGGCATGGCTCAGAGGGAGTCATCCTTCGAGCTGCTAGGTGTAGACTTGCCTGAGCCAGAGGAGAGGCTGGCCCAGGGCCGGCCTCCAGTGGATGGCACTAGAGAGAGGCCATGGAGGCAGCAGGACAAGGTGTAGGCAGGCTGGCCCAGCTCCGGGCCAGCAGAGCACAGCGGGGCAGGAGGGACTCCTTAGTCGCTCAGAGCAATCTGTGACTGGCAGTTAGAGGCTCAGTGGGGTGGGGGCCAAGGGGAAGGAGGGGAGAATGTTCTTCCAAAACTTTCCAATTCTACTCCTTAGGGACAGCTTAGAACTATTTGCACTATTGAGTCTTCATGTTCCCACTTCAAAACAAACACGCTCTGAGAGCAAACTGGCTTGAATTGGTGGCACTTTGTCCCTCAAGTCACCAGACGCGATGGTGTTTAGAACTGCCTGGATCTGTAGATACCTGCGCTTGTTTTAAAGTGGGCTCAGCACATAGGGTTCCCACGAAGCTCCGAAACTCTAAGTGTTTGCTGCAATTTTATAAGGACTTCCTGACTGCTTTCTCTTCTCTCCCATTTCTGCCTTCTGTCATTTCATCCTTTCATTTCTTCCCCTCCTTCCTCCTCATTCATCCCTTCTGTTCCAAGCAGCCCCAGTGCACAGCTGTACCCCGAATTGATTCTGCTTAGTTCATGCCCCCAGAACTCACCCCACCCTTGGCCTTCCCGCCACCAACCCCAGCCCAGCCTCACTCCATCCTGAGCCCTGAGGAAGCCCCGGGCTCTGCTGAGCCTACCTGACCCTAGCACCTCAGTCTCTCTGAAGGGCAAGAGAACAGCAAGGTCTTGCTCTCCTAAGTCAGAATCAAGACACTGAGCCTCCTCAACCTTCCACTTGAGAGAAGTAGGTGGGAGGAATCAGACCAGATTTGAATTTGGGAGCTGAGGGCAGAACAGAGGCCCCCCGTGGTCTGCCACAGTCATCACGCGGCCCAGCCATGACCTTGGCCTCTGCCAGGCCTGGCTAGCGCAGTGCAATGTGGCAGGGCAGCAGGCAGAACAAATGCAGATGCCCCCAGACCTGAGCTGGGACCAGTGCCTAGGGCGGCCCCCCCCTCCCCCCCGCCCACCCAGGCTCCTCTGTTAACCACAAGTTCTTTTCAAATGGAAAACATTTGGCTTTCTCTTACTGGAGACTGGGTGGGGCCAGTGTAGCACACATTTTCACATCTACGCCAGGGTTCTGGTGTAGGGGCTTAGAGGCTTGGGTTTGCTGTGGGATCCCATCCTTTCAATCTCTCTGTTCAGGAAGTCCTTATCTAGCTGCATATCTTCATCATATTGGTATATCCTTTTCTGTGTTTACAGAGATGTCTCTTATATCTAAATCTGTCCAACTGAGAAGTACCTTATCAAAGTAGCAAATGAGACAGCAGTCTTATGCTTCCAGAAATACCCACAAGCACGTCCCATGTGAGCTGCTGCCATGAACTGTCAAGTGCGTGTTGTCTCGTGTATTTCAGTTATTGTCCCCTGGCTTCCTTACTTTGGTGTAACCATGAAGGAGTGAAACATCCTAGAAACTGTCTAGCACTTCCTTGCCAGTCCTTAGTGATCAGGAACTATAGTTGACAGTTCCGATCAGTAGCTTAAGAAAAAACCATGTCTGTCTCTTCCGGAATGGTTAGAAGCAAGGGAGTTTGCCCATTCTGTTCGTAGAGTCATAGTTGGCCTTTCTAGCATTTTTGTATCCATTTCCTTATGCTGCAAAAGCAAGTCCCACAAGCAACCCCACTCTGCTGTCGACTACCCGGGCTTCACTTCTGACTCCTCCCCAGGAGGGAAGAGGGGTCGGAGGAGGGAGTGAGTCCTTCGGGACCCCTCTTCCTCCAAGGACAAAAGGCTCCTGACCCCACAGTGGCCTTGCACTCCTGGCATCCCCAAAAGACACCTATCCGTGCGAGCGCGGCATTCAGCCAGTTTGTCATGGAGACGCTGTCCATTCTGGTCGGTCAGGTTTTTATGTGTTATATACCTAGTCCAGTGAAATGTGACTCCTGGGACCACTGTCAGGAGCTGGCTGGCCTCCCCATCAGCTCATTTATCTGGTCCTGGGAAGAGGAGTGTGGGGCTCACCAGGCCCCCCTTTCACCCATGACAGTTATTCGGGGGCTGACTGGGCATTGATGGTCAAGAACACAGCATTTCAAGGGTCGTTTTCTTTCTGTCCGGCCGGACCTGCAGCCCCCTCACTCCCCAGCTCCTTCCCCTAGAGTTCCAGAGCTTCAGGCAGTGCCTGAGGCTCCTTATGGTTTTCTCTCCCCCCTTCCATATTCCCTCTTCTTCCCCAAATAAGGGCATCATGAGTGAGTGACCTTTAAACAGGCCACCTTGGTGGTTTGCCACCCCGACAGGCAGAGGCCCGTGCCGTGCCGCCCCTGTTCCTAGAGTCAGGTGGGTGGAAGTTTGGAGGGAAAACCTAAGCCCTGGAATTCTCACCAGCGGTGTCCAGCCCAGTTCGGGGTGTGACCTTGATTTTGTGTGTACTTGAACACCACGAAGATGGGGGGGGGAGGTGCATCTTTTAGGGACTGTGAAGAATACAGGAATTGACCGACAACTTTCAGATCCCCATGGGTCTAGGTCACAGAGAATCATGTTCCGTCTCCCCAACCATCATTCTAGTTGTTAGTTACTACCTCCTTTCTTGACAGAATTCTGTGTGTCCTTGAGCTCCTCCCACAATGCCCGGCCCAGCCCTGCCCTACTTGTCTGCCCATTGGTGAGCTTGTCCTTACCAGTGGAATTGCTGGCTTTGACACTTAAGTGAACTGGGGAACTGGGCCACAACCAGGCTCTAGTGCAGTGCCCTTCTGTTGGCATAGAAGACACCTAAAAATGTCATGTCCCCAGTCCATCAGTGCCAAAGTAGCCAAGGACCCCAGCCCCTCAGCTCCCTGGAAGGTGAAAGTCATGGTGGTGGCCTGGGGACACTGGCCACAGCCAGCACCTGGCTTCTACTGAGACCCCATGCAAGTGTGGGCAACAGTCTTCAGTGGCATCATTTCAGGCTAGAGCCAAAAACAGTGGCCAAGTTGTTGGCTGCTCCTCTGCCCAGCTTGTCATTGTCATGACAGCCATCATGAAAGGGTACTAGCCAGAAACAAGCTTCCATGTTTGGTGGGAAAGGAGTTTCTTAGCTGACAGCCCTCTGGATTTTAAGTAACTCTTAATAAGCAGATTGAACCCAGGAGGGAGCAAAGGTTATGAACTAAACCCACCAGGGGGCTGCCTGGATCTTGGGGAGCATTCCCACCGGCTCTCTGGACTGACGTGATCAGGGGAGGTCACAGGTACTGGTTCTTGGAGACCTTTGTACATCCATTCCTAGCTGGTGTCATTGCCCCGAATTGCTTTCTGATGCGAGTTTCACGCAGAAAGTCTAGGACCAGTGGCCCAGACCCCAGGAAGCAAGCTGTGTGAAAAGCCGAATGGGTGTCAGTCCCCCAAGTGCCAGCTGCTGGTGTGTGGACAAGCACAGCATTACCAGGCCTGTGGCCATACCCCTGCTGTGTTGGATTCCTGCTCTTGCTCTGCTTTCTGCAAGGGTCCATCTTTGCTCTTGGTCAGTGAGCCCGTCCACTCTGGAGGGCTTTGTTGAGTCTCCATTTTTGTGTCTTTCTCTTTTAGATCAATCTTTAGAAAAGGCCTAATTGTTATAAATAGCTAGGATACTGCCTCTCCCAGGGTCTGAAGTTACATATTTTAGGGGGGGAAAGTGAACACTGAAACCCACTCTCAACAATTCAGAAGGAAAACCTAGAAAATATTTGGCAAAAAGAATACATTTTAATGTTTCTGAACAAAGAAAAGCAAGCTTTTGTGAAAATTCTGATCTAAAAATACTTGGAGCTTGGCCTGATGTGTGAGCACTGCAGGCAAAGGGGATTCCAGCCCCAAGCCACTGGATCTGAGACTCAGGGCCATTCTGTCATTGGAGAACCCACATCTCCTTGGGTAGCATCCCTGAGGACTTGGCTTCAGCTCTGTCCTCTGGGGTGGCCTGGAGGTTAGTGGCCCGCCTGGGCCCAAAGCTGCAGGAGCCCAGCTCTTGGTGTGGGAAGCGGAGTGGTCACAGGGACTCGTGAAGGCCTACACCAGTCTCATTCCCAGCACCACCTGTTTCTTGCTTCGTTCTTATCTCCACAGAGCCTACCCAAAGCTCTGATTTGTCAAGAAAAAAAATGAGTTCTAACTAGGGCCCAGGTAACTAGAAAGGAAAGGGTGATGTCTCCCCCTTGGCCTCTGCCTGTGGCACAGCCTGTCCCCTGAGGACATTCCCTGCTCTGCTCTCCTTGGGATCTAGGGCCCGATGAAATGGCATTCCTTCTGAACTCGGAGGTGAGGACAGAGGCCTGAGCACTCACCGTGGTGTGTGCCCCACTCGCCCCTCACCCTTGACAGCCCCTGGGGTAGAAGGGGAGGCTGTGTGTGAGGATGGGTGTCCGCACCCCTGGCAGAGCTGAGACCCTCACAGGGGAAATCTGGCCTTTGAGTTTCAGAGCATTTTAAAAACTTGCAAATTGTCTTTGCTCCTCTAGCTCCCCCTTCTATCTTACCTTTTCTCAGGTCCTGCTCAGCAGTGAGAGAAAATAAGATGAAAAGGCCAAGAGGTTTGGCTCCTATCACTGGTAGTCCCTCCCTGCAGTGTTTGTGTGTCAAGTGACAAAGCTGTTTTTCCTGGTGACCCTGATTATATCCAGTATCTTATAGACTATAAGCATAGGCCTGCTTGGTCCTCTCTGTTCTGGGCTTTTGTTTTGCTTTTTAGTTTTGCTTTTAGTTTTTCTGTCCCTTTTATTTAATGCACCGATTAGACACACAAAGCAGTTGAATTTTTATATATATATCTGTATATTGCACAATTATAAACTCATTTTGCTTGTGGCTACACACACACACACACACACACACACACACACACTGTTAAAATAATACCTGTTGCTTAATTACAATATTTCTGATAACCGTAGCATAGGACAAGGGAAAATAAAAACAAAAACAAACAAAAAAAAAAAACCTGACAAATCCGTCTGCTGGTCACTTCTTCTGTCCAAGCAGATCCATGGTCTTTCCTCGCTTCTTTCAAGGGCTTCCCTGTGCCAAGCTAAGGAGGCTCCAGGCAGCGCCCAGGTTTTGCACTGTTTCTCCAGTGCTTGTGAGAGAGGTCCGGGGATACTGGTGCAGGACAGTTCACCTCAGTGGGTGGGTGCGAGAGTGCTCCCTTGCCCTGGCGAAGTCCGGAATGTAGTTGGCACCACCTGGTCCTCTTCCACCTCTGGGTAGGGCAGCTGGAGTCCATGGGGGTGGCCTGATCCCCCCACCCCTTCCAGTGACCGGTCAGAGTGATCATGTGTGGAGAGTCAGCTCAGCAGGCCTCCCCACCAGTAGGGCTCCCACTTTGCCGAGTCCAGGGTCTGGAGGGAAGACAGAAGGCCTGTCGTGTCCTTGAACGTGTGAGCTGCACCAGGTAGAATGCCAGGGACCCAGAACCACATAGAGAGTCCAGTCTCCCTCTAGGAGGTAGCGAAGACTCCAGAAATGTCCCTTTCTCTTCTCCCACATCCTGCGAGTAATTGCATTTGCTTTTGTAATTCTTAATGAGCAATATCTGCTAGAATTTAGCTGTAACAATTCTTTTTGATCGGTTTTTTTTTTTTTTTACGTAATTAAAAACACCAAAAAAATCCAGAAACTTGTTCTTCCAAAGCAGAGAGCATTATAATCACCAGGGCCAAAAGCTTCCCTTCCTGCGTCAATACTTCTTCTGAGGCCTGAATCCAAGAGAGAAACACTCATAGGCTCTTTGTGTGGCTGGGCTACCCTCGGGCCCCTTGGAGGACCTGGTCTTGGGCCCACTCCAGCCCACATTCAGTATTAGCGGTGGGTCATGACGTCCTTGCCCACGCAGCCTGGAATGGGGCCGAGGAGGTGAGGAGGCCGTTGCCACCGATGCTTGGCCACTAACAGGTGGGTGTCCGCATGTGTCCACGTGCATGCTTTCTGACTGAAATGTGAAATCAGCACCCGAGTTAGCCTCACCCAGTGACCTCGCCCCGCCGGGCTGGAGCGGGGCCCGCCCAGTTCAGTGTTTCTGGGGAGCTGGACAGTGGAGTGCACAAGGCTTGCAGAACTTGAAGCCTGCTCCTTCCTTTGCTACCAAGGCCTCCTTTTCCGTTTGATTTGTCACTGCTTCAATCAATAACAGCCGCTCCAGAGTCAGTAGTTGATGAATATATGACCAAATATCACCAGGACTGTTACTCAATGTGTGCCGAGCCCTTTTATCGCGCTGGGCTCCTGTGTACCCGGACACTGTAATGTGTGCTGTGTTAGCTCTCCTCACCCTCCCCTCGTTTTTCTGGGGGTTTTCTGTTTGGGTTTGGTTTGGTTTTTATTTCCCCTTTTGTGTTCCAAACATGAGGTTCTCTCTACTGGTCCTCTTAACTGTGGTGTTGAGGCTTATATTTGTGTAATTGGTGGGTGAAAGGAACTTTGCTAAGTAAATCTCTTCTGTGTTTGAACTGAAGTTTGTATTGTAACCATGTTTAAAGTAATTGTTCCAGAGACAAATGCTTCTAGACACCTTTTCTTTACAAACAAAAGAATTCAGAGGGAGGGGATGGTGACTGAGATGAGAGGGGCTGTCCTATTTCCCCAGGAGGGGAGACCCAAAGAGATGACCCCTGCTCAGATCAGCCAGAAGCCACCCAAGAAATTCAGCCTAAGCCAACAGACCGAATAGCTGATTTGTTGCCATTTTCCAATTCCGAGCAAAACCAGATCTTGTTCCACCCAGTGGACATTTTTGCCTTCCCCTCCCCTCCCCGAGATTATTAGCATCATTGATATTTTTAAGGACAGTCAAGGTTTATGTTCCTGTGAGGGGAGCCAGGTGGGGTGTGAGCAGGGCCAACCTGAAGCGGGCCTGAACCAGGTGGCTCAAACAAAAGGTGGGCATCTCCCTGGAGATCTCCACTGTAACCACAGGTCAGGTATATGTTGACAGGGCAGACTGGCCACTCTTCACCTGACGCAGCTCTTTCTAGACAGGCCAGGCAGAGGGCATTATCGTTTAGGACACCTCCATCACATCCCACCCCTTACCTGGAGTGCACCACACTACTGTGACCGCTCAATCCCCAGCCACCCCGGGCGATACGATGGTGGGATGGGAGGGTGCACTCTCTTTGCTGTCATCAGATTCCCAGAAAAAAAATTTGGATGTGAGAAACCCCCTTCCCTTTCCATGGCAAAACCAGATCCTCCTCAGAGAAGCCGTTACCCCCACCAGACATTGTTTTGGGTTCACAGAACAGGGACAGATGTGTGCTCCCTTAGTGCCTGGCAGCCCTTCATCTGCAAGGCAATGACAGTGCCGATTGTAGTGACCACTACACACGGGGTTTAGTAGCAGGAAGAACCAGGCAGGGTGGCTGCCCCCTCCCGAGTTGCAGTGACACAAGCCAGCCACCCTGTGCAGAGGGAAGCCCTGCTGAGGGCAGGAGAGGTAGGCAAGGGGCGCGGGGAGCTGCCCAGGACAGACTTGGCTGGAGATGTCTCTACAAGCCCTCTATTGCATTCACCTTCAGTTTTTGTGTTTTGGGACAATTACTTTAGGAAATAAGTAGGTCGTTTTAAAACAAAAAAAAATATTGATTGCTTTTTTGTAGTGTTCAAAAAAAGGTTCTTTGTGTATAGCCAAATGACTGAAAGCACTGATATATTTAAAAACAAAAGGCAATTTATTAAGGAAATTTGTACCATTTCAGTAAACCTGTCTGAATGTACCTGTATACGTTTCAAAACACCCCCCCCCACTGAATCCCTGTAACCTATTTATTATATAAAGAGTTTGCCTTATAAATTTACATAAAAATGTCCGTTTGTGTCTTTTGTTGTAAAATCAAGTGATTTTTTTCATAAGGTTCTTTTACTATTTGAAAAGATGGGCAGCACGCAGTTTTATTTTATTTTTGTAAGTTTTTTAATACGTGTGAAAGCAAAGACTACTCAGCATGCCTTTCTAAGTGACGCGTTTGCACCTTTTGTTGGGAAGTACTGTATCCTTTGCTGTTAGCATTCTCGATAAATCTCTCTGTGAAAGTGACTCAAGGTCTGGGCTTTCATTATCTGACAGCTCACAGGACAGCATGGTGGTGTGTCTCCTGATTCGGTCTGGTTGTCCCTGAACACAGAGGAGAGCCACCGCTTTCAGGACTGCAGTTCCATACACTGCCGCCCCTTGGGTGCCCCGAGGCCACACTTTCCAGGCACACTGCTCCTGCGTGCAAATCTGCCCACTGTGCCCTAGGCCCAGAGGCAGGTGGGCTGCAGGCCTTCTGCACAGTAGCACATGGTAGGGGCACCTCTTAGGTCTACATGTGCCAAGGTGCTTCTGCAAATACAACCTCGCTTCCCCCCTCCCCCCAGCTCAGGCTCCTTCTGTGCTTACTGTTATCAGGAAGATAAGACCTCGGTTCTTGTCTCCTTTTTTTTCATATATATTTGTATTGATTTCAGAGAGGAAAGGGAAGGGAGAGAGAGAGATCGAAACAGCAATGATGAGAGAGAATCATTGACTGGCTGCCTTCTGCACACCCCTACTGGGGATCAAGCCCACAACCAGGCATGTGCCCTGACCAGGAATCGAACTGTGACTTCCTGGTTCATAGGTTGACACTCAACCACTGAGCCACACCATCTGGGCTGTTCTTTCTTATCTTCTTGAGGGAAAGATTTCAATCAAGAGACTAAGTGTAGAAAAGCAAGCAAGAATGTATTGACCATAGCAAAAATATCCTGGGATCCCTTAGACTTTAGTGGATACATGCCTGAGGGGGGAGGGAATAGCATGGGCTTGCTTCTTGAGGGGAGAGCTCTGGGACCTTAATTTTCAGGGGTTTTAAAGGTTGGGTGTTTAGGGGAGGTCTTAAGGGCAGATCAATAGACTATTCATCAGCTTAATGCTGATGTACCAAACAGATTTATTCTCTTGTCTGTCCTTGGGTGTGGTTGGCAAATGGCACTAATTGGATTTCTATCTTCTCCCTGAGTAGGGTGATTTAAGCTATATACCCTCTGGTTGGGGAGGAGAAGTACAAACTATTTACTCTTTTTTTGTTGTTGTTAATCCTTACCTGAGGATATTTTGCCATTGATTTTTAGAGAAAGTGAAAGGGAGGAGGAGAGACAGAGAGAGAGAAACA
Organism: Myotis myotis; assembly: GCF_014108235.1. Taxonomy (NCBI): domain Eukaryota; kingdom Metazoa; phylum Chordata; class Mammalia; order Chiroptera; family Vespertilionidae; genus Myotis; species Myotis myotis. The sequence goes on from NW_023416346.1 coordinate 12,089,843, forward strand.
TCAATGTGAGAGAGACACATCCATTCGTTGCCTTCTGCACATACCCGACCAGGGGGTCTGCAACCAAGGTATATGCCCTTGACTGGAATCGAACCCGGGACCCTTCAGTCTTCAGGTTGATGCTCTATCCACTGAGCATAACTGGCTAGGGCCATTTACTCTTTTTTTAAAGCATTTTTTAAAGTTGATTTTAGCAAGAGGAAGAGAGGTAGAAACACCAATGATGAGAGAGAATCATCGATCGTCTGCCTCCCACACGTACCCCACTGGGGATCAAGCCCGCAGCCGAGGCACATGGCCTGACTGAAATCGAACCATTACCTCCTGGTTTATAGGTTGATGCTCAACCGCTGAGCCACACCAGCCAGGCCAAACCATTTACTCTTAAGTATCTTTGGTTTAGAGAAGATAGGATTTACTAGGTGGCTGCAAACTGTTGATTAACTGTCTTAGTTTCTCTATTCCACTTGTTCTGGAATTTTCCCAGCTTCTTACTATTCTATACAGTTTAACACTATCACCTGAGACCCTCCCATGACCTCTGCTGAACTGCCTCCCTGCCCAAAGGGGGCGCTGTCATTGCGTTGGCAGGTATCACACCCTGCCTGTGCTTCTTGGCTTTCGCATAAGACTGTGGGCTCTCAGGAGCTACCTGCCCCGCCACAGTCATCCTCACCAGGTAGCAGGGCTGGAGGGGACAACTGCTCAGTGTCCAGCTTCACATGCAAATGTGGATATATCCATTAGAAGGTGCATTGGAAAGTCCTGGACTTGAATGTTAAAGGGTTAAAATTCAGCATGTGTGTATTGAGTGTTTCTTGTGTGCCAGGCCTGTCGGGTACTGCAGTCCAGCAGTGAGCAAGTAGGACCAAGTGCCTGTTCCCTTAGAGCTTGGTGTGTGTGTGCATGATAATTTCCCATACTCAGGGTGTGGCTGGCTGCCTTTTGGGGAGTGGCTGTGGCTTCTGGGAAGGGGTTCCAATGGAGGCCCATATTTGGGTGGACCTGGTTTCTGTTTTGTTTTTTTAATATATTTTTTATTGATTTTTTAGAGAGAGAGGAAAAGAGAGGGATAGAAACATTCATGAGAGAGAAACATCATTAATCGGCTGCCTCCTGCACGCTCCCCACACGGGATCAAGCCCACAACCGAGGCATGTGCCCTGATCGAGAATGGAACCATGACCTCCTGGGAATCAAATCAGTGACCTCTGGGTTCCTGGCTCAACACTCAACCGCTGAGCTGCACACTGGACCTAGTTTCTGGAAACAGCCCTAAGTCTCTGGGAAGGCAAAAGCCCTCTGGGGTCAGGACCGAGAGGACAAGGGGGATAGTGAGTGAAGGAGACCTAGTGCCTTGCAAGCGTTCATCTATCTGGAGAAGCAAAAGAAGACTTACACACCTGGTGCTGCTTGTGGGGGTTTTCCCCGCCTCTAGTGGGGGAGGCCCAAGAAAGATGCATCCTAGATGCCAGGCACAGCAGAGGCTGCAGGCAGCTCTGTCAGGCCTAGGGAGCTTTCACCTTAACTTCCACCCTGGGAGCTGTTTGAGCTCAACCTTGGCACATGAGGGCCAGGAAACTGCAAGTGCAAATTCTGCAGGAGCCCTGGCACATGCTCCGAACCCTAAGGAGTTCTGGATGGCTTAAGGCTGCTGACATGTGTAGAGAGCTAGACATGAGGTGGGAGGGTAGGGGCCACATTGTGACAATGGTGGAGGCTGCACTGAAGAGCTGGGGCCCATCAAAGCGCTTTGGAAAGCACAGAAAGGTCTTAAGCAGGAAAGCTCTGTGGTTTGATTTGTGCCTGAGGAAGAACACCAGGGTAGAGAGACAGGCAGGGAAGCCAGGAAGCCAGCATGTTTGTCCAGGTAGTAGTGAGGGCAGTGGGCAGGTGGGGAGGAGATGGACTCCAGAGATGCTCAGGAAGACAGCAGGAAAACAGTGACTGATGATGCAGGGTGGAGGGTTGGAGGCTGCAGAGCATTGTGGCAATGGGCAAGAGAGACCAATGTGCCAAGTCGTCAGTCAGGATGGGGACTGAACTTGGTGCCTATCCACTGCTTCAGAAAAGAGGGTGGGAGAAGCCATCCTCACAGGAGCGAGTGCAAACCGAGCCAAAAACGTAACAACAAGAGGGCAAAGGGACAGCAGGAACTAAAATCCTTTTTTTTAAAGCGAGAAACACAGTTCATGTGGTGGTAGGAAGGAGCCAGCAAGGAAGGAAAAGTGCAAGATATTGCTAAGAGGTAACACGTGCTGGTGCAGGTTCCTGAAGGAGAGGGAAATATGGGATCCACGGCACAGGAGGTGAGCGAAAATGCTCCGAGTTGGGGCGGGCTGCTGTACAAGTTTCCAGAACGTTCTCCCTGCACCCAGCCACTCGGCCAGCTGACAGGAGTCAGCCCGGGGGCCTTTGTATATGTAACCCTCATCTGACCCTGTTCTGCCGGCATCTCTGAGGACTCTCCAGGCCTCCCAAATAAAGCCAAAACATTTCAATGGGACCTCCCTGTGACTGTCAACAAGGCCCGGCTCCAGCCCTTTCTGGAACGCCCCATGCCTTCGCCACAGCCTCCGTCCTCCGTGCTGGGAACCGCTCTCCATCCCCCAGAGCCCCACTCAATGGCCCCTCCTCCTGGAAGCCCATCCTGCCCATCTGAACCCGCACAGTGGCGCTGCCTTCACAGGAAGGAACCGCGTGCGGCGCCCCCGTGTGGCCGAGGGCGGCAGCAGCGGCAGCGGCGGCGGCGGCGGCAGCGGCCGCGATCGCGGCGGCGGGCAAGATGGTGGCGCCCGGGGCACCGCCCCTTCCGCCAGGACGGGCGTCGCACGAGGCTGGCTTAAAGGGGAAGTGAGTCAGTGTCCGCGGACCCGGCCGGCCGAGGCCCCAAGAGGCCCCGGCCTGGCGGCGGCGGCGGCGGCAGCGGCCATGGCTGGGGGCCCGGGTCCGGGGGACCCCGCGGCCCCCGGCGCCCAACACTTCTTGTACGAGGTGCCATCCTGGGTCATGTGCCGCTTCTACAAAGTGATGGACGCCCTGGAGCCCAGCGACTGGTGCCAGTTTGGTACGTGGCAGCGGGCCGGGAGGGGAGGGGAGGGGGGGCGGGGCAGGGGGCGCGCCGGCCCAGGCCCCCGGCGCCCAGGCCTGATGCCCCCTGTCCCGCAGCCGCCCTGATTGTGCGTGACCAGACCGAACTCCGGCTGTGCGAACGCTCCGAGCAGCGCACTGCCAGCGTCCTGTGGCCATGGATCAACCGAAACGCCCGCGTGGCCGACCTCGTGCACATCCTCACCCACTTGCAGCTGCTCCGTGCGAGGGACATCATCACGGCCTGTGAGCGCGGGCAGCCCTGGGACCTGGGACCCCGGAGCTGGAGGCCTCTCACGGGGCTCCTCCCCCTGCCAAGGCCTAACCAGCCTTTCCTTCCTTAACGTCGCAGGGCACCCTCCCGCCCCCCTCCCACCCTCCAGCGCCAAGGCCCCGAGGACCAGCTCCATCCCTGCACCCTCTGAGGCCAAGGCCCCCAGCCCCCTGAAGTTGCCGTCCTCAGTTTCAACTGTACTCTCCCCAGGTAAGATAGTTCTGGTGGGCTTGATAGACCTGAGGGAAAGGCCACCATGACCATGGCCATGGCCCTAGACCTTGTCGCTGGTCTCTACCTGCCTCTCACTGGTATCTTTATGAAGCTTTTCCAGGCTTCCAGACCCCTTCTGGGCCTGAGTGCAGGCCTGTCCCAAGCCCTGCTGCCCTCCAGCCACCACCACGGTCTCTAGATTCTTCTTCTACCAAGGTAGGTGGGTCCCCCGGAAGGGTTCCAGACAAGGAACAAGAAACCCAGGCTTTGGTACACCAGGGAGCCCCAGCCAGTCCAGCTGGGAGGCAGCTGTGATGCAGGGGAGCTTGTGGCCAGGGCTGAGGGGAAGAGACAGGACGTCACCTGATTGGGGTCTCTTTCCACAGCAGAGGCCAGAGAACCCCGTGTCCTTCCTGCAAGGGAACCACCCCTCTCCATTCTGCTGGCCCCTCCATGAGATTTCCCAGGGCACCCACAACTTCTCAGAGGAGCTGAAGATTGGGGAGGGCGGCTTCGGATGTGTGTACCGGGCTGTACTGAGGAACACGGTGTACGCTGTGAAGAAGCTGAAGGAGGTGGGTGTAGCATCCTGGCGAGGGGCCCTGGAAGGCTGACAGCAAACCCTCGCCTTTCTGATCTTACCCCTGCTTCCCACACAGCCCTCTAATTCCCCAGCCCCTTAGTTGTTCTGGGCCCAGGACAGATGGCACTGGGAGTGGCCACAATCCTTGGCTATAAGAGATTCATGCTGCCCCCCCCCCCCCATTTTCCCTGGGGGCTACAGGAGGCAGACCTGGAGTGGACCACTGTGAAGCAGAGCTTCCTGACCGAAGTGGAGCAGCTGTCACGGTGAGCCTGGGGCGGCCCTCCAGGACCACACACCACGGGACCAGCTCCCTTGGATACGGAAACCTGCCTGGCCCAGCCTGGCTGGGGGACCAGTAGGGACTGCTCACCCCCGCTACAGCGAGACGGAGGCTGGGGGCCAGAGCACTCAGGCCCCACTTTTCCAAGCAGGTTTCGTCACCCAAACATCGTGGACTTTGCTGGCTATTGTGCTCAGAGTGGCTACTACTGCCTTGTCTACGGCTTCCTGCCCAACGGCTCCCTGGAAGACCGCCTCCACTTCCAGGTAGTCTCACCTGGCCTGGCACGCTTTCCCAGAGCTGTAGCACCTGGGCAGAGTGGGCAGGAGGCCCAGGCTCTCGGCCTCCATGAGTGAGTCCCACCAGCAGGCAGGGCCTGGGCTCAGTCTTTGGCCCAAGGTGGGTCACCATTTTCCGTGGCCTCTCCCTGACTGTTCCTGTATGCCCGGGAGCTGGGCCTTGGTGCCTCTAAAAAGGGAGTTACTGACTCACAGGAACCTGGCTCAACCTTCTCCTCTTTTTTAAAAAATAGATTTTTATTGATTTCAGAGAGGAAGGGAGAGGGAGAGAGAGAAACATCAATGATGAGAGAGAATCATTGACTGGCTGCCTCCTCCACGCCCCACATGGGATTGAGCTCGAAACCCAGGCATGTGACCTCCAGGTTCAAAGGTCGACGCTCAACCACTACGCCACGCCTCTTTGCAAACAGGGTAGCTGAAGAGTGTTGTCAGCATTGCCCTTGAGGAAAGAGGGCAGTGGGCAGCAGGCTGCACTCTCTGGACCCACATTTGAGCCCCTGTCCAGTGAGGTGCCCACAAGACACAGGGGTGAACTGCACACTGTGTTGGGGGAAGTGGAGAGAAAGCCTCCAACGATGTCCCGCTCATCCTGAGACACATGAATGAACTTCAGGAACTGAGAACCGCCGAATTGTATGCTGACAGAGAGCGTGTTCCTAGCCACTTTCCCAGCGTGCTTTAATAAAGCAGTGGAATAGCTTAGTCTCAGTTCTCTTGTAAAGTAGCTCATGGAGTGAAGTGTTTGTCCAGATCCCACAGTGACAGGTGGAGGGAGGGTTGGGGTTAAGGAACGGTGGCCCCCAGCCTCCCCCGTGCCCCTTTGCTCCCTCTGCTGCTCCAGACCCAGGCCTGCTCCCCTCTCTCCTGGCCTCAGCGCCTGGACATCCTTCTGGGCACGGCACGGGCTATTCAGTTTTTACATCAGGACAGCCCCAGCCTCATCCATGGAGATGTCAAGAGGTAAGGAGGGGACACAGCCAGGCCCCTGGGTCCCCTGAGAGCTGCAGGAGTGGAGGCTATGGCAAGGCAGTGATGCTCCCAAACCTTCCACCAGCAGGGAATGTGGTCCAGGGGAGCCCCGCCCCGAGTGCCCCTCATGAAAATGGGCCTGCCCTCTCCTGCTCAAGGTGGAAGTGGGGGACAAGGTGCAGCCCTGAGGCCTGGGACATCACAGCTGGGGGCCAGGGTCACTGAGTGCCTGGCATGGGACAGATGTGGAAGCAAAAGCCAAGGGCCGGCCCCCCACTGGTGTGCAGGGGCTGAACTGTGCAAGGGCGCCCTGGGCGCCGCTTGCAACCCCCAGGTAGCGAATTGTTCTGACAGTACCAACCAATTTGTGTGGGCACGGTGCGGTTTGGCGGCTTTGAGTCCAATGACATCAGGGCCAGGCAGGTGTGGGAGGGTAGAGCGAGCTGGGGCCAGGGCCAAGCTCACAACTTTCCCTTCTCCCCTAAGTTCCAACGTCCTTCTGGATGATAGACTGATGCCCAAACTGGGAGACTTTGGCCTGGCCCGTCTCAGTCGTTTTGCAGCAGCCAACCCTGGTCAGAGCAGCACTGTGGCCCGGACGCAGACTGTGCGCGGCACCCTGGCCTACCTGCCTGAGGAATACATCAAGACTGGGAGGCTGGCCGTGGACACCGATACCTTCAGCTTTGGCGTGGTGAGCCATGGCCCCTTCTGCTGGCTGGAGGGGGGGCAGCTGAGGCCAGCCAAGGCAGAAGGGCCTGGAGAATTCCATGTGGAGACAAGGCCAACCTGCAGGAAGCTAACGGAACTTCACCTGCAGGCCCCCCCCTCCCTGGCGTGGGCCCCTTCTTTGGCCCTGTTACCTCATTTCATATTTGTCATTTTGCTTTTTTAAAATAAATTTTTATTGATTTCAGAGAGGAAGGGAGAGGGAGAGAGAGAAGCATCAATGATGAGAATCATTGATCGGCTGCCTCCTGCATGCCCCCTACTGGGGACCGAGCCCAAAACTCGGGCACGTGCCCTGATCAGGAATAGAACCGTGACCTCCTGGTTCATAAGTCCACGCTCAACCACTGAGCCACTCCTGCTGAGCTGTCATTTTGCATTCTTTTTTTTTTTTAATATATTTTATTGATTTTCCACAGAGAGGAAGGGAGAGGGATAGAGAGTTAGAAACATCGATGAGAGAGAAACATCGATCAGCTGCCTCCTGCACACCCCGTACTGGGGATGTGCCCGCAACCAAGGTACATGCCCTTGACCGGAATCAAACCTGGGACCCTTGAGTCTGCAGGCCGACGCTCTATCCACTGAGCCAAACCGGTCAGGGCCATTTTGCATTCTTTTTCTTCAAGTTGGTGCTCCATACTGTCAAAGCTTCAGTCCCATGACATCTAGCTCTGTCCCTGTAGTGTGCTGGTCCTGATTGGCCCATCCAAGGGCCTGGCCAGTATGTCTACCCCACAAGCCACCTCTCCTTGTAGCCCTCCCCACCAAGGCCTGGGACGGCACCATCCCAGAAGCCACTGCTGTGCCCTTCATCCTGCTCTCTCTCCAGGTAGTTCTGGAAACCCTGGCTGGCCAGAGGGCTGTGAAGATGCATGGTGCCAAGACCAAGTACTTGGTGAGCCTCCTCAGGCAGGGGAGGGAGGGAGGCAGACAGGAAGCATGAGGGGCAGACAGGGTAGGAGGCGGGGGGGGGGGGGGGAGCAGAGAGGCGCTGCTTCTGACAACCAACAGGTGCAGCCCTGGAGGGTGGAATGTTCTGGAATGCAACCACAGAAGCCAACCTTTGCTGCTGCTGACTCACCTTTGAAAGTAGGCAGGGCACAGGCAGCTTCCTTTAGCTTGCTGAAGAGAAACCTGTCTTTCTTCTGTAGATGCTCTGGGCTTTTCCAGACCCCACCCGGGCTGGGGGGAGGGGAGGGGGCGTCCCAGCAAATGCCTGCTCTTTCTGGACCCCTTTCTGGACCGATGCGGAAACAGACTTAATTCCCGAGCAGCACTTTACCAACTGGCGTACCTCCGGCCGCTTCTGCTCCTGGCTCAGGGCTGTTTCTGTCCATTGCCGAGTCTGGGCCAGGAACCAGAGAGCCAGACGGGAGCCCTCCTTCCCTCACCTTCCATACCCGTGGGCACATCCCCCTGGGGCTGCTCTCTGTTGTCATCACCACCCCCAGCTCCTCAGGGGGTCTTTCTTTCTTCTTCTTTGGATCCTTTCTATTTGTTCTCTGTGCTGCGGCCAAATTAATCGTTTAAAAACATAAAGAGCCCTGGCCCTGTAGCTCAGTCAGTTGGAGCTTGTGGGTTTGATCCCAGTCTGGGCTCATACAGGAGTCAACTAATGAATGCATTAATAATTGGAACAACGGGTCAATGTTTGTCTCTCTCTCCCTCCCCTGCTCCCCTCCCTTCTCTTCTCCCTCCCTCTCTTCTTCTCTCTCTAAAACAGGGGTGGGGAATGTCCAGCCTGCAGGCCTTATAAGGCCCTTGAAATCATGTGGTCTGGCCCTGCCAAGGCATTAGGGGTGAGTTAATGAAAGGTTTGACCAAATACAGCAGGCTAATTGTTAAGCTGATGATTTTGTATGGCCTGAGAAAGATGTTAAAAATATCCAAGTGGCCCTTGCCAGAAAAAAGGTTCCCCACCCCTGCTCTAAAATCAGTAGGAAGAGGGAAAATGTAAAGAGAACATGGAAGCCCCTTTGCTCTCCCACTGTACTGGGGGTGAAGGCCCGATGCCTGAACGCAGCCTCAACTCCCCGGGTCCCGCCGCCCCCAGCCTTCTCTCTGTCCTCTAGTCTCCCTGCTGCCTGTCCTAGGGCCTCAAAAGCCACCCCCAACTCAGGTGCTTCCTCCTGGTCCTTCCTCTCTCTGAACTCAAAGTGGCCTCCAGTCCTGGGGTGTCTCTCCATGGTATGTCCCCCTTCTTGATTCTGCCCTCTCTGGTTAACCCATGCCTTTAGAGCCCAGCTCAGGTGCCACTTGCTCATGAGCCGCCATTGCTTTTCTAGGCTTGTTGTTGGCATCTCTCCCCTCTAGGAAGTCCACTCTGTGAAGGTGGCCCAGGCTGTTCTGTTTGTCGCTGTATCCCTAGGGCCTGGGGCAGTGGTGGACATACTGTGGGTATTTAACCAACCGAAGCAAGACCACAGGAGTCAGTGACCGCGGGCCTGGGGAATTCAGCCAAAGGCACTGCCTCCCTAGTGGCCATGCTCACAGTGTCTGTCCCACAGAAAGACCTGGTTAAAGAGGAAGCTGAGGATGCCGGGGTGGCCCTGAAAAGCACCCAGACCACACTCCAAGCGGATCTGGCCTCAGATGCCTGGGCTGCCCCAATCGCCTCCCAGATCTACAAGAAGCACCTGGACCCCAGGCCTGGGCCCTGCCCACCGGAGCTAGGCCTGGCCCTGGGCCAGCTGGCCTGCTGCTGCCTTCACCGCCGGGCTAAGAGGAGACCCCCCATGACCCAGGTATCCTAGGGGAGGGGTCAGAAAGCATTTGAGGCACCTCCTGCCCATGGGGGCAGTGGCCTCCTGGGAACCCCACATTCCTGGCACTGCCCGGAGCGAGCCAAACAGCACCTGCCAGACATCTTTCTGGAGACTGAGTCTCCATATATTTCTCACTTAGCCGTTGGTTCTGCCTGGGGTGGCAGGAGCTCCACTGAACCCTGCCTCGTGTATGGAGGCTAAGGGCTTTTGTTGCGCCCCCTTCTGGATGTACCGCACCATTGCACCTGCCTTTTTCTGTCCCTTCCCTGGCCTCCACCTCTTTCCCTCTGACAGATGAGAATAGAGAAGCCCCATTTGAGGGCACCAGGGCAGTGAGATTTACGTTCACTTTTTGAAATATATTTTTATTGATTTCAGAGAGGAAGGGAGAGGGAGAGAGAGATAGAAACATCAATGATGAGCCCTAGCTGGTTTGGCTCAGTGGATAGAGCATCAGCCTGTGAACTGAAGGGTCCCAGGTTCAGTTCCGGTCAAGAGCACATGCATGGGTTGCAGGCTCGATCCCCAGCATGGGGTGTGTAAGAGGCAGCCGATCAATGATTCTCAACGTTGGTGTTTCTATCTCTCTCTCCCTCTCCCTTCCTCTCTGAAATCAATTTTTAAAAAAATTTTTTTTTTTTTTTTTTTTTTTTAAAAACAAACATCAGCCGAAGCCGGTTTGGCTGAGTGGATAGAGCATCGGCCTGAGGACTGAAAGGTCCCAGGTTCGATTCCGGTCAAGGGCATGTACCTGGGTTGCGGGCACATCCCCAGTGGGAGATGTGCAGGAGGCAGCTGATCAATGTTTCTCTCTCATTGATGTTTCTAACTCTCTATCTCTCTCCCTTCCTCTCTGTGAAAAATCAATAAAATATATATTAAAAAAAAATTATAAAAACACCGGCATTTACTTTAAAAAATAAATAAATAAATAAATAAAAAGAAACATCAATGATGAGAATTGATCAGCTGCTTCCTGCACGCCCCCCCCCCCCCACAAGCATGTGCCCTGACCAGAAATGGACCCGTGACCTCCTGGTTCATAGGTCGACGCTCAACCCCTGAGCCACGCTGGCCAAGCGAGATTCACTTTCTAGAAGAGAGAAGTCATTCTCAGTCCTTAGCTTTGGTGGCTGTGACTCAGCGCTCCTTGGGGCAGGGGCAAGGGGACAAGGGACAGAGCTTTCCCAGCTGCAGGATATACCATCTTAGTGGGCCCCGCAGCCTCCAGAGTGGCTGTGCGGGGCCTGGGGTGGCAGCCCAAGCCCCAAGGCAGGTCGCAGATGCCCTGGAGCAGCCTTGCGGTTTGAGCGTCTCCTGTGAGGGCTGTGACTGATCATGGCCTAACTGGCCTGCCCAAGAGCAAGGGAGAGCCCACCCACCACGCACCCTGAACCCCTCTTTCTCCTCACAGGTATACGAGAGGTTGGAGAAGCTTCAGGCCACAGTGGCAGGGCCGCCCCTGGAGGCAGAGGCTGCCGGCCGCACCCCCCATTCCCCACAGGAAAACTCCTACATGTCCACCACCAGCAATGCCAGTCCCTGGCAGCCCCTGGCAGTGCCCTCAGGAACCCCGGCCCCGGCGACAGAGCGGCTCCAGAAAGGCCCCAACCAGCCCGTGGAGAGTGACGAGAGTGTGTCTGGCGTGTCTGCCACCTTGCATTCCTGGCACCTGACCGCAGGCTGCCCCCCGGGCCCAGCCCTGCCAGACAGCCCTGCACAGGGGGCCGCCACGTGGACCCCTGCACCCCTCGGGCAAGCCAGCTCGAGTGCCGCCCGAGAGTCATGGGGGAGCGGCCCAGAACCCCGACCCACAGCTGTGGAAGGTAACTGGGGACAAGTGCCCAGAATGGGGACCAGGGGCCTCCTTTGGCAGCAAACCCCATACCGTGCACCCCCAGCCTCTGGGATGAGGCCACTGTGGCCTGCTATAAGCTCACTCTCTCCCTGACCAGCTCCAGGCCTGTCTTAGGGCAGGTGGCCTGCCCAGCCTTGGAAAGGGGCGCACAGGACAGCTCGGTGCTGTCATCTCCCCAGGCCATACCCCCCAGGTGGTGAGAGGAGGCCAGGAGCTCACTTCCTGAAAGCTGGGGACAAGGAAGGTTCTGTTCATGGCCACCAGCCTCCTGGCCTCTCTGGGAGCTGAACCATGGGGCAGCTCCTCCTAGGCCCTGCCCTCGGGGCACCCAGGACTTCTGCCCTGAATGGGGCAGAAGCTAGGCTGGGGACTGGGAAATCTTGAGAGACTGAAGTATCTGTGAGGAGCGCCTAGGGACAACAGCCCCTGAAGCTAAGACATTGCTCTCTCTCTACCCCAGGATCACTCTTGGGCAGTTCCGCATCATCGCAGCCACCACAGATTGTCATCAACCCAGCCCGACAGAAGATGGTGCAGAAGCTGGCCTTGTATGAGGACGGAGTCCTAGACAGCCTGCAGCTGCTGTCGTCCAGCTCCCTCCCAGGTACCCTGTGTGCACTCTGCAGCTGGACGCTCGGCCTCGTGCCAGCCCCAAACAGCAGTGTTCTTTCTGATGGCGCACCGATGAGGCCCCCGCTCCCCCAGGGTGTGGGCCAGCGCGGAGGCAGGCCACCCACCCCGTCTCACAGTGGCTGGAAGCCCAGCCTGGCCCTGTGCCTCCCTCATTTTCTTATGGAACAGCACCTTCCCTTAGCCCTGGGGTGCCAGTGCCCCCGTTTGCTTCCAGCAAGCATTTTCCACGCAGGTGCGATTTGAACAAGGAATAGAAACCCCTCATTCCAGAGAGCATCCTGGGAGCTGAGGGGAGCCATGGCCCAGCCCTGTGGCAGTCAAGGAGGCTCCCCCATTGATTAACTGGCATTTCCTCCCCCTGCAGGCTTGGGCCTGGACCACCGAAACAGGCGGGGCCCGGAAGAGAGTGATGACTTTCAGAGCTGATCTCTTCACCCAGACAGATCCCCCAAACCCGGAAGTCAAAGTTCTCATGGTTGGAAGTTCTCATAGCACACACAAACCCTCAGCAGCCTGTGGGCAGTAGGGATGGGGCCCCTGTGCTGTAGGGGTGTGGGCACAGGCCAGACTCAGCGCCACCCGGGCCGGCTGCCGGAAGCCGTCCGTAGGGCAGGACATCTCAAAGGCCTGCCTTCAGCCCAGCACTTGCAGGAGAGGAAAGCCACCGTCATGGGAGGGGTGTGTGTGGGAGGAATGCATGTCTGAAGGCTGCTGGCTGCCCAGGCCAGAGGAGAGTGGGTGGGACCACTGGTACAATGGGATGCAGCGGGGAGCCGGCTCCCCTGAGGGCTGGGCAAGGCATATGCAGCCCAGGCCAACAGCAGCAAGCTGTAGCCCTTCCCTTTGCCCTTGGCACTCTGTGCAAGAGTGCAGGGGAGGCCCGGGCCCTCCCAGCAACTTTCGACGTGGAAAAGTGAGGTGTGGTTGCCCGATGGTTCAATCCACTAGAAGTGAGCGTTCTGAGATACCCCAGAGAGCCCAGCAGCGCCCCACATCAGGCCAGTGTCTGTAGGCTTCTCCAAGGAGCTGGGAGCCAGCCTAACGTGACTGCCTGCCAGCCAGGCCACCCCTCGATGCTACAGACAGGCTCCAAACCAAGTCCCCTCCAGAGGCTGCAGGCTCGGCATCAGGCCCAGGCTGATTGTAACAAAGGGACCACTTCTCAAGGTTCGCTTAGGCCCGAGTCCTGTGTTACCCAGACAGAAGCCCCAAGGCGAGAAGTTGGGATCAAGACAGAGAAAGAGGAAAAAGAAAACGAGACTCGCAGTTTTAGAAGCCAGTGAAGTTTCATGAAAAGGAGTGTCGTCGAAAGTAGCCCAGGGCTGTAGCACAGGCTCACAATGATTTTGTGTCCACAGTCATGACACACTACATGCCCCACAAAGCTAGGCATCGGTGAAGTCCAAGTTGTACTACAGCAATAAAATCTTACGTTTCAATCTCTGGTTGTACTGGTGGAGTTTGTTGCACTGAAAGCTTCAAGCTTTCCCATTGCTTTTCAACTCAGGGTTCCTGACTGCCCAGCACAAAACGCCAGACCCCCTCTCCCCCCAAATCCTCTGGAGGCTCTTATTTCTGTTCCCAGTAAGTCACCATACTGGTGGCAGGTCCACAACACCACTACCCATCAGTACTCTCATGGGTTGTTAAATTTTCCCTATATATTTTATAGGGTTTTTTAAAAATATGTTTTTATTGATTTCAGAGAGGGAGAAATAGAAACACCAATGATGAGAGAGACTCATTGATCGGCTACCTCCTGCATGGCCCCCTCCTGGGGATTCAACCTGCAACCCAGGCATGTGCCCTTGACTGGAATTGAACCTGGGACCCTTCATTCCGCAGGCCAACACTCTATCCACTGAGCCAAACCAACTAGGGCTAGTTTATGGGTTTTGATACTATTGTAAATGGTACCTTCATAGCATTTTCTAATTGGTCATTGGTAATGTATAGGAAAACAATTGAGTTTTATTATTAGCTCTGTATTCTGTGACCTTGCTTAAATTCACTTAATTAGCTTTAGCAGTTTTTTGGTAAAATACCTTGGGATAGTCTGTACACAATCACTTCAGTCTGCAAATAAAGGCAGTTTTAACACTTCCTTTCCAATCTGCCTTTTAGTTCTTTTCTTGCCTTACAGCACTAGCTAGAGCCTCTAATCAAATGTTAAATACAAGTGGTGAAAGTAAAATTGTAGGTGCAAAGTGTTCTCTTTCCCCATTAAGCATGATGCTAGCTGTAGGATTGTCAAACACTTATTTTGTCGACGTGAAACACATCCATTGATTTTAAATATTAAACCAACTTTGCATTCCCTAGATAAAAAGAGCACTTGCTACATTTCATTTGCTAATATCTCTCGAGAATTTTTGCATTTATGTTCATGAAGGATATTGATCTGTAGTTTTCTGGTAATATCTTCATCTGGTTTTGGTATCAAGGCTTCATAAAATAAATTCGAAAGTGTTCCCTTCTCTTATTTTCTTAAAGGGCTTGTATATGCTTGGTGTTAATTTCTTTAAATGGTTGATGGATTCACCAGTGAAAGCTTCTGGACCTGGAGTTTTCTTTGTGGGAGATTTTTAATTACAAATTCAATTTCTTTAATTATCAGCCCATTCAGTCAGGTTTTCTGCTTCATGTGTCAGTTTTAGTAATTTGTGTCTTTCCAGGAATTTGCCTATTTCATCTAAATTATAAAGTTAGTAATCCCCCCCCTTATCATCTTTTATACCTGTAGATACTACAGTGACATCCCCTTTCATTCCTGATATTGGTAATTTGTGTCTTTCCTTTTTTTCATCGTCCTATATCAGCAATTTTCAACCTTTTTCATCGCATGGCACACATAAACTAATTACTAAAATTCTGCAGCACACCAAAAATATTTTTTGCCAAACTGACAAAAAATAGGTATAATTTTGATTCATTCACACTAAATAGCTATTGTGTTGGCTGTTGTCATGTGTTCATTTGACAATCTAAGGGAAAAGAGGTCAGTGCCGTGACTAAATAGTCAGGTACTGCATGTTTTGAAAATTCTTGGCAGCACACTGGTTGAAAATCGCTGTCCTAGATAGCTTATCAATTTTATCAAATATTTTCAAAGTACCCAATTTTGGTTTCATTGATTTTTCTCCATTGTTTACCCATTTTCTATTTTGTTAATGACCACTTTTTACCCTTTCTTTTACTTACTTTGGAGTAATAGAACTTATTTTGGTTTTCATTTGCTCACCTTTTTCCAACTTCTTAAAATGTAACCTTAAAATAATTGGTTTTAAACCTTTTTTTTTCTAACATAAACATTTAAAGCTACAAATTCCCTTTGAGAACAGCTTTAGTTGAATTCTACTTATTTGGATATGTTCTATTTTAATTATCATTCAGTTCATAATGTTCTCTTCCCCTGCGATTACTTCTTTCACTAATGTCTTACATAGAAGTACATTGAGTTCCCAAATATTTGGAGATTCTGCAGATACCTTTTTGTTATGTGTTTTTAATTCCATCGTGGTCAGAGAATTTACTCTGTATGATTTTATTCCTTTTAAAATTATTGAGACTTAGCTTGGTGAATGTTCCATATATATGTTGTTGTTGTTGTTAATCCTCACCCGAGGATATTTTCCCATTAATCTTTTTAGAGAGAGTGGAAGAGAGAGGAAAACATCAATGTGAGAGAAACACATCGATTGGTTGCCTCCTGCACGCACCCTGACCAGGGCCCGGGAGGAGCCTGCAACCAAGGTATGTGCCCTTGATGGGAATTGAACCTGGGACCCTTCAGTCTGCAGGCCAACGCTCTATCCACTGAGACAAACCGGCTAGGGCTGTTCCATGTATATTTTAAGAGTATATATTTTGCAGTTGGGTGGAGTATCAATTAGGTCAAGGTGGTGGATAGCATTGTTCAAGTCTTCAGTATCCTTGCTGATTTTCTGTCTATCAATTCTCTCTGGCAGACTGAGAGGAAATATCACAGTCTCCAATTGTAATGGTGGATGCGTCTTTCTCCTCTCATTCTGTCAGATTTTGCAGCATCTATTTTGCATTGGGTGCATACACATTGAGGATTGCTAAGTTTTCTTCAGAAATTGACCTTTTTAGCCGAAACCGGTTTGGCTTAGTGGATAGAGCGTCGGCCTGCGGACTGAAGGGTCCCAGGTTCGATTCCGGTCAGGGGCATGTACCTGGGTTGCGGGCACGTCCCCAGTAGGGGATGTGCAGGAGGCAGCTGGTCGATGTTTCTCTCTCATCGATGTTTCTAACTCTCTGTCTCTCTCCCTTCCTCTCTGTGGAAAATCAATAAAATATATTTAAAAAAAAAAAAGAAATTGACCTTTTTATTATCTGGATATGCCCCTCTTTATCTCTGGTAATATTCCTTCTTTTGATGTCTGCTTTGTCTGGTATGAATATAGTCACTCCAGCTTCTTTTTTTAAAATATATATTTTCTTAAAATTTTTTTTCTTTATTGATTAAAGTATTACATATGTGACTTTATCGCTCCATTGCCCCCCCCCCCACTCATGCCCTCACCCCCCTGGTGTCTGTGTCCATTGGTTAGGCTTATGTGCATGCATACAAGTCCTTTGGTTGATCTCTCCCCCTTACCCCCACCCCCCCTACCACGCCCCCTACCTTCCCTCTGAGGTTGACGGTCTGATCAATGCTTCTCTGTCTCTAGATCTGTTTCTGTTCATCAGTTTATGTTATATATTTTTTTTTTATTTAAATGTATTTTATTGATTTTTTACAGAGAGGAAGGGAGAGAGATAGAGAGTGAGAAACATCGATCAGCTGCTTCCTGCACACTCCCTACTGGGGATGTGCCCGCAACCAAGGTACATGCCCTTGACCGGAATCGAACCTGGGACCTTTCAGTCCGCAGGCCGACGCTCTATCCACTGAGCCAAACCGGTTTAGGCAGTTTATGTTATATTTTTTATTGATTTTAAAGAGAGAGGAAGGGAGAGAGAGGGGGAAACATCAATGCAAGAGAGAAACATCGATCAGCTACCTCCCTGCCTCCTGCATGTCCCCTGACCACAAACCAGGTATGTGCCCTGACTCAGAATTGAACCAGTGACCTTTTGGTGCACAAGACGACACTCAACCAACTGAGCCACACCAGCCAGGGCCAGCCCTACTTCTTTATACTTAATTTGTTTTGCCATATAATTTTTTCTCTTCTTTTAACCTATCTGTGTCTTTATATTTAAAGTGCACTTTATAAGATAACGTATGGTTTCAGCTTACTTTTGGAACCAGTCTGATAATATCTGCCTTTAATTGGTTTGTTTAATCCATTTACATGTAATGGTTGAGCTCAAGTCTACCATCATGCTATTTGTTTTCCATTTGTTCCATCTGTTCTTTGTTCCTTGTTCCCTGACTACTTTTGTGTTAATCAAGTGTTTATGATGTTCTACCTTTTCTGCACTATTGGCTTATTCACTCTAATAACTGGTTCTGCTCAAGAGCCCCCTTTCTGCCCAGCTGGCGTGGCTCAGTGGTTGAGTGTCATCCTATGAACCAAAAGGTCATAGTTCGATTCCCGGTTGGGGCACATGCCCAGGTTGCGGGCTTGATCCCCAGTGGGGGACATGCAGGAGGCAGCCAATCCATGTTTCTATCCTATCATTGATATTTCTATCTCTCTCTCTTCTCCCTCTCCCTTCCTCTCTCTGAAATCAATAAAAACCAATTTTTTTAAAAAGGAAAGAAGTGTTTGTTTATAGATTAAACACTACATTACACATGAACTGTATATAAGAAAGGTCAAAATGGAATCATTTAGGGGTCTGGAAGGAATTAATTCAATTTACATTATTTCTAATGGGAAAAGATGATTTGGTTTTCAAACAAATCGTTTCTCGAAAAGCCTTCCGGAACAAATCAAGTCTGAGAGCCAAGGTTCCATTGTAATTCTTCACTCTTCAGGTCACTCCATCTTGTTCCTGCATGATCAATTCCCCCCTTGCTGCTAGATCTATTTTCATCAAATATGTTCCATTCTTTTTTTCCTTTTAAAATATATTTTATTGACTTTTTACAGAGAAAAAAGGAGAGGGATAGAGAGTTAGAAACATCGATGAGAGAGAAACTTCGATTAGGTGCCTCCTGCACACCTCCCACTGGGGATGTGCCCACAACCAAGGTACATGCCCTTGACCAGAATCGAACCTGGGACCCTTGAGTCCACAAGCCAACGCTCTATCTACTGAGCCAAACAGGTTAGGGCCAAAGATGTTCCATTCTTGAAGAGGTCATTTGACCCAACACCTCTCTCCAATCACAACCCTAATTCTATGTTACTCTTTATAGCCAAACTTCTCAAAATAATTACCTATTTCCTCACTTCTTCTCTTTTCAACCCCTTCTAATCTGGCTCTGACCCTACCATTCCACCAAAGTGGTTTCAAAGACACCAATGATCATGTTGCCAGTTCCAGTGACCCTTGCCTGACGTCATCCTATGGGCCTCTTGGCGCCCACACCCCCTCTGACTGCGCTCCTCTGGCAACCTTCCCATCATGCCCTCTCCTGTCTCCTCTCCTCAACCTCTACAAGGTAGGAGTCCCTCAGGGCTCACCCCGGACCCTCTTTGCTACCTCCACTCACGCTTGTAGTGAACTCACTCATTCTCATGGCTCTAAAGACCATCTATCTATTGATCATTCCCAAATAACATCTCCAACAATGAACTCCCCTCTGAGCTTTTCATACTTCCACATGCCTGCGCAGGCATGGCTGCTGATGTCTCTCAGGTGCCATAGCTTAACTGACAAAACAGAACTTGGGATTTCCAGTTGCCACAGTTTGCAGTCTCTGTGTGGCACTACCACCACCTTCCCACCCAGCTGCCTGAGCCAGACCTCAAAAGGTAGGCTTTTTAAATAGAATTCATTAAGGAGGTTTAACTTAAAGGCAGAAAAGTACACAAACTGTACATGTATAGCTCAGTGACTTTTTTTGTGTTAATTCTCATTGAGGCTATCTCTTCTGTTGTTTTTTTGTTTGTTTTGTTTTGAGAGAGAGAGAGAGAGAGAGAGAGAGAGGCAAATGTGAAAGAGACACATTGATGGAACCTGGGCTGGGATCAGGCTTGCAACTCAGGTGCATGCCCTTGACCAGAATCGAACCTGGACCCTTTGGTCTGAGGGCCGACACTCTACCAAGCCAAACCAGTCGGGGCTACAGTCCAGCTTTTGATGGTAGGAGTACAAGGGCATTTCTGTCACCCTGGAAAGGTTCCTCACGCAAGAGAACCAGGGACACATAGATTAGTTTTGCATGTTCTTGAACTTCACAAGGCCATGAAGATACTCTCCTTTGACTTCTAGAGACTTAGTTGCTTTACCGTTCATATTTAGGTCTAGCCCAGCTGGCTGACGTGGCTCAGTGGTTGAACATTGACCTGTGAACCAGAAGGTCACTGTTCAATTCCCAGTCAGGGCACATGCCGAGGTTGCAGGCTTGATCCCCAGTGGGAGGCGTGCAGGAGGCAGCCGATCAGTGATTCTCTCATCATTGATGTTTCTATCTCTCCCTCTACCTTCCTCTCTGAAATCAATAAAAACATATTTTTTAAAAAGCTGTAATATTTTTTTAAAAAAACATATTTAGGTCTATGCTACATCTCAAATTGATTTTTGTTTCTGGTGGTAGGTAGGCATCAAAATGTCCTGCTTTCCCACATGAACATCCAATTTATCCCACATGGGCATCCAATTTATCCCACAGTAGTTACTAAAAAGACAATCTTTCCCCACTGAATCAACGTGGGGACTTTCTCATCTGTCTCTTGACTGTATTTGCACAGGCCTGTTTGTAGCCTGTGTCCTGTTACATCAGTCTTTATGTCCCTGGAAAATACAACACTAGCTTAATTACTGTAGTCTTAGAATAAGTCTTGGTTTTTTGTTGTTTTGTTTTAAATATATTTTTACTGATTTCAGAGAGGAAGGGAGAGGAAAGAGGGAGAAATAGAAACATCAGTGACGACAGAAAATCTATTGGCTGCCTCCTGCACACCCCACACTGGGGATCAAGCCCAACATCCAGACATGTGCCCTGACTGGGAATGGAACCTTGACCTCCTGGTTCATAGGTCGGCACTCAACCACTGAGACACACCAGCTGGGCTAGAGTAAGGCTTAATTTCTGTTAGCAGTAATTCCAACAGTTTGTTCTTCTTCAAGATTGTCTTAGTTATTATAGGCCCTTTGCATTTCCATATAAATGATGGAGCAATTGGAATTCTCATCCACTGCTGGTGGGAATGTAAAATGGTTCCTCCACTTTGGAATATGGTTTGGCAGTGTCTTAAAATATCATCCACTTACACCAGGGGTGGGGAACCTTTTTTCTGCCAAGGGCCATTTGGATATTTATAACATCATTCTCAGACCATGCAAAATTATTCACTTAAAAATTTGCCAGGAGCCGATCCACCCTTGCTGCTTGACACAGTCGCTGCAGGGAAGAAACATCTGCCCAGCTTATGTTTCAAGGGACCTGGCGTATATGGCATATGTTTGCTCCCCTTTTAGCGCTATGTGTTTTAACCAGGACCACCTCCCCGAGAAAGGTTGTTTCCCCAGGTTAGGGGTTAACAGGACTAAGGAAGAGAATAAATCAGTAAATCCCCCTAGTGTTACAGAAATACCATGTACTACTTATGAAGAACTTGGACTAAGACTGTTGGCAATAAATTTGGGACTTGTTGGGCCCGCATCCCCAGGGGTCTGCCCACCAGGGAAAGCACCAAAGCCTATACCCCTGGAGACCCACTAACACAGGGCAGTCCCAGGGAAGGCAAGCAGCGGCGCTGGGAGGACATAAACTTTACTGGGTAGGTTAATCTCCTTCAGTCACTTCCTTGTAGCCTATCAGTAGAGCAGTGACCTTGGAATAGCCCTTGTAATGGAACACAGAGATTAACCTAGACAAGATTAAAATCAACAGAACTAGATAGAGACAGGATTTTTGGCAAAGGTCAGATAAGAAACAAAGAACTGTAGAACGTTACCCAAAACATACCATGATGTGATTATAGAGGCATGCTTACAGGATCAAATGGTATAAATATAGATGTAATAGGAGAATAAAAAAAGAACCTCGCTATGATGATCACCTGGACGCTGTCTCCGTGTCATTCCTTCTTCGCCGACTCCGTGAACACCTTTGGGAACCCCTGGACCTGCTGGGGCTGGACCCCAACAAAAATTACCCTGGTATGCCCAGCCTACATGGCTCAGTGGTTGAGTGTCGGCCTATGAACCAGGTCACAGTTCCATTCCTGGTCAGGGCACATGCCTGGGTTGTGGGCTCAATCCCCAGTGTGGGGCATGCAGGAGGCAGCGGATCCATGATTCTCTCTCATCATTGATGTTTCTATCTGTCTCTCCCTCTCCCTTCCTCTCTGAAATCAATAAAAATATATTTTTAAAAATTACCCTGCTATATTTGGTCAAACATTTAATTAACTCACCCCTAATGGCTTGGCAGGGCCAGCCCAAATGATTTCTTGGGCCTTAACGGCCCTCAGGCCGTACATTCCCCACCCCTGACATACACTATGATACACGCGCTCCACTCCGATGCAAGAGGAATGGATTTATAGTTCCACACAAAGCCTTGTACACAAATGTTCACAGCAGCTCTATTCACAATAGCCAGACAGTGCAAACAACCCAAATGGCTATCAGGTGGCTGGATAAACAAATTGTGTGTTCACACATCGAAAGACTAATTAGTAACAACAACAACACAATAACAAAAGTCTATTGGAGTCAGAATAATTACACTGGCCAAAAGGAGCCAGACCAAAAAAAAAAAAAAAAAATGTAAAAGGCATAAGGGCAGGATGACTTCATTTACATACAATTCTAGAAAATGCAGACTTAGCTCTCCTTAGAGAAAGCTGATCAGTGACTGCCTAAGGGTAGCTGGGGACGGGTGGGCCAGAGGTTCAAGGAAACTCTTGGGAGTGATGTGTTCATTCAATTGTGGTGCCAGTTTCACAGATAAAACTTTCAAAATGTAGGCTTTAAATATGTGCAGTTTATTTTATGCGAACTCTACCTCAATAAAGCTGTTTTTAAAACAGATATTGTGTCTCAGCCATGGCCAGTAGCTCAGTTTGTTAGAACATCATCCCGACAGGCCAAGCTTTCTGGTTCCATGTCCGGTCAGGGCACATACAAGAGTCAACCAATGAATGTATAAATAAGTGGAACAACAAATCAATGTTTCTTTCTCCCTCCCTCTCTAAAATCAATCTATAAATAAATTTAGAATATCTATTGTGTCTCTTTTAAGCAGCATCTTTTTTTGGGGGGGGGGGTTCCGTTTAATCCAGCCTGGCAATGATTATTTATCCATTTACATTTTATTTTATTTTTTAATATATTTTTATTGATTTCAGAGAGGAAGGAAGGGGGAGAGAGAGAGATAGAAACATCAATGATGAAAGAGAATCATTGATTGGCTGCCTCCTGCACACCCTCCACCAGGGATCAAGCCCGAAACCCAGGCATGTGCCCTGACCGGGAATCAAACTGTGACCTCCTGGTTCATAGGTCGACGCGCAACCACTGACACACACTGGCTGGGAGGTGGGTTATCATTTACATTTAAAAGTGTTTGCTGACATGGTTTTGTGTGTGTGTGTGTGTGTGTGTGTGTGTGTGTGTGTGTGTGTTTATTATAGTGAAATATACATGACATACTATTATTTGAACTATTTGTGCATAGTTCAGTGGCAGTAGATACAGTCACAGTGTCATCCAGTCACCACTACCTGTACCCCAAACCTCTTTCATCATCCGGCCCTTTAAGCAGTAACTCCCCTTCCCCGTCCTGGTGTGTAGAAGAGCCCATTTGTTGTCTGAGGGCCCATCTGCTCTTCGTCCTTCCTTTCTCACCTTCTTCCAGTGTGTCACTTGTGTTATTGCTCTGGAGTCACCCTAACATTTGGGTTTGCATCCTGGCATTGACCCCTCCCCCTTGACTTTGACACTGTTCTTTTCATACATTTTAAACCCCAGAGGCTTTTTAAAAAGATATACATTTTTATTGATTTCAGAGAGGAAAGGAGAGGGAGAGAGAGACAGAAACATCAATGATGAGAGCGAATCATGGATCAGCTGCCTCCTGCACACCCCACACCGGGGATCGAGCCCGAAAACTGGGCATGTGCCCTGACAGGGAATCGAACTATAACCTCCTGGTTCATAGGTCAATGCACAACCACTGAACCACACCAGCCAGGCCCAAAAGATATTATTGGTGTTGCTTTAAATATCTATTTTTGGTTACATCTACCCACATATACGCCTTTTCTGGTGCTCTCCATGTTCTCCCATCTTGGATCCCTCCCTCCCTTCCTTTTCTTTCTCAAATTACTTCATTTCTTGGCAGAAAATAGGGTCAAGGAAATAACCAGAGGATAACATCACTACAAGAAACATTACCAAATATGAGCCATCTTCAGCTGTTTCTTGGTCTTGACTACAGTACCCGTACCCTCCATGGGTTCGACACCAAAGAAGTCCATATATTTTGAGTAACACCTTAAATGTATGTTCCCTTCCTGTGTTTATTAAGAGGGCTGGCGCAGATGTGCTAGAGTTTTTCACAGCTTTATTAAGACATAATTCACATCCCCTAAGGTCCATCTGTTTAAAACATGCAATTCGACGGTTTTCATATAGTTGCAGAGTTGTGCAACCACCATCCTGACCTATTTCGGGGCATTTCTATCACTGCTAGGAAACACGGTGCCCATTAGCAGTCACTCCCCATCCTTCCGTCCTCTTCCCAGCCTGAGGCAATGACTAACTTACTTTCTGTCTCTATGGTTTTACTGATTCTGAATATTTCATACAAATGGGATCATTCAAATGTGATCTTTGGTGTTTGATTTCTTTCCCTTAACATAATGATTTCAAGGTTCAAGCAGGTTGTAGCATCTGTCAGTACTCCATTCCTTTTTTAAAAAATTAGATATATAGGTTTCAGAGAGGAAGAGATAGGGAGAGATAGAAACATCAAATAATAGTATGTCATCAAGGCAGAATCATTGATCAGCTGCCTCCTGCAGGCCCCACACTTGGGATTGAGCCCGCAGCCTGGGCAGAAGCCCTGACCGAACCATGACCACCCGGTTCATACGTCCATGCTCAATCACTGAGCCACGCCAGCTGGGGCAGTACTCTATTCCGTTTTATGGCAGAACAATATCCCATTGTATGGACAGACCACGTTTTGTTTAAATGCCTTCATCAGTTCATGGACAGTTGGGCTGTTTCCATTTGGAGCTACAATGAATAGTGCCACTGTGAACTTTTGTGTAACAGTGTTTGTGTGGCCTTGTTTTAATCTCTCTAGGAGTGGAATTGCTAGGTCATATGGTAACTTACGGGATTGACTTTATATCTATGTTGCTTAATATTGGTAACCTTCTTGAATCTGGGCTTTCATGGCTTTTTGTCAGCTTTGCAAAATTCTCAGCCACTATCTCTTTAAACGTTGCTTCTGTCCTTTCTCCTCTGCTGCTTGGGGACAAGCCAGGGTGACTCTGTGCTCGCCTCCACCTCTTACGTGGGCCCTTATCTCAAGGATTGTAGCACTTGGAGTCATGCCTTTGCTGCTTGTTCTCCAATTCCTTCAGAGGGCTTATTACAGAATACATTTTGTCTGTCTTTTTTTTTTTAAATCCTCACCCGAGGATATTTTTTTTTCATTTATTTTTAGAGAGAGTGAAAGAGAGAGGGAAAGACAGAGAGAAATATCGATGTGAGAGAAATACATCGATTGCTTGCCTCCTGCATGCACCTTGACCAGGGCTTGGGCTGGAGAAGAGCCTGCAACCGAGGTACGTGCCCTTGACTGGAATCGAATCCGGGACCCTTCAATCCACAGGCCGACACTCTATCCACTGAGCCAAACCAGCTAGGGCTTTGTCCAACCTTTTTTTAAAAAAATATTTTTAATTGATATCAGAGAAGACAGGAGAGGGAGTTAGAAGCATCAACGATGAAAAAGAATCTGTGTATAGTTCAGTGGCAGTAGATACAGTCACAGTGTCATCCAGTCACCACTACCTGTACCCCAAACCTCTTTCATCATCCGGCCCTTTAAGCAGTAACTCCCCTTCCCCGTCCTGGTGTGTAGAAGAGCCCATTTGTTGTCTGAGGGCCCATCTGCTCTTCGTCCTTCCTTTCTCACCTTCTTCCAGTGTGTCACTTGTGTTATTGCTCTGGAGCAGCGGTTCTCAACCCCTTTCACAGGGGTCGCCTACGACCATCGGAAAACACATATAATTACATACTGTTTTTGTGATTAATCACTAGGCATTAATTATGTTCCATTTGTAACAACGAAATTGGGGGTCACCACAACATGAGGAACTGTATTACAGGGTCGCAGCATGAGGAAGGTTGAGAACCACTGCTCTAGAGTCACCCTAACATTTTGGTCTGCATCCTGGCATTGACCTCTCCCCCTTGCCTTTGACACTGTTTTTTTTCATATATTTTAAATCTCAAAGAATATATATATTTTTAAATATATATTTTTCATTTTTTAATATATTGTATTGATTTTTTACAGAGAGGAAGGGAGAGGGATAGAGAGCTAGAAACATCGACGAGAGAGAAACATGGATCAGCTGCCTCCTGCACACTCCCCACTGGGGATGTGCCCGCATCCAAGGTACATGCCCTTGACTGGAATCGAACCTGGGACCCTTCAGTCTGCAGGCCGACGCTCTTTCCACTGAGCCAAACCGGTCAGGGCTAAAATATATATTTTTATTGATTTCAGAGAGGAAGGCAGAGGGAGAGAGAGAGAGAGAGAGATCAATGATGAAAGAGAATCATTGATTGACTTCCTCCTCCTGCAACCCTACACTGGGGATCAAACCCACAACCCAGGGATGTGCTCTGACCAGGAATGGAACCGTGACCTCCTGGTTCACAGGTCAACACTCAACCACTGAGCCATACCAGCCAGGCCATTTTGTCCATCTTGAATAGTCATTTTCAGTGAGAGTCTGATATACCCTCATGGCCAGAATCAGAAGTCTCCAGAAGTTATTCTTGACTCCTCCCATCCCCTCACATCCGCAACACCAAATAACCAACACATTTTATCATCTTCCAGGTTGTATATATCTCCCATTTGCCTGGTACCATCTCCACGGACCCCACCCTAGCCACCATCATCTCTGTGAAGGCTGTGGGTACCCCACCCTGCCTCGCCCTCCAGCCTCCTCTCCTGCCTGAGTTCTGTCAACACAGCAGGGTCACTCCGCAGAACCCAGATGGGGAGCTCTGCTGTGGTTCACCCTCATTCAGACAGATCTGTGCCCGGACAAGCCAGAAGGAAGCCAAACCGAACCTGTGTCCCTTAGTTCTTGTCTCAGTCCAATTTTTGAACCACAGTCGTGGTGTGTGTGTGTGTGTGTGTGTGTGTGTGTGTGTGTGTGTGTTTTCCTAAAAATCTCCAAGAACCGTGCCTGTGGTCTCCAGGCCACCAGTTGCTGTAGCAACCTGAGTAAGCACTGGTGAAAGGAAGCTTGCTTCACAGGGGCAGGCAGGCGGCAGAAGGGTCGAGAAGGGAGCACCGTAAGTGGGGGCTGCATGTTAGGTAAAGCAGAGTTAAGGAGTCTCCCAGGGACAGGAGATGCAGAGAAATGATGCCGAGCCAGTGAGAAACTGGAAGCGGGGGGGCCCACTTGTCCTACGCCTTCGTTTTTTTATCATCTCAGCAGATTGCAGATGTGACATCAGAAACCCTCCCGCCCCGTTGTTTTCTCTGGATGAGAATGAAAGCAGGTGAAGCGGGACTGGAGACCGCCCTCCGGGGTTGGCTTTTCTGCTGAGTCACTGCCTTAATGGCCACCCCAGATACCCGACTCCCCCTCTCTTAGCCTGTTTCTAAGGCAACCAGTGAGCGGGCTGGAGTGAGGCCAACCTGGGATCACAGGGACTCCCATTCCTGGCCACCATGTGGCCATATTTGTTTTTCTAGCCAGAACGTTGCTTTACAGTCCGATTTTGGAAAGAAAAAAAAAAAACCAACCTTTTTCTTTTCCAACTACCTGATCGTTACAGAGAAATCCAAACAGTGTTGCGGGGTAGTGTACAGAGGAAGAAAAACCTTGGTCCACCCTCCCAGCCTGAACTCGCCTCCCCACAGCGGCTTCCAGTTCCCTTCCCGTGGCTCAGACCCCTGTTCGCCTGCCTGCACCTTGCGCCCGGCCTAGCACCCAACCCGGAGGCTGCTCCTAGCACAGATGAGCCTCACTTTCCATCTGCAAAGCTGCAGAGCAGACACTGTATGACACTATATTCTCAAGTTCCTTAACTGGTCCTCTGTGCAGGGTCAGTTAGACTATTTCCAGTTTTCCTGTGCTTTTGCCATCACAAACAATCCTGCAGCCCGGCCTGCGTGGCTCAGTGGTTGAGCATCAATCTATGAACCAGGATTCCCAGTCAGGACATATGCCTGGGTTGTGGGCTCGATCCCCCAGTGTGGGGCGTGCAGGAGGCAGCCGATCCATGATTCTCTCTCATCATGAATGTTTCTGTCTCTCCCTCCCTCTTCCTTCCTCTCTGACATCAATAAAAAATATATTTAAAAATAAATAAAAATAAACAATCCCGCATCCTTGCACGTGCATTTTTGCACATGGAAGCAAGGGTATCTTTAAGCGAAACCCCCGTTGGAACTGGATGGCTAGGACATTTTGATAAATGAAAACTAAAGTAGCCTCCAGGACACTGAGCAGCGGCAAAAGTTTCGCTTTTGCAAATGTAATCAGCGAAAAAGCACATCTTGCTTTTTATTGCCATTTTTTTCCATCTGAGTGAGATTAGATATTCCTTTACTGTCTTCACGGGCCTTTTGAGTTTCTTTTCGTGTGAGCTCTCAAGTCATATTTGTGGTCAGATTTCCACTGGGTTGTGGATTTCTTTCTTATTGGTGAGGAGAGTTCTTTCCAAATTCAGGAGGGAGGGTAACCCTTGGTCTCTGTGTATGTGTTATAGATATTCTCTGCTGGTTTTTGACGTATCTTTGACATCGTTCATGCAAAAATGTACTCATCTTTTACTCTATGGTGTCTGGCTTGCAATATCAGGCTTAAAAAGGGTTTCCCCATTTCGAGATGATTTTTAAGAGCTAGTCCTATTTTCTTCGGTTATGAGTTTTATCTTTTTTAAAAAATATACATATTTCTATTGATTTCAGAGAGGAAGGGAGAGGGAGAGAGAGATAGAAACATCAATGATGAGAGAGAATCATTGATCAGCTGCCTCCTGCAAGCCCCCCACCGGGGATCAAGCCCACAACCCAGGCATGTGCCCCCGACCGGAATCGGACCTGGGACCCTTCAATTCACAGGCCAACACTCTATCCACTGAGCCAAACTGGCCAGGGCATAGTTTATTTTTTAATGTTTAAATATTTTATGCAAAAGACCAACATTGATCTGATAGGTATACACAGAGAACTGTGCCCGACAAACAGAGGTTACTTATGCTTCCCCAACACACATGAGACTTTCAGGAAAATGTTGTGCTGTGGGCCACAGAGGAAATGTCAAGCACTTCCAATAAGTGGAAATCAGACAGACCACCAACTGCCATGCAAGGAAAAGATAGCACCTCCTCCCTGCCTGCAAAATGTCCAAGTGGACATTTAAAACCACCCTTTTAAATAAAGTGTGGGTTAAGGAGGAAATTAAAAAGAAAAAGAAAGAAAGAAAAAGACTAGTCTAGCCTGTATAGCTCAGTGTGGTTGAGCATCGAGCCAGGAACCAAGAGGCCACCGGTTCAATTCCCAGTCAGGGCACAAGCTGGGGTTGCAGGCTCAATCCCCGGTAGGGGGCGTGCAGGAGGCAGCCGATTGATGGGGTTTCTCTCTCATCGATACTTCTATCTCTCTCTCCCTCTCTCTTCCTCCCTCTCTCTAAAAAATCAATAAAAAATATATTTAAATAAATAAAATAGAATGAAAAAGACTAAATGCTACATATAACTTTATGCCAATACGTTTGACATTCTAGATTAAACGAACAACTTTCTTTGAGAATTAGAAATCTCCAAATGTGTCTCAAAAAGAAAACTGAATAGAACAAAAATCACATATGAGATGGAAGTGCCAGCCATAGCACTGAGCCTCTATAGGGCCAGACGCCCTGCAATGGCACAGGTGCAACCCATGGCTTGGGTTGAACACATCGTTCTGTTAGGGGCAAAAATAGAATATCGGGGACCAGCTACCGTATGGTTATGGGAAATGTTAATCCTGCTCTGTTAACCATAATTGCCTTGTGTTGGTTAAAATAAGGACATTCTGACCTGGCTGGGAATTGTATGCCCCCAGGACCTGGAAGTCAACCTTGGACCTGGGCTTCAACCTTGGAACCATTCTCATTCCGGAACTGCCTATTATCATGGAAAGATTAATAGCCTTGTGGTCTAGACAGTGGAGTCCCACCCCAGCCTCCTACTTCCCCATGCCTGTAGTCCCTGCTTCCCCATGTAATCCTTGTCCTACCCTATATAAGCAGCTGGCTTATGGTGGGGGGCAGAGCAGATTTTTGTGGGTGACCTGCTGCTCGCCAATACTGCTGCTGGCAGTATTGGAATAAACGCTCATTTGTGATTCAACCCTGTCTCTGCCGAATTGGCTCAAGTAGTGACAGGCAGCCTGGACCCATTGATTGTCCGGTTATAATTCTAGCCTTTCATAGAGGCATTCATGAAAGGTGGGAACTCAGATGAGCTCTTCCCAGACTCGGGGACCTTGCCTGACTGGGGCATGTTGGGGGGTGGGGGCTGTATCTTCCCCTGCCCCGTGTGGTCATCTGGCTTTGGACGCTCTTCTGCATCTTTGGCAAATTACCTTGGAAACCGAACACAGCCTGCATTGAGGATGTGTGTGTGGGCAGCCACCAGAGCCACTAGAGGTAATAAAGGGGGACTTTCCCCCTGTTTTCCCAATTGCAGCTGTTGGCTGGAGACTCCCCAAAATGACCACCACAAAGGAAGCGAGAAGTAACGCACAGATCTTTAGAGCTGGTGGCAATTTCAAGGTGGGACCTCAAAGTCAGGCGGAAGTGATGGCATCACTTGGGTTTGGTGGACGCAGCCTGGGCCAGGCTCGGACAGAACCACATGATGATCCACAAAGTGTTGGAGCACAGTCTTACCTTCCAGGAGCAAGTCTGTCCTGGCATCAGAAGTTACTTTGTTTTGCTCTGTTCCCAGTTTGACAATAGGATGAGAAAGGATTCTCAGTCCCAGGCCGTTGATCATGGGGACAGGAAGGCATGTTGGCTTGCCGTGAGTTTAATATAGGAAAGGATGTTGGTTTAGATTTCACAACTAAGACACCTAGGCCACTGTTGGCTCTCACTCCCCTGTAAGACCCAGTAATTTCCTCCTTAACCCACACTTTTAGAAGGACGGTTTTCATTTAAACATTAAAACCGCCAAGATGACTTGTTGCCCGGCCGGCGTGGCTCAGTGGTTGAGCGTCCACCTATGAACCAGGAGGTCACGGTTCAATTCCCAGTCAGTCAGGGCACATGCCCGGGTTGCGGGCTCGATCCCCAGTGTGGGACTTGCAGGAGGCAGCTGATCAATGACTCTCATTGATGTTTTTTTCTCTCTCTCTCCTCCTTTCCCTTCCTCTCTCTGAAATCAATAATGATAAATTTCTTTTAAAAAAAGACGACTTAAAAAAAAAAAAAAGACGACTTGTTGGTTAAGCAAAGCCAAGGTCATTGTTGAAAGGGAGGCCACAACCAGAGCCTTAGAAGCTTCTGGGAAGGGTGGGGTATTTCGAATAAGGGTGGGTACATCAAGGGAGGGCTTTGAAAGTGACCTGGAGCAATAAAGAGCCCTCTTAAAAGCCCAGCTGAGTGAGCTATTGATCTCAGCAGGGGGCTGTTACCAGGAGGAGGGCTAGCTGAATAATCTAATGTTTGGATAAATGGATTTTCAGGAGTTCCTGAAATTAACAATTAAGTTACTTGCAACTTCCTCTTCCTAAACAAGAATTTCCTGACAACACAAAACTTGTTACGACTACTACAGGGAGACGAGAGAGGCGGGTGAGAAGCTATGGTTTCAGTTCTTGCCCAAGTAGCTCACAGTCTGAGCTGCTGGCTGGAGGAAGCGGCCTTGCTGGGGGGCTCGCTGAGAGGCACAGAACTGGCCCTTCTAACCCACCAGCTGCCACAGTACTGCCCAGACATGACATGTAACATTCGAGGGGAGTTCTTGGGAGGAGGGACTTGCCCTCTGCAAAGCCAAGGGAGGGAGGGGTGCCCCCAGAGGATCACTCCTGGAGGCCAGGGGTTCTTAGTCCCTGTCTAACTTGGAAGTGGCAGAGCTGGGGGTTGGAGGCGGCTGGAGGCAGCAGCTGAGGGCCCAGCTGCGCACAGCCTGTTTGGCCAGCTTTTGGCTGAGCAAGGAAATGATGGTTTGTGTGTTTTTAATATATATTTTTGATTGATTTCAGAGAGGACGCAAGAGGGAGAGAGATACAAACATCAATGATGAGAGAGAATCATTGATCGGCTGCCTCCTGCACGCCCCACACTGGGGATGGTTGGTGGTATTACTACAGGAGATGGACACAGAACAGGTCCCCCCAACCGATACATTTTCTAACTTGTTTTCACATTGAAACCCACTATTGTTTGGTGCCCTGTTAATTTGTAACCAGCCAACGGATTGCATTTGTTTCTTTTTTAGAAGACTTTCAGTTGTTTTTCTTGGACTTTTCAGTGGTACAATCAACTCATTTACAAATAATGAGAGCTTTATTTTGTCTTTTCCAACACATATTCCTTGGATTTCTCTTTAATTTTTTTTTATTGATTTCAGAGAGGAAGGGAGAGGGAGAGAGCGATAGAAACATCCAATGATGAGAGAGGATCATTGATCAGCTGCCTCCTGCACGCCCCACACTGGGGATCGAGCCCGCAACCCAGGCATGTGCCCTGACCAGGAATCGAACTGTTGGGTTCATGGGTCATCACTGAACCACGCCGGCCAGGCAGGCAACATTTCTCTTTTTCAATGTTAAACAATAATGATGACGATTATAGGACTATGGTCTTGTTCTCAGCTAATGAAAATGCTCCTGTGGCTTCACCCTTAAGCATAACACTGCCTTTTGGCTTGAGATATATAAATATATATATATTCAGTATCAGCTCATGAAGCTATCTGTTGTAGATTTCACTTTCTAAAAATGGCTGGGATAATATTTCCCATCCCCCTTGCTCTTCCAAGACATTTCTACTCCCTCATCAAGAGGTGGGGTCCCGCCTGGCCAGCATGGCTCAGTGGTTAAGCATCAACCTATGAACCAGGAGGTCACGGTTCCATTCCCCGTCAGGACACATGCCTGAGTTGTGGGCCTAATCCCCAGTGGGGGGCATGCAGGAGGCAGTCAAGCAATGATTCTCTCTCATCACTGATGTTTCTATCTCTCTCTCTCCCTCTCCCTTCCCCTCTGAAATCAATAAAACAAAAAAGATGCCCTAGCTGGTTTGACTCAGTGGATAGCGCATCAGCCTAGGACTGAAGGGTCCCAGGTTTGATTCCGATCAAGGGCACATGCCCAGGTTGTGGACTCGATCCCTAGTGGGGGCGTGCAGGAGGCAGCAGATCAATGATTCTCTCCCTCTCCCTTCCTCTCTGAAATCAATCTAAAAAAAAAAAAAAAAGGTGGGGTCCCTTTGACCTTGGGTGGGCCTCTGTGACTGCTTTGACTCAATGGTGTGTGGCAGAAGGGAACTAGTCTAAACTTCCAAGGTGAGGTCCCTTTCTTGAGATATCCACCCTTGGAACTAGACACCGCCCGTGAGGAAGGTGGCATGAAGGGGCCCAAGTGCACTGGGGCCAATGCCCTCTGTCCTCAGCACCAGCTGAGCTCCCAGCTGATACTCAGCACCAAGTTCAAAGACCTTTTTGGCGTCTGCTGATGTCATCTTTTCCTCCTTTGACGCGTTCATATTACTAATTTTAATGACATACTTCCTAATTGAGTCATCTCGGCACCTTTGGAATGAACTCCACTCAGCTATGGTATGTTAATTTCTTTCTTTTTTTTAATATTTTTATTGATTTTTTACAGAGAGGAAGGGAGAGAGATAGAGAGCCAGAAACATCGATGAGAGAGAAACATCGATCAGCTGCCTCCTGCCCATCCCCCACCGGGGATGTGCCCGCAACCCAGGTACATGCCCTTGACCGGAATGGAACCTGGGACCCTTGAGTCCGCAGGCCGACGCTCTATCCATTGAGCCAAACCGGTTTTGGCGGTATGTTAATTTCTTTTTTTTTTAAATATATTTTATTGATTTTTCACAGAGAGGAAGAGAAAGGGATAGAGAGTTAGAAACATCGATGAGAGAGAAACATCGATCAGCTGCCTCTTGCACACCTCCTACTGGGGATGTGCCCGCAACCAAGGTACATGCCCTTGGCCAGAATCGAACCTGGGACCTTTCGATCCGCAGGCCGACGCTCCATCCACTGAGCCAAACTGGTCAGGGCGGTATGTTAATTTCTTAATCTGCTTTTGGATTACACAAATTTTTTAAAAATATGTTTTTATTGATTTTAGAGGGAGAGGGAGAGAGAAACATTGATGTGAGAGAGGAAACATCAATTGGTTGTCTTCACATGCACCCCCACCGGGGATGAAACCTGAAACCTGGGTATGTGCCCTGACCAGGAATCAAACCGGCGGCCTGTTGGTGCACAGGGCTAACTAATTTTTGTTTGTTTGTTTTTCTTTTCTTGTTAATCCCCACCTGAGGATATTTTTCCATTGACTTTTAGGGAGAGTGGAAGAGAGAGGGAAAGAGAGAAAAACATCGACGTGAGAGAAACACATTGATTGGTTGCCTCCTGCATGAGCCCCAACCAGGGCTTGGGCCAGGAGGAGCCTGCAACCCATGTACGTGCCCTTGACCAGAACCCGGGACCCTTTGGTCCATAGGCCAACGCTCTATCCGCTGAGCCAAACTGGCTAGGGCTATACCAGCTAATTTTTAATGTTCGAAATGTTCATTGATATTTATCAGTGATAATGACCTGCAGTTTTCTTTGCAGGGTGTGTGTGGTCTTTGTCAAGTCTGGAAACCAAATGCATTCAGTCAGTCAGCCCAGGAGTACCTGCTAAGCAGCAGATGTGCCTCTGGACTCGGAATGGAGCAGTGACTGCGACGCAGCTGTCTCTGTGGTACTAATGTTCTCCTAGGAGAAGAAGGTTCTTCCGGTTTCATGAAACACATTTAGAAGCTTTTCTTTACTTCTTTGATTTCTGAAAGGCCAGAAAGAATTCATTTGAGGCCTGAGGCTGGGGCAGGGGTGTCTGTCTGACAACCCATTTCCTTCTCTGCTCAGCTGTTCTCTTTCTTCAGGGATCAATTTTGGCGGGCAGTCCCCACTGTGGGACCCAGTGTGTGCCTTAGAACCCTTCAGATCATGGCAGTGGCAGGGTCCCTCCCAGCCTGTCACTTAAGGCCACCGCTCAGACCCAGAACCCACCTCACCTTGGGGTTACAGTGGTTCAAGAGTGAGGTGGCCAGCCCTAACCAGTTTGGCTCAGTGGATAGAGCGTTGGCCTGCGGACCAAAGGATCCCGGGTTCAATTCCGGTTAAGGGCACATACTTCAGTTGCAGGCTCCATCCAAGCCCTGGTCAGGGTACATGCGGGAGGCAATGAATCGATGTGTCTTTCTCACATCAATGTTCCGCAGCTCGCTCGAACTCTCCTCCTCCCTTCCACTCTCTTTAAAAATCAAGGGGAAAATACCCTTGGTGAGGGAAAATACCCTCACCAAGGGTGAGGATTAACAACAACAACAACAACAAAAAAAAAACAAGTGAGGAAGCCAGCCTTAAGGGGCCCCAGTGCTTCTCCCTGCAGGACCCTGCCACTCCTACCCTCCCTCCCCCCTCTCCTCCTCCCACTCCCTCCCCTCCCTCTCTTCCGCCCGCCTCCTGCCCTCCCCACTAGGACAGATGCAGACGAAGAGATGTGCAACCTCATTAGTCATGGGGAAATGCACGATAAAACCACAATGAGATAGCTGTACACACACAGCAGAATGACTAACCCTAAAGAGACTGGTCATACCCAGTGCTGACGAGGACGGGGAGCCAGGGGAAATGTAAACTGGGACAAGCCACTTTGAATAACTGTTGGGCGGTGTCTGATGAACTTGAACTTTGCCTGCCCTAAGCAAGCCATTCCACTTCAAGGCGTATACCAAGGAGAAATGAATGCGTGTGTTCACATAAAAAGGCTTGTACCTGAGTGTCTGTAGCACCTTTATTTATATTAGAAACAAAGCAAATACCCACACGTAAGCAAAGCTGTTATATATCCGTACCATGGAATGCTGCTTGGTAATAAAACAGAATGAATGTGCTGCTGTGTGTATGAATGTCACACACATGTGCTGTATGCTGCAATTTCTATGAAGTTCTAGAACATACAAAACCCATCTGTCGTGATAGAGGTCAGAACACTATTTACCTTTGGGGGTTGGCTTGATGGAACCTCCACTAAATATAGGGGAAGTTCAAGGTGTACATCTAATACGTTTTGGCTCTATCTACTGAGTCAAAGTGGCTGTCTTTAGATGCCACTTGTGAACATGGGGTGCCCTGGGAGGACAGCAGCCCCTCAGATGGCACTTAGTCACAGGCTCGTTCACATTTTCACGGAACTGTATTTGCTTGATCTAATACCTCCACGGGGAGCCCACAATAAGGTCCCTCTCTGATGCTAGATTTGTCTGTTTCTCCCTGGGGTTCTGTCCACTTTTGTTTTGTACATTTTGAACCTATTTGAATATTATCCCTAAAATGTTTTTGTTTTGTCCCAAAGTCTATTTAGTCTGATATTAATAGAGCTATGCCTCTCGATGAGTAGGCACCTAGTATACCTTTTTCCTCATTCTTTCACGTGTAATCTTTCTGCAGACATGTTTTAGGTGTGTCTCTAGTACACAGCATATACCCGGGGGTTGTTGTTTGGATACAATATGACAATCTCTGTCACTTCTTTTTTTAAATATATTTTTATTGATCTCTGAGAGGAAGGGAAAGGGAGAGAGAGAGAGAAACATCAATGAGAAGAGAGAATCATTGATTGGCTGCCTCCTGCACGGCCCCCTACTGGGGATCAAGACGGCAACCCGGGCATGTGCCCTTGACTGAAATTGAACTTGGGACCCTTCAGTCCACAGGCTGATGCTCTATCCACTGAGCAAAACCAGCCAGGGCATCTCTGTCACTTCTCACAGTCTCCGGACCTGATGTCCTCTCAGAGGTGGTATCTGTTTGCTATGTCTGTCCCCCCCCGCCCCCGCAGAAGCTTGTTGTTTTCAGTGTCACAGGCTCAGCTCCTTCATCTGTTTGCTTTGTACAATATAAAGAACAATCAGCACAGTCTGACCAGTCTTCTCCATCTGAATAGCAAAAATGAAGAATTTCAGATGGTAAACATTTCTGAATGGCTTGCCTGGCAAGGGCAGGGCGCTCTCTGTAGAAGCTGAGAAGCTAAGGGTGGGGCACGGTGGCCTCCCATGTGTACACTTGACCCGTGACACATCCAAGTGCAAGTGCTATTGCATTCCTGATGAGAGACTTTTGAAAATGAAGAATGTACTTTCAAAGCATAGTAAGATACCGCCTTCAT
The DNA here is from genome assembly GCF_014108235.1 of Myotis myotis. Classification (NCBI taxonomy): domain Eukaryota; kingdom Metazoa; phylum Chordata; class Mammalia; order Chiroptera; family Vespertilionidae; genus Myotis; species Myotis myotis. The sequence continues at coordinate 12,126,305 of NW_023416346.1, forward strand.
ACCCACTAGAATGGTTATAATAAAAAACCAAGCCAGGCCAGTGTGGCCCGTGGTTGGGCATCAGCCTACAAACCAGGAGGTTAGGATTCGATTCCTGGTCAGGGCCCATGCCTGGGTTGTGGGCTCCGTCCCCAGTAGGGGGCATGCAGGAGGCAGCCGATCAATGATTCTCTCTCATCATTGATGTCTGTATTTCTCTCCCTCTCCCTTCCTCTCTGAAATCAATAAAAAGCCTATTTTTTTTTAAGTCTATTTTTTTTGAAAAGTGGATCAGTGGGTGCCAGGGGCTACAGGGAGGGGGATGGGGACTGAATGCTTATGGGCCTAGGGTTTCTTTTCTTTTAAATATATTTTATTGATTTTTTACAGAGAGGAAGGGAGAGGGAAAGAGAGTTAGAAACATTGATGAGAGAGAAACTTTGATCAGCTGCCTCCTGCACACTCCCTACCGGGGATGTGCCCGCAACCCAGGTACATGCCCTTGGCCGGAATCGAACCTGGGACCCTTGAGTCTGCAGGCCAACGCTCTATCCACTGAGCCAAACCGGTCAGAGCGGGCCCAGGGTTTCTTTTTGGGTTAAGGTGTTCTGGAATTAGGTAGCGATGATGGAGGCCCCGCCCTGTGAATGTACTACCATCCACTGACATGTACACTTTAACAGGGTAAAACTGTGCTATGTAATTTATATCTCAATTTTTAAAATGTATTTTCAAAATGAAATCTGGATCCCAAGTCGGGGTGGCAAGGGCTCCAGTCACAAACAACAAAGTAGCAGCCAAGAGCAAGGGAGGGAAGTGGCCAGGGCCACCTTGGCCACTTCCTACCTTCAGTGAACTTGAAGCACGTTCAACTTCTCTAAACTTGCTTTCCTCGACAGTAAGTCCTCAGTCATGGTTAGCTCGTCCCCAAAACGGTGTGTCTCCTCCTCCATAATGCAGCGTGGGGCTGGGAAGAGTTGACACCTTATTATATGAAGAGCATGACCTGCCTTTATGGGTTACCCCGCCTAATCCTCACACCCACCCACGCCACAGGGGAGAGGTACTGGGAAAGAGAGAGGAAACTGAGGCACAAAGAGCTTATGAAACTCACTCGAGGCCTCTGGCCTGCTGAATTGCGGAGATCAATGTTATTGTTTTCTGGGTTGTTTTTTGTTTTCTTTTTAAAATAGATTGTTATTGATTTCAGAGCGGAAGGGAGAGGGAGAGAGATAGAACACCCATGATGAGAGAGTAACATCAATAGGCTGCCTCCTGCACGCCCCACACTGGGGATTGAGCCCGCAACCAAGGCATGTGCCCTGACCGGGAATTGAACCATGACTTCCTGATTCATAGATTGACGCTCAACCACTGAGCCACAACTGTCGGGCCAGAGATCAATGTTGACTTTAAAAAAATGTGGCTGCCCGGCCAAGGTACTTGCCCTTGACCAGAACCCAACCCAGGACCCTTCAGTCCATGGGTGGGTGCTCTATCCACTAAGCCAAACTGACTAGGGCAGAATTTCCTTCCTTTTAAGCCTGTTTTGTCCATCCATTTTCTGTCGATGGGCCTTTTGGCTAATGCGAATAATACTGCTATGTACATGAGTGTACAGATCTCTTAGAACCCCTGCTTCCATTTTTTGGGCACGTACCCAGGAGTGGAATTCTTTGATCATATGCTAAATCTGTTTATTTCTTTTTTTAGGCAACCTCACTATATATATATATATATATATCCTATCTAAGAATAGACAAACATGGTAATTGACCATACCTTCGCTACGCCTCCCATTGGCTAATCAGTGCGATATGCAAATTAACCGCCAACAAATATGGTGGCTAGTTTGCATACTGTAGGCAGGGTGGGACAGCGCGAACCACCAGAGCGCCGCCATCCAGGGCAGGCCAGCTGCCCGGGACCCCATCGGCAGGTCCCGGGCAGCAAGGCAGGCCGGCCCCAGAAGCCCCAGAAGCCACCTGATATGGCAATAACTCTATCAGTAAGCACTCTGAAAGTCAGTGGCATAAATGCACCAATGAAAAGACAGATTATGAGGGTGAATCAAAAACAAAACCCGCTTTAAATATAAAGACACATATAGATTAAAAGTCAATGAATTAAGCTGCAGCCTGTTTTGCTCAGTGGATAGAGCATTAATCCATGAACTGAAGGGTCCCAGGTTCGATTCCAGTCAAGGGCATGTACCTTAGTTGCTGGCTTGATCCCCAGTCCCTATCAGAGCACGTGCAGGAGGCAACCAATCAATGTGTCTCTCCCTTTCCCTTCACTCTCTCTAAAATTCAATGGAAAAATATCCTTGGGTGAAGATTAACAAAAACAAAGTAAATGGAGTAAGCAACATTAAAGAGATTATAAGAAAAATATATTCCAAATTTTGTTAGTTGTATAATGGTTATGTTTAAATTATTAACACCTAAGAAATTGGGTGAAGGGTACATATAATATGCTGTAGTATTATATAGTTTTTTTTTACATGTATGAGATTATTTCAAATTAAAATATTAAAAAATTAGCCAAAACTGGTTTGGCTCAGTGGATAGAGCGTTGGCCTGCAGACTGAAGGGTCCCGGGTTCGATTCTGGTCGGGCGCATGTACCTGGGTTGCGGGCACATCCCCAGTAGGAGATGTGCAGGAGGCAGCTGATCAATGTTTCTCTCTCATCAATGTTTCTAGCTCTCTATCTCTCTCCCTTCCTCTCTGTAAAAAATCAATAAAATATATTTTTTTTAAAAATTAAAAATTAATAAATATTAATTGAAATGTGTATGCATTACATGAAAAATCTAATTGCTTCTAGCATAATTTATTAAATTGTGCTAAAATTTACAAGGGTTCAATTAAAAATTTCTTAATTCTAAATGATATAATAGAAAATATATAATAGTGCAGTTATAAGCACTTATCTGAAAATAAAAATTTAAAGAAGTGAATTTAAAGAAGGGATTAGCCAAAGAAAATATATGCACAACCCATGGACACAGACAACAGTATGGTGATGGCAGAGAGAAGTGGGGGGCAAGAGCTGGGTAGAGGGGGCAAAAGGGGAGAAATAGTGACATCCTATATAATAATAATAAAAGGCTAATATGCACATTGACTGAATGGCAGAATGACCGGTTGCTATGATGCGCACTGGCCACCAGGGGGCAGATGCTCAATGCAGGAGCTGCCCCCTGGTGGTCAGTGCACTTCCATATGGGGAGTGCCACTCAGCCAGAAGCTGGCTCATGGCTGGCCAGCGCAGAGGTGGTGGCAGGAGCCTCTCCCACCTCCGTGGCAGCACTAAGAATGTCCAACTAACAGTTTAGACACGATCCCTGGGGGCCTAAGCCTTTAGTCGGACATCCCCTGAGGGCTCCCTGGCTGCCAGAAGGATGTCTGACTGCAAGCTTAGGCCTGATCCCCCAGGGAGTGGGCCTAAGTTGACAGGTGGACATCCCCCAAGGGGTCCTGGACTGTGAATGGGCGCAGGCTGGGCTGAGGGACCCCTCTGAGTGCACAAATTTTTGTGCACCGGGCCTCTAGTATGTATATATGTGTATATATATATATATATATATATATATATATATTGATTTCAGAGAGGAAGGGAGAGGGAGAGAGAGATAGAAACATCAATGATGAGAGAATCATGGATCGGCAGCCTCCTGCATGCCCCCCACCGGGGATCGAGCCCACAACCCGAGCATGTGCCCTTGACTGGAATCGAACCCAGGACCCTTCAGTCCACAGGCCAACACTCTATCTACTGAGAAAAACCAGCTAGGGCATAGGCACCCTCACTTTTAAACCAGGAAAGGTAAACAAGAAGGAAGTGAAATTCTACTTCATTCCCCATCAGATAGACAGAAAGTAGATCCTCACAGTACCAAGTACTGGCAAGGCCGTGGCACCATGGAAGCTCAGGTGGGCAATAATTTCAGCAACCACTTTGGCAGCTTCCAGTCAAGTTGAAGTGTAGCTGTGCTGCACGCAAGCACATTCCCTTGCCAAGTGCTCACGCATAGGGGAGGCATGGACAACAAGCACCAAAGGAGGCGCTCTCCAGAGGGGCACCCCGGGAGACCTGGGGAAAATGCTCACCAATCAGATCCCGCAGCCAGCGGGAGAAGGATCTGGACCGTGTGCATTTATAGAAAGTTACAACACATACAAAACAGTAGTATATATGGCTGATGCATATGCCCGCTCGTTAGAAAGGCATGAGAGCCCGGCCAGTGTGGCTCAGTGGTTGAGCTGTGACCCAGGAGCAGGAGGTTACTGGTTCAATTCCCGGTCAGGGCACATGCCTGAGGTTTCAGGCTCGATCCCCAGTAGGGGCATGCAGGAGGCAGCCGATTGATGATGTTTCTATCTCTCTATCCTCTCCCTTCCCCTCTCTCTAAAAATCAATAAAATACGTATTTTTTAAAAAAGGCATGAGAGCATGCAGGGGAGTCAGATACACCCAACTCTGGATGCTGTTACTCTGGGGCAGGAGGGCAGGGAAGGGACTCCAGCTCAATCTGTTAGGTTTCGTGTCTTTCAGAGGAAGAGGCCTGTGCTGGCTGAGAGGTGGCGGGACAGACACCCCGGTGGGGGCCCCAGTGGAAGGCGGGGCGGGGCGGCGAAAGAAGAGGCAGAAGTAAAACCAGAAGTCAGCAGTTCTAAAGAGAAGCAGAAGGCAAAGATCAAAGCGAAAGGCGGGAAACGGGAAAAAAAGGCTAGAAAAGCATGAAAATGGTTAGAAGGGCCTGCTGTGCTGCCGTGGCCCAGGCTGCAACGGAGCTCTCTCGGGTCTCACAGCGGGCCCTGGCAACCAGCCAACCCCCTGCCTGGCCATGTGGCCCAACAGCCACCAGTCACTTACCAGAGAGGCAGCAGGGACTCAAGGGGCACCTAGGATGAAGCCTGCTTGTCTTAGCCACGGGCATGGGGATTGCACAAACATATTAGAGCTGAGAAAAAATGGGCCCCAGGCCTCCACTTAGCAGGGGAAGAGGTTACCCTGATCACATGACTATTTGGGGGCTCGCTTGAGAACACAAGTCACTTAGTTGATATTTATCCAAAGATTTCTTATTCATGGAGACCTAACAGGTGAGAGGGAAGTGCTTTGCCTGTTGGATGTGCCCAACTTGAACTGCAGACAAACAAAATATCCATTGTTCCCTGCGGTGCAAGGAAACATCTCACACAGGGTTTGCGAATTTCCTCCTCAATTAAAACATGATCACAAGTGTGCCAGTGAACTAGCTTGTTTTGTTTATAAACTAGAGGCCCGATGCACAAAATTCGTGCAAGAGTAGGCCTTCCCTCCCCCAGCTGCCAGCACCAGCTTCCCTCTGGCACCCGGGACCCGGACTTGCCCCCGGCCACCAGCAGACACCCGGGACCCAGGCTTCTCTCCCAGCCCCAGCTTTGTCCGGAAGGTCATCCGGTCTAATTACCATATTACGCTTTTATTATTATAGCTGTAAATTTTAACTAGTTTTTTATAATTATTGTCTTTAATATTTTTAATTTTTTAAAAATTGGTTTTGAGAGAGAGAGAGAGTGGAAGAGAGAGAGAGAGACATCCACAGGATCAGCTGCCTTCTGCATACACCCCAACCGGGGATCAAACCTGAAACCTGGGCATGTGCTCTGACTGGGAATTGAACCAGCAACCTTTTGGTGCACAGGACGACGACATCCAAGCAACTGAGCCACACCGGCCGGGGCAATATTTTTATAATTAAAATGTTATCATGAAAAAGATCTGAAGCAGCTATAGATGTTAAGATTTGACAAAGCTGGCTAATGTGTAGACAAGTAAAATCTAGACAACCAGAAAACTGTTTTAAGCAAGACTAGAAACCCAGAAGCTATGAAGGAAAAGACAGACATAGCCCTGGTGGTGGTTAGTGTCAGCCGCCCTGGCATGGAAGGGTCTTGGGTTTGATTCCTGATCAAGGGTATGTACCTGGGTTGCAGGTTCAATCTCTAGCCTCAGTTGGCGCCTGTGCGGCAGGCAACCTATTGGCTGTGCCTCTCTCACATCGATATTTCTCTCTCTCTCTCTCTCCCTCCCTCCCTTCTGCTCTAAAAAATCAATGGAGAAAATATCTGCAGGTGAGGATTAACACAAACAAGAAGAAAAGATATATAGACTTATGTGACTACATCAATTTTCAAGCACGTTGCTTTAGGATACCCACAAAGCCAAAAGACAAACCATAGATTAAGAAAACATATTTATCATCAGTGTGACAGATGACTGGTTAATATTTACAATACAAAAATGGCTTCTGCACAAAGGATATAAACAAGCACCTTCCAGAACAAACACAAACTTCTAATAGACAAATACACAAGCACCAGTTGTGCACGTGTGAGTGCACGTGTGTGAATGTGTATGTGCACGTGTGTGGAGAAGGCACGAGTTAGAGTCACAATGAGATCTCGTTTCACTCCCATCAAATTGGCACAAAATGAAAAAGTGTGCTAACACCTGCTGGTGGGTGGGGGCCCGGGGAGTCTTCTCTCATCCCTGGTAGAAATGTGAATCATGAGGGTCAGTGGGAAAAGCAACCCATGTGCCCTCTTTTTAAATTGATTTTTAGAGAGAGAGAGAAAGGGAGAGGGAGGGAGAGAAATCCATGTGAGCGTGAAACATCAATTGACTGCCTCCTGCACACCTCCCACCAGGGATGGAGCCCGAAACGTGGGCATGTGCTCTGCCTGGGAATCCAGTTGGCAACCTTTCATTGCACAGGGCCACGCCCAACCAATTGAGCCACACCAGCCAGGGCCCCAGTGCCCTTCGATCGCACTCCTGAGACTGACCCAGAGAAAGACGAGCTCCTGGGTGCAGAGGGGCACCTGTGCACTTTCTTTTTCTTTTCTTTTTATTTTTTGTTCATCCTCACCGAGGATATTTTTTCATTGATTTTTTTTAGAGACAGTGGAAGGGAGGGGGAGAGACACACAGAGAGAAACATTGATGTGAGAGAGACACATTGATTGCTTGCCTCCTGTATGTGCCCCGACTTGGGGCAGGAGACCCAGCCTGCAACCGAGATATGTGTCCTTGACGGGAATCAAAGCCAAGACCCTTTAGTCCACGGGCTGACGCTCTAACCACTGAGCTAAACTGGCTAGGGAGCACCTGGGCATTATCTAGCAGGGAATCAGTGTGCTAGATGAGGACAGGGTGAAGTAGTCGGGGCATCACAGAAGCCCACTGGGGCCTGGAGCAGCGTCTGCGCCCAACACCGTGAAGTGGGGAGAGCAAGGGCATGGGAGTACATGCCCCATCGTGGAGACACCAGATTCCTGACAGTCTTCCCGGGGGCTTGTTGTCCCCCCACCCTCACCATGAGCCTGTGTTACCTACACAATCAGAGCAAAACCAACACAACTAGGTTCACTGGGGGGCAAATCTCCGGGCCCTGGTATGCCAAGGGAGAGGCAGAGCAACAGAGGTGGACAGGACAGGGCTTTGGGCCGGGAGGGGATGCCTGGGTTTCTGATACTCAGTGTTGCAACTTGCAGCCAAGACGAACTTCTAGAGTTTCAGTTTCTGTGAAATGTGGGGGTTGGCGCAGATGGTTTCTAAGATTCCTCCCAGCTTTGGAACCTCTAAACCGTTAGGCCAAACGTGGGGAGAGGGCCCGTTTGGTAACTATTGGCTTCTCAGCTGTGCTGTGGGGGGTGGTGGGGAGTGTAAGATGGAGATGATGATAGTGACAACAACGATAAAGGAACAGGGAGGGGCAAGAAGAAGGACTTCTTAGAGCACAGCCGGGTGGGGGCACAGTCACCAGCCTTCTTCCTTCAGCCTCTCAATCGTTGCTGGCACCCTGGAACCCCGGGGGCAGGGCTGAGGCGGTCTGTGGTCCCAGCCCCAGAATCCAGGGCTGGAGGGGACCAGGATGCTGCATGGTTAATGCTGACCACACTTTTTGAAAAGCACTGATAAAAAAAAAAAAAAAAAAAAAAAAACAGGGCTGAAAGAGAAAGTTCCAGGCCTCTGGCTTTAATTGGGTCAGTTCAATGGAGGGTTATCTGACTTAGCAAATAGAAACACATTCCCAGTTCGATCTGAATTTCAGATAACAATGAAGGATTTTTCAAGGTAAGCACATCTCCTGTGATAGACATTTTGTTTATTTATATTTTTGTTTTGTTAATCCTCACCCGAGGATATTTTCCCATTGATTTTTAGAGAGAGTGGAAAGGAGGAGAAGAGACAGAGAGAGACATGGATGTGAGAGAGACAAATCGATTGGTTGCCTCCCCAACACACCCTGCCCAGGGCCTGGGATCTAACCTGCAACTGAGTTACGTGCCCTTGACCAGAATTGAACCCAGGACCCTTCAGTCCAAGTCTGACACTATCCACTGAGAAAACTGGCCAGGGCATCTCATGTGATATTTGTGTGTTTTTTTTAATACATATTTTTTTTATTGATTTCAGGGAGGAAGGGAGAGGGAAATAGAAACATCAACGATGAGAAAGCATCATGGATCGGCTGCCTCCTGCACGCCCCACACTGGGGATCAGGCCCGCAACCCAGGCATGTGGCTTTGACCAGAATTGAACCCAGGACCCTTCAGTCCGCAGGCCGACACTCTATCCACTGAGCCAAACCGGCTAGGGCTCATGTGATATTTTAGACATACTGGTACTAGAACATTATTCATTGTCCTGCATTTCATCTGACAACCTTGGATGGGAGCCCCCTGCAGGAGAGTGGGCTGGGCCTCTGGGGGTCTCTGCCTGCTCCAGGCGTCTCTTCCGCAAGACCTTTGGGTGGAGGTCACCTTCCCCGGGTTCTCTCCAGGCCGAGTGGTGAAGTCCCGCCGCGGCTCCCCCACCCCCACCCCCGCCCTGGCACAGTGGTGCTCTAGTTCTCCCTGAAACCGTCCTCCATCACCCTAATCTGAGCCTACCACCTGTTTCCTGTGGGGACCCAGCCTGACACAGGCGTAGAATGAAAACCAGGAGGTCCTCAGGGTCATTTATTAAGTATTGGTAGAAATAAAAGAAGTCATTGCTGCTTGTGCTTCAAACGTGTGGAATGAGCAACACTCTGCTGCAAAGTCCCAACAATTCTCAGTGGATCCACTCTGCCAGTCACGGAAACAGCGACGGAGAGAGAAATAGCAAAAGGAGGGAAATCCCCCAGATGCTAGGTGAACAGCCCGCCCCCATCATTCCTCCACCCTCATCTCTAACTGAGCCACCCAAGAAAGCACATCCTCTCTCCCTCCCTCTGGCCTCTTTGAGATAAGGGCAACCTCTCTGGAGACGCCCACGATCTTTTCCCTCTTCTAGGGCACAGAGAGCTTTCGAGACAACTGTAATGGAATAAAGCTGTTTCCCCAAACAAATGCTGCCCCTGCTCTTCACCTGCTGGCATGCCTTGCCTCGGGGCTCCCAAGTCCTGCGCAGGTCCGACCATTTGCCCAGGCCTTTGGGGTGGGGTGGAGGCTGGTTGGCTGGTTGGCTGGCACCCAAGCAGAGGCAGCCCTCATAGGCTCGCACCTGCTGGGTTCTTTCAGGTGACAGCTTGGTTGAGACCCACCACCCGTTTTAGATGTGCCCAGCGAGGAGAGATCATCCCGCCCAAGTACTCAGTTTCAGAAGCATCTCGGTAGTCATAGCAACAGTCCGCATGCCAACCTGAGGGGCTCTAGGGAGAGAAGCCTCAGGGAGCACTGAGCTAATAGCGCATGGATGACCAGTCCTGAGATGCCATTTGGCAGGAACAGGGCATCCTTTCTCTGCCCTCACCTTTTTAAAAAATATATTTTGATTGACTTCAGAGAGGAAGGGAAAGGGAGAGATAGAAACATCAATGATGAGAGGGAATCATGGATCGGCTGCCTCCTGCTCACCCCACACTGGGGATCGAGCCTGCAACCCGGGCATGTGCCCTGACCTGGAATTGAACTGTGACCTCCTGGTTCATAGGGTGATGTTCAACCACTGAGCCATGCCGGCTGGGCCCATAATAATTTTTAAAACTATTTTGTCAGAGGCACTGATCGCTTTTCCCGTACATTGTCAAGTTAAAAAATGACAGCAGCCACCACAATAGCTGCCTGGTGTGAATGAATCAAAAATTCTACCTATTTTGTCAAATTGGCAAAAAAAATATATTTTGGGGTGTGCTGATTTTTAGTAATTACTTTATGTATGGCATGAGATGAAAAAGGTTGAAAATCGCTGCTCTCAGGACATCTAAGACACACCCTGGCTGAGGGTGGACCCACCAAACAACATTCTGTTGAGAATTCCACTTTTAACATTTGTGTGTTTCCTCATCTAAACACACCGCACCCTGCCTTGTTCCACAAAAGCTACGGAGTAACGTGGCTTCCATGTAACCTGCTGTTAGCTTGGCAGTTAAGATGTCACAGTGAGTTAGTGCTCTGGCCTTCTGATTTCCCTATCAATCTGCTGGGCATGTATTTCATGTGACTCACTCTCCCTGACCCTCACCTCTTGGGGACACTCTCGGGTAACTCCGCTGCCTGGCCTACCCTACCCCACTGTCACCAGCCCACACTGTAACCCACATCCTGAAGTCATTGCAAACAACCACTCTCTCCAACTGCAAGCATCAGGAATTTTTGGGGGGTCATTATCCACAACATTTTATCTATCTATTTTATTTTTTAATTTTAAAAAATTGGTATCAGAGAGCAAGGGAGAGGGAGAGATAGAAACATCAATGATGAGAGAGAATCATTGATCAGCTGCCTCCTGCATGCCCCCTACTGGGGATTGAGCCCGCAACAGGGGCATGTGCCCTTGACCGGAATCGAACCTGGGACCCTTCAGTCCATAGGCACATGCTCTATCCACTGAGCCAAACCAGCCAGGGCTATTTTATTTTTTAAATATATTTTTATTCATATCAGAGAGGAAGGGGGAGGGAGAAAGAGATAGAAAAAGAGATAGAAACATCAATGATGAGAGAATCATTGATCAGCTGCCTCCTGCACACCCCACACTGGGGATCGAGCCCGCAACCCGGGCATGTGCCCTGACCGGGAATCAAACCGTGACCTCCTGGTTCATAGGTCAACACTCAACCACTGAGCCACAGTGGCTGGGTGCCCAACATTTTATTTTGAACAACTTCAAATTACAGAGCAGTTACAAGGGTAGTGCAATAGGGAATAACATTTCACGCCTAAATATTGAAGCCCATAGCTTCAAAGGAAAGGACATTCTCCCATGTAATAATCATATCTTATCACGCCCAGGAAATTTAATACTGAGGACAAAATGTCATCTGATCATCCATTCTGACATTGGGGCCAGCGGCTGTCAGTAGCCTCTTTCCACACTTTACTGCATCTTCCCCGCAGGAGGGAGTCGCCGGCAAGTGCTTAAATTCGTCAGAAATAAGAATGCAAAGTGGAACTGAAGCACATCACAGACTTTGGACCAGAAATGGCCTGTGAGCCGCTGGAAGAGATGCCACTGGGCCAGCTGATGGTCACACAGCTTGAGGACCACAAAGCCCAGGCAGGAGAGCACTGCCAGAACCAAGTACACCCCTGAGTACCTGCTACCGTGGCGCCTGTGGACACGCAGGGCCTGGCTCATGGCGGCAGCAATGTGCACACCCAGGGCGACCTCAAACCCACGGGGATGCAGCAGGGCAAGGCCATAACTGGACAGCGAGAGGCACTCGATGGCGAGGAGCAGGCCGGGCTCCCAGCCCCTGTCTAGGTAGAGGCACCACGCCACAGGCCACGCAAAGATGGGCAAGGTGAACCACTGGTCCAGCACAGCAGCCGGGTGCGTCTGCAGCCCAATCCGCAGCCACTGCACGGGGCCGTAGACCATAGCCATGCCCGCGAAGACATCCTTCAGGTAACGAGCCCGCTGCACCTCACTGGGGTGCCCCAGGGCACTGACATTTCTCCGTAGCCAGTACACTCCCAGGAGCACGTAGGCCACGTTAATGAGCGAGTTGAAGGGCATGGCTAGGAAGGTGGGGAGGCCGGCTACTGGGGCTTCTGCATAGTGCTCATAGCCCACTTCCACAAAGACGCTTTCAAAAACGCCCATGTAGACGGTGGCCACGCAGAGGCAGCTGGCCACGGCCACGTGGCAGAGGGCCTGCTCTGACTTGGGATTCATCTGGAAGCCTAGTTGTGACTTGGGGCAGAGAGCTTCAGAGAGTGGCAGCCTTCACTGTCCTTTCAGAATTCAGATAAACGGCTTTTGCAAAATACTCCTGGGCCTCCCAGCTGAACCAGACGTCCCGTGATTTCCGACACAGATGCTACAACCTTGCCCTGGAGTGGCGGTGGCAGGCCAGGGGGAGGCGGGGGTCCCGCTGATTGGCTGGCACACGTGGAGGACCGTTCTGCCTTTTTCCTTTGTGGTTAGAAAAAGAGTGTGGTTAGAAAGAAAACCATCCAAAGAAGAGCCTCCATCTTGCCGACTCTCAGCCTCAGGATCCACCAACAGTTTTCATTAGAAAAAAACTAACAAACATAAAAAACACATATACACACACCATAAAACAAGTAAAAGTGAAAATGATACTTACAGTACTAGTATGTCACCTTCTTACACATGGCTTCTAGAATCTTCTTTTGCCAAGGCATTTTGTGCCTCTTGACAACTATGCTGTTCTTCTCTCATCTGTGGACTATAAAAATCTTGCTCCTTCCCTAGCTGGTTTGGCTCAGTGGATAGAGTGTCGGCCTATGGACTGAAGGGTCCCAGGTTCGATTCTGGCCAAGGGCACATGCCCGGGTTGTGGGCTTGATCCCCAGTAGGGGGCGTGCAGGAGGCAGCTAATCAACGATTCTCTCTCAGCATTGAGTTTCTCTCTCTTTCTCTCCCTCTCTCCCCCTTCCTCTCTGAAACCAATAAAAATATATATTTTTAAAAATCCTGCTCTTTGCCCTAGTTCCCTTAGAGCAGCTGTGGGCAAACTACGGCCCGCGGGCCGGATCCGGCCTGTTTGAAATGAATAAAACTAAAAAAAAAAAAAAAGACCGTACCCTTTTATGTAATGATGTTTACTTTGAATGTATATGAGTTCACACAAACACTCCATCCATGCTTTTGTTCCGGCCCTCCGGTCCAGTTTAAGAACCCATTGTGGCCCTCGAGTCAAAAAGTTTGCCCACCCCTGCCTTAGAGCCACTGTATTTAGAGACACCAACGTCCCTAGATCTGTTCTTACAACTCAGAATGGGTTTTCCCACTTCCGAGACGTTATATGTGTGGAAGTTTCCAGGCTAGCCCCCAAACCCTTTTAGCCAAATACCCAGCTGAACAAGAGACCATTAGCTGTGGTCTAAGCTCTGGAATCCCAGGCAAGATGGTGTGGTGCTGGAGGAGGCAGGGGGCGAGTATGAGCATGCCTCCTCTGTTTCTTGGGTGTGAGGCCAGGCAGCACAGGGATCTCTCCTCCAGGCCTGCTACCCTGGCTCACCTTTCTGCCCTCCCCAGAGTTGCTATACCCGTCCCCCCAAATCACCCTCTTTCCTTGTCCCACAATACAACTTTCCATTTCCTGCAATCACAGAAGCAAATAATTTATTTACTGATTTTTTTATTGATTTTAGAGAGAGGAAGGGAGAGAGAAACATTGATTTGTTGTTCCACTTATTTATGCATTCATTGGTTGATTCTTTTTAAAAAATATATATTTTTATTGATTTCAGAGAGGAAGGAAGAGGGAGAGAGATAGAAACATCAGTGACGACACAGAATCATTGATAGGCTGCCTCCTGCATGTCCACCACTGGGGATCAAGCCCACAACTCGGGCATGTGCCCTGACTGGGAATCGAACTGTGACCTCCTGATTCATAGGTTGACATTCAACCACGGAGCCACGCCTGTCAGGCCATTGGTTGATTCTTTTTTTTTCCCTTTTCAAAAACCTTTATTGTTGAAAGTATTAAATATGTCCCCTTCTCCCCTCCCCCCCATTGGTCCCCTTCAGCCTGCCCCTGCTTCCCCATTGGCTGGTTTTTGTGTATCCTAAGATCCAACCCTCAACCTTAGCATACGGGGAAGATGCTCTAACCAACTGAGCTACTTGGTGAGGGCTAGCAGGCAAACAATTTAAAAATAATGTGGACTTTTCATTGACTGTCAACTGCTCTGGGGCCAGCTGCAGGTGAATTGGCCTAGTAGCCTAAAAATGTATTAACAAAGAAAGAAGAGGTTCAATGCTCTAAAAATGACTCAAAGCCAAGATAGCAGATAGGCAGGCAGACAGGCATGGAAAAGAGAAGGTCTGTGTCCCCCACTTGCTAACTGTGTGTGTGACCTTGGGCCTTAACCATTCTGGTCCTCAATTTGCATACCTGTAGAATGGGGATGCTACCAGTACCTCCGCAGAGTCCTTGTGTAAATTAGGTGAGTTGTTATATATGCAGACCGCTTAGCACCATTTATTTTATTTTTTTTAAAAATATATTTTATTGATTTTTTACAGAGAGGAAGGGAGAGGGATAGAGAGCCAGAAACATCGATGAGAGAGAAACATCGATCAGCTGCCTTCTGCACGTCCCCCACTGGGGATATGCCTGCAACCAAGGTACATGCCCTTGACTGGAATCAAACCCGGGACCCTTGAGTCCGCAGGCCGACGCTCTATCCACTGAGCCAAACTGGTTCTGGCAGCACCATTTATTTTACAAATACAATGTATATCCCCCTCCCCGCAGTTTAGGCCCTGAAAGTGTAGGACAGGGGCTGATTCTTTGCTTTCCCTTCGGTGCTCAGTGAAGACCTACTCAATTTCAGTTCAATTCAAGCACCAAGCCAGCACCTTTCCTTTTCCCTCTTACTCTTTCATTGGTCCTATTTGCCACTTCACTTCTCAGCTGGGCCAGGGGGGTCCACCTGCATGCTCTGGGGAGGGACCTGGGGGGCCTCATGCTGAGCTTTCTTTCTCCTGTCTGTCCTGCCTTGGGGATCTTCTCTGAAGGAGGACCATGCGGCCTAGCATTTCCACAAGTGAATGGAAGCCCTCACCCTCACTCTGCATCTCCTGGCTGATCACAAGCTTCCATCTCAGCATGCAGCGCTGTCGGCTAAGAAGCCTCCTGGCCACGCCTGCCCTGGGATTCCCACTTCTAGAATGGTGGCTGCTAACGTGGTCTGCATACAGCAGTCCCCAGCATCTTCCTCAAATACCCCTGAATCGGATCATGTCAGCCCCTGCTCAACACCCTTCAGTGCCTGGCTCATCACTCCACATACAATCCCAACCCAATGTCTTGGCCAGACATCAAAATGCCATCCCCATGTAGCCCTGAGAGCTTTCTAGGCCCAGTCTGTTCTCTAGCTGGAACGAGACTGGTGCTCCTTCCCTCCTGCACCTCACCTGGCCTGCTCACGCCCCTATCTCCTCTCAGGCACTTCTTTTTTTTAAAGTATATATCTATTGATTTCAGAGAGGGAGGGAGAGGGAGAGAGAGAGGGAAACATCAGTGATGAGAGAGAATCATCAATCAGCTGCCTCTTGCACACATCCCACTGGGGATCGAGCCTGCAACCTGGGCATATATCCTCACCAGGAATCGAACCCTGATACGTCTATGCTCAACCACTGAGCCACACTGGCCGGGCTCAGGCACTTCTTCATTCAGCACTCCCGATTCTGGCTGGGATGGGAGCTAAGTCCCTCCCTGCACCCATCTGAGGCCTGGCTCCCTGGTGTGAAGTGTCAGGCCTTAAGGGCCCCAGGTAGCGTGAACTAGTCTGACCCTCCTGTCTGCCAGCCAGGGAGAGCCAGGGACAGGAGTCAAACACTGTCAATTTGATAGAGAAGGAGGTCCAGGAAGGAGGTGGAAAGTGACTTCTCTCGGGCCAACCTGGCAGAGTCCACCTGAGTCCTTGTGCAAGCTGAAAGTGACATGTCATCAAGCCAAATTCCCAAGTCCATCAGGAAGACCACTGCTGGGTGCTTTACGGCCCAGCTTCTCTGTACCCTCCAACTGTCATGACCCCTGTGACAGGACACTCAGTTCTTCACAGATTCCCCCAGGGCCTGGCACACAAAGGCTGAATGAAGGATCCCCGGCATCGGCTCCCTGTTCTGGGGGTCTTCTGGGGGGTCCTGCAAAGCATGACAATCTCCTGGCTAAGGGGCTAACACGTGTTCCTTAGATTCATTCTCCTGCTTCCTGGGGTGATAGGCATTTAAGTAGAAGCCTCTAACTAGCACCTGTCTCAGTGATAGCTTCTTTGGCCTGTAGCATTTGACAACTGCTGCCTGTGCTCCTGACTACCCTAATCACCCTTGTTGCCTTTCTGCAGATAAGGTGACGCCAGCCTGAGGGCTGCAATGTGGGACACCCCCAAAAAAGGTGAGATCCCTCTGAACCACCAGAAGGCCCTAGGAACCTGGAGCAACCACAGGGCTTCCTGAACTCTGGGGAGAGAATCGCTGAGTGTGGGCAGGGCCCCTGGGAACCAGCAGCTCGGCTTCCTTATTTCACAGGGGAGGAACTCAGGGCCCTAGAGGGGAGGTGAATGGCCAAGGTCATTTAGGGCAGTTGGTAGCACCACCACACAGGTGAGGCCTCTTTGGCCTTTCTCAAACAAATGCTTCCAAATGTATAAAGAAAAACAGGATTACGATAAAAAATGAATGTCAAAAGACAACCACTAAAATATTTTTGAAAATGTGAGAAAGGGTTATACATGTCCTTCTTTACCAATAGGTTAAATTCCAGGATCTCCAGGCAGGTTGAATAACTACAGTAATTTCAAAGTAGTTATTCTGCCTGCCAGTATGTCCTGTCATTTAGTTAATTTCAGGATATCTACAACAAAAGCTATGAGATATGAAATGACTGCTCTGTCATTTTCATTGGTGACAGTCACCTGCCTAATGCTCTTATGCTCTTCGGCCTATATTCATAATTGCGGGAAAGGCCAAATTTCGGCTAGAGGCTGGTGAAAATAAAGAGGAAATAAAGATGAAAGTGGAAAAAATCATCTATTGTCACTGCAAACTCCCAGACACCTGTGCAGGACCCCTGCACTACAGCCTGAGTCTAGCCGTGAGCATGACAGTGCAACACCCAGGCGGCCTCTTGCAAGATTTGTAACGGATTTGGAACCCGGGGGGCGACGTCAGTACCCACCTCTCAAGGTTGTGGTGAGAACTCACAGTACTGGCGCGAAAAGGCCAGCGATCACCATCCGGGTACTTTGTCTCCCTCACTTTGCTGGGGGAAATTCAAATCTCAAAAAAAGGGCGGACCCGAAAAGCGGGCTTGCGCCTGCGCGCGGGGCGGGGCGCGGGGCTCTGGGAAGCAGGCGGGGCGGGGTGACGCGAGGTGACGCGAGGCTGCACTGAGCTCTCCCGCGCCCGCCCGCCCTCCCGCCCTCCCGCTCGGCTCGAACGCCGCCAGCCAGGCTGCCCGCCCTGCGGCCGGCCGGGCCGGGAGCTGCTCAGTGCGCAGCGGCGCCCTGGCGCGCGGCCCGGCTCATTTAGTTGGGGAGCGAGCGGCAGCGGCAGCGGCGGCGGCTCCTGTGGGCGGAGCTGGCGGGCCTGGGAGCCTGGGAGCCGGCTGCGTCACCGCCCACTCTCGCCCCGCCTCCAGCTCCCCCGGCATGGGGCTCGAGCTGCCTTTTTGCGGACGCTGGGTGTACGGAGCGGCGAAACGTTCGCTGCCTGACTCGAGGCGAGACTCTAATGTCTCCCGTCAGCTACCCTCAGCAACCAATGTCCTGTCCCCACTGTTAAATAAAGGCAATTCCTCGGGCGTGTGTCCCTACAAGGGCTCGGGGAACAGTTCCCAAGGGGGGCGGGGCTAAGCTCGTCAGAAGCATTCTCATCCGGGTATTCCCTAGATGCCGCAGCCGCCATCTTTGTTTTGTGCTGAAAGTCGCTATTGACGCCCGCGGACAGCCGGGCGAGGGGAAGTGGCAAGATGGCGGCTCCCACGGCGGAGGCGTGGAGGAGCACGGAGGGGTACCGCGGGGATGGGCGCGCCTGCGCCTGACCCGGGCGCAGCCTAAGCCCGAGATAAGCGCGCAGCGACCCCAGACCCTCGCCTCAGGGCAGCGCGGGGGCTCCTTTAAGAGGCGAAGCCAGAGGCGAAACAGAGCGAAGGCGGGAGGGGGAGCAGTGACGTCATCCGACCCCGCCCCCTCGCCCGACCGTCGCAGCCGCCATGTTTAGTTGTTACTTCTTCACACAAGATGGCGGCTCCCAGGGAGGAGGCATGAGTACCCTGCCGTTACCGCTCCTCATGCCGTACAGTTGTCACTTCAGGGCCTAACTCTGGCTTTTGAAGCGGCTCCTGTGGGAAGGAGTCATAAGGTGGGAATCGAGGATCGGACGCTGCCTTGCGTTTTGTTTGCAGTGGAAGAACTGACCCAGGAAGAAGAGAATAGGGGAGAAGGGGGAGCTAATCTCAAGATGGCGGCTCCCAGGGCGGCAGGCGCAGCCTGAGCAGCTGAGGCGAACTGAGGAGAGAGGTTCAAGACCTCACAAGCCGTACGGCGCAAGCCTCTGAGCAGTCCCAGAGAATTCGAGCTCGCTCCACTGGCCTCCGGCGCGCCTCTATTCTTTACGAGTGTCGAGACTGTTTCGGGAGCGGCGGCTGCACTAAGCGCTGGGCGGGGAAACGGGACGGTCTCAAGATGGCGGCTCCCACAATTGTGGTCTGAGTACCGGCGGGACTGGGACAACCGCGGCGCTTGTGGCTCCTATCCACCCGCCCCGGAAGCCGGCCAGTGCGGGGGACTTGGGGGGTGTGGGAACCGGGCCGGGGCTCCGCCATTTCCGGCGGGTGTGGGCTACGACTGAGGAAGGGAGGAGAGAGAGGCGGCTCAAGATGGCGGCTCCCAGGTCCTCCCGCCCGAGCTTATAAGCAGGAGCTCCCGGGCAAATAGTCAGAGCGGCTGGACTCGTATGCCTCAAGCTTCTCGGGCCTAGCCGCTCTACTGTTTCGGGACGCTCTTTAAGAGTCGGGGTGAAAGAGAAGAACGAAAAGAGCCGAAGGGAAGGAGGATAGTTAAGATGGCGGCCTCCATGGAGCCGTCCACCGCTGTGTGAGGAACTGCTTTTCCGTGAGAGCTGCCTTAGACGAAAGGGGGTGTGTGGGAGGTATTGGGGGGCTCCTTTCCCGCTCTGTGACTTTTCCCTATCTCGCCCTTTCCCGGAATTATGGCTTCGGCCGTGTCGCCCGCCAACTCTGCAGCGGTGCTCCTGCAGCCCCGCTGGAAGCGAGTGGTAGGCTGGTCGGGTCCAGTGCCCCGACCCCGTCACGGCCACCGCGCCGTGGCCATCAAGGAGCTCATCGTGGTGTTCGGCGGTGGCAACGAGGGGATAGTGGATGAACTGCACGTGTACAACACGGGTGAGTGCAAAAAGCCCGCCGGGTCCTGGGATCTTTCCCTCCTTCCATCTATTCCCTTTCCCTCCTTTTCCCTCCCTTCATCTCCTCTCCTTCCCTCCATCCATCACTTCCTCAGCACTGTCTCCTTCCTTTTCCCACTCCTCTCTTCTCTCTCTTCCCCTCCTTTTCCTCCCCCTTCTCCCATTGCTCTCCTTCCACGCTGATCCTGCTTTCTTCCCTCCACAACCCTTTGCTCTGCCTCGTTTCTCTGCTCTTTCCCCCGTCCTTACACCCCCTGATTCCTGTGTTTGAGGGGTGCTTTCATTATTGAAGAGGAACCGTCTAGTCCGGCTGGTGCGGGGGCGTCGCCAGCGGTGGTGACTTCAGACATACACCGTTACCCGGGCGAGCGGGCTGGCGGATGCGTCCCTTTGGTGCAGGCTGATTCCCACCCCCTCCTTCCCTCCCTCCTTCCTCCTGCGCCTGCTCAGCTATTCATCCCTAGTGCTCATTCGGGAGAGATGACAACTTCTAGATTACAGATGAGTTCTCTCTCGAGAAAAGGGGCATAATCCAGCAGCCTAATCCCGATTTGGGCGGGGGTGGGAGGCTTGTGTGTTTGGTGGGTAACCTCCCTGAGATGGTGCAGGAGCCTTGGGGAACCACAGATCAGGCAGCATTGCCGCCTCCAGCTTGGCATTCACTTCTGCAATGTTTGTCTTCAAATTGCCGGTTTTCTCGATCCTCCGATGTAAGATGAATTCCAGTGATCCCGCAGCGGGCTCAGGTGGCACCTTACCTGACTCTCCTCTTCCTAAGGTTGAAAGAGGTTACCTGCCCATGTTCATGCTTCCCCCAAACCCAAGGCCTAGTTTTATGGCGGGCGGGGGCGGGAGGGGGGCGGCGGGGGGGAGTGCGGGATTGGGTGGCGGAAAGAACACTGGACTGGGCTTCTCTCTTTGGGTATGCTGGCCTGTGGCTGGCTTTCAGCCTTTTGCCTGGTGTCCTTGCTGGGTCTCTAAGGCCTGGCTGCATTCTCTTGCAGCCCCCTCCCCACGGTGGCCACTTGGCCTGATTTGCACACCTATTGCCTCATTCTGAGTGGGCTGTTGAATGGCTGCTGGCCCGTAGCACCTCCCCTTGCTCGTAAGGAGGGGCTTGAGGCGTTGTCACTGGGAACATTGGGCCTGTGTCTGTTGTGTTCTGGGTGAGAGCCTGAGGGACCAAGGCTTGGATGGGCAGGGGAAAGCCCCCCTCCCCTACGTCAGACATTATCTTTTAGGGAGCTCCCCTCTGCAGCCGAAGGTAGATGGGTTCCGGTGGGACATGGCCAGGGCCATCTACCAGCTCTTTTCGTCTTGCTATCATATCTAGCAAAACTCCTTGTGCTCCAGATCCATCCTCCCCCCAGGCTCTAGAAGTATAGGGTCCTTGAGTTGGGGCACCCCCTCCAGCTTTGAGGTTGCCCTAGGGTGGAGAGCTGGCAGCCGGAGGGAGAAGTTGGAGTGGCAACGGTTAGAGCTGGGTTCTTGGTTGGGTGCTTCCCCCTCCCCCCTGCTCCCCCCCCCCCAGGCAGAGTGCAGTTTTCTCTGAACCTTGTAGGTTTTTGCCCCCAACTGACCAAGTTGACTTTCAAAGGCTGGTGGGTTGCAGTGACCCTTTGCATTCCGGGTCTCAGCACCTGTTGCCTCCAGCGAGGCCAGGCTGGTTGGTGGTGCTCCGTGCCAGCTCAGACAGCTGCTGGTGGCAGCAATTAGCCCAGTAAGGTAAGGCTGAGGGGCAGGGCTGTTTTTAGAGAGGCCGTTGCCCTGAGCAGAACCTCAGCTCCTTGGATCAACTTGATTCTCCCAAGGCCTGGAGCAGGCTCCTTGGCAGGGAAATACCATTTTAGAAAGTAGGGCAGGGGCCTAATTAGCATCAACTCAACTCCAAAGTCCACTTCTTCCTGGGGCCTCTGCATATTCGTTAGTTTATTATAATGAACTGGTGGCTTCAGCCTTGATTCATCCCCAGCCTGTAAGGATATGTTGGGTAGTCGGGCATAGCCAGACCTCCAGAAGGGCTGTACCCCGATTCCTCCAGGGGAGCACTTTGCATACTGCCCTAGTCAACTCCTTAGGTGACTTCCCAGGAGAGCGACTAGCGACCCTACTCCTGAGTGTTTGTGCTCTGACAGATACGGTCAAATAACATAACTCAAATAATGGTGCAGAGATCTCTGGCCTTTCCTGTAGCTGCAAGGTTCTTATGTCCTCTGGAAAGATGGGGCTTGGTGTTGCCCCCCCCCCACCAGTGTGGCCCAGATGCCCCTCATCCTTGGCTGCTGCTTCCACAGCTGCCCTCCTGCTTACCTTTGTTGTTGTTTTAAAATACATTTTTTATTAATTTCAGAGAGGGAGAGGGAGAGAGAAACATCAATGATGAGAATCATGGATCAGTTGCCTCCTGCACGCCCCACACTGGGGATCGAGCCCACAACCCAGGCATGTGCCCTGACCGGGTTCATAGGTCGACACTCAACCACTGAACCACACCGGCCGGGCACCTTTCCTTTGTTTTAAATGAGGTCAGCATATTGTCTTGAGGTTTCTCTTGCACTTTTCCTTCTACTGGATGAGAGCTCAGAGACTCGCTGAGCTGCCAGCATTCTCTGTTGCTAAGATAAAAGACTCCAGGGGGTGCATTCAGGAGGTGCTAGGCACTTTGCTGGTTTGGTTAGCTCAACAAAGGGGGGGGGGATGTGACAAGGGAATGAGGAGTGGCAGGTGTGTGAGAAAGTGTCTGTTCTTCCTCTTCGACAGTCACTACAGCAGCTGTGGGACACTTGACTGGCTTTTGGGAGGTCTTAGGGTAGCCGTCCTTGACCTCGGGGAATTTTATTTCAGCCCAGCAAAGCGGATTAATCAGAAGACCTGATGCTGACGGGGTGGAGTGGGACCTGGTGAGGGGAGGACATGGCCGTTTGCCAAAGGAGCCACCCAAGGCTGGTTGGCCTCAATGGTTCTTTAAGGTCTGCCAACTGTTTCAACTGGAAGGAGCCTTGGAAAATATCTAATAAAACTTCCTTGTTTTTTCACATGAGGAAATTGGGGGCCAAGAAGGGAAGTGACAGGTCCAGGGTCACCCCGCCAGCTGCTTGTGGAGTTTGGCAGGAGTACAGACCTTTACGGAGACCGTTAGACTGTCTCTTCCTTCACAGACAGAGACCACCACCTTGGAGACGCCTCCCAGTTCCTCTGTCCCTGTAGCTAATTAGTCGCTGAACCAAGCTCGTCTCAAATCTGTTCCCCCTCCATTCTGGGCCCTCTCCCCACATGGCTCTTGCAGTCACTTCCTGATTGGCCCTGTTAGTTTCATGTGTCGGGAAATCCCGTTCACCCTTCGAGGCCTAGCTCCAATGGTCCCCTCTTCTGAGAAGCCCCCACCCCCCCACTCTCCCCCGCCAATCATCACCCCTGCAAACCTCTTTCTTGGCTGCTCTTCCTATGGTGGGAGGAGGACATGGCAGCTTCCCTACTAGATTGGGAGTCTCAGTCCGCGAGCTGTCTCCTCTGTGCCTCTCAGCACCCGGCACCGTGGCTGCCACACAGGAAGTGCCTCAGCGTGACAGCGAACAAAAAGGCAGCTGGTGCGGCTGGACGATCTACCCGCTGTGGGGGGTTGGATCTCTAGGTGGTGACGCGTAGAGGCTGTAGAGGCTGACGGGGCAGCAGCAACTGAAGACAGAGTTGGCACAACATGGAAAGGGGTGGGGGAACTGATAAAACACAGAAGCTGGGGTTTCAGGCTTGTTAAGGAGAGAGAAGGTGGAATCGTATTTCTGGCCATCCCATGAAGGGTCCCAGGTGTAGATGGCCTCCCTTCCTCAAAGCCCCCTCCCAGCTGAGAGCAGGGACAAAACCAGAGCATATCAAGAACGAGAGATCCAAAGATTAGGTTGCACGACACTCCCCACTCGATGAGCTAGAGGTAATAGTATTAAGGGGTGACTATGAGCAGCTGTCTTGTTTAAGAGACGGTTGCTTGTGCCACCTCAGGGGCCGAACTGGGGCTGGGGATGAAACGAAGAGAGGCAGTTCACAACTTCATACCTGAACACTGCCCTGCCTGGAGTGTTCTAGAACAAGATTGGGACTTCTTGGGCACCATAGAATGTGCTGGTCATTGTTAGCT
Organism: Myotis myotis; assembly: GCF_014108235.1. Classification (NCBI taxonomy): domain Eukaryota; kingdom Metazoa; phylum Chordata; class Mammalia; order Chiroptera; family Vespertilionidae; genus Myotis; species Myotis myotis. The sequence goes on from NW_023416346.1 coordinate 12,149,807, forward strand.
CTTAGGGCATCCCAGGTTACTTCTAGTCTGGCAGCTGGGTCGGTGATCAGTGTGTTGGGAAAGCGGTGGGCTGATTTCCTTTGCCATGTAGCTTTGTCCCAGCCCTGGTCCATGGACCCATAGCCACAAGGGTGTTCAGGTAAGCAAAGGTGGCTTATGGCTCCCTGTTCATGGGGCCCTGAGGTGGGCATCTAGTGATCCCTTTAAGTGACGAGGTTCTTGTCTGTGTCTCTTTTGCTCTGTGACCTCAGGTAAGTTACTTCCCCTCCTGGGTTCTGTTCCTTTATCAGTTAAGGGATGTTGGCTGAGATGATCTCAGTGATTTCTGTCAGCTTTTATCCCACTAACTTGGATGAGATCCCTTTCAGGGACCATTCATGCAGGGCGGTCTGCCTCGGCATGGGGAGCTGCTGGCTTTTCTTGGTGTGTATGTGCACAAGGAATGAGAGCAAGGCAGTGAGCCGGGACCTGGGTCTGGGCGCATGCGCATGGCAGGCAGTACGGCATTGCACCTCTGCTAGAAACATGGCAGAGGAGGGGAGAGGAGGATTGGTGCTAGGCATCCTAAAATCCCCGTGACTCAGCTAAACCACAGAGGGGGGACGGGCAGCCTCTTCCACACCAACCTGTAGAGTTGGGTGGTGGGGAGTGACCTGAAGGGCTGTAACTGTCTCAGGAGGTCCAGCTGTGCTTTTATTTATCATTTTATTTTTCCCCTGTCATTTTTATTTAGTTCAGTATGTGGCAAAATATAAATACATAACAATATGTCCTTTCTTATCATGGGTAATAAAATCTGTAGCCAATATTTTACATAACAAAAGAAAACTAAATCTGTAAGTTACCAGAAAAGGAACAAGGAATAGGAAAACAATACATTTTATATGAATTATAGAGGCCAGTTACAGTGAAGATCTAGCACCTTTGTTTCTAACTCAGATTTTTTACAAAATAAAGTCAACTTGTAATACTTTGTGACCTGCCAGGAGGACATAAACACTGGCCCTTTGAAAAGACAGTGGTCAAAGACAAAATGTTACCTTGATGTCACAGCTTGTTCTTAGTTCTTAACTGGAGTTGATCTTTGATAGTCTTTTTTTTTTAATATATTATTGATTTCACAGAGGAAGGGAGAGAGATAGAAACATCAATGAGACAGAATTATTGATCGGCTGCTTCTTGCACCCCTCCCCCCCCCCACTGGGGATTGAGCCCACAACCTCCATGAACCGAACTGTGACCTCCAGATTCATAGATCGACGCTCAACCACTGAGCCATGCCGGCTAGACTCATAGTCTTCTTTAAGTGATGGTAGTTTGGCAAGATTTTTATCAGGAAATCCCGCTGTAGTGTCTAGGGCAGCCTTACCCTTTTATGTAATGATGTTTACTTTGAATTTATATTAGTTCACACAAACACTCCATCCATGCTTTTGTTCCGGCCCTCCGGTCCAGTTTAAGAACCCATTGTGGCCCTCGAGTCAAAAAGTTTGCCCACCCCTGCTCTAGGCTATGGTTGCTCCGTCTGGGCCTGACAAAGGCAGTCTACACCAGTCAGATCCCAGTGGGTGCTGTGTTTACATCCATATCCCAATCCCTTTGCTTGCTCATGTTGACCAAAACAGATTTAGGGACATGGAAGCAAACAGGGTTGAGATTGACCCCCAGTTTGAGGATTTACCTCCTGGCTCATAGGTCGATGCTCAACCACTGAGCCATGTTGGCTGGACTTTTTTCCCCATCACCATTTATCCCTTCTATGCCTTCTTCCACCTCCACCCATCTCCCTCTACCTCTCCCCCGCCACCCCCCAATCACCACACTGTTGTCCATGTCCATGAGTTCTCTGCTGCCTGGCTTCACTGTCATCCTCTTCCTTGGTGGCCTCCTGAGCCTACCCCCAGCTAGAGGCGATGGGTTTTGGGGAAGCTTCTGTGGCCGGCAGAGACTGTTAGGTGCCACAGCTTATGCTACTGCTGCCAACTCTGGCTTTTGAAGGTGTTCTGGAGGGCTGTGGGCATGGCACGGGAGAAGGTGGATGTGGACCATTACCCAGGAGACGCCAGCAGAGATTGTTCTTGTGTGGCCTTGTGCCCCACCCCCACAGGCCACGCTGCCTTGATTGGCTTCCCTTGGGTGCCCCGCACCTGCAAGGACGGGGGGGGGACGACGGACACCAACTAGTACCGGTTGCTCTTTCAGCCACTTAAAGGTGCAGTCATGGGCCCCCAGGAGGAGGAGCCTGGGGCCACCAAGAGAGTATTCTGGGTGTTAAAAGTTTCTTTCTGATGACCCACCGAGCGGTAGGGGAAGGAAGTCAGTGGCCACGTTCCCAGAAGCTGATGAATTATCTTGGTCAGTGACTTCCGGCTTTATTAAGGCAAACTTGATGCGAAGCAGGCTGCTTTCAGGTGGCCTCTGAAGTCAAGAGGCTTAGAAGATAGCTGAGGTAGAGGGCTGGCACTTGAATGCTGAAAGGAGAAAGTGCCATAGCCTTGGAAATAGAGGTGCTGTCTCAGCCCCTGCTTTCTTGGACCATATTCTGTAGGCCAGTAGATTTGGGGAGTAAGAGGAGCGAGGACTCTGGTTCTGGGAGTTCCCGGGTCATTCTGACATCTGCTTCCTTTGTTCACCAGCAACCAACCAGTGGTTCATCCCAGCTGTGAGAGGGGACATCCCCCCTGGGTGTGCAGCCTATGGCTTTGTGTGTGACGGGACTCGCCTGCTGGTATTTGGTGGAATGGTAGAGTATGGGAAGTACAGCAATGACCTCTACGAGCTCCAGGTAATGGCCCTTGATGTACTCCTTACAGTTGTGGCTGGGGGGTGGGGTGGGGGGAGGGTGGGATGGGGCAGTAAAGCAAGAATGATGGGGGGAAGAGGGCTGGCCAGCTCCTCCTGACATGACAAATAGCTTGGGCTCAGAAGGCGGGCTCATCCCCAACTCAATCACCGAGTCTTGATTTTGCAGGCAAGTCGGTGGGAGTGGAAGAGACTCAAAGCAAAGACACCCAAAAACGGGCCCCCTCCATGTCCTCGGCTTGGGCACAGCTTCTCTCTTGTGGGCAACAAATGCTACCTGTTTGGGGGTTTGGCCAACGATAGCGAGGACCCCAAGAACAACATTCCGAGGTGAGGCTGTGTCCTCTTCATGTGGAATCCCACGTGCCAGCCAGCCCCACCATGCCAAGTCTCTCTCCTTTGTGCAAGGAGAGGGTGGCACTAGATGCCCTGTAAGGAGTTTTTGGGCACTGAGGTCTCCAGCCCAGAGGAGGAGTCACTGGGGAAGAAGGGCCTAGCCAGGAGGTAGACACCTCCCTAGCCTTGGGCTGGTTCCTACGGCTTGGACCCAGTTTATTTTATTTTATTATTTCTTAAAATACATACTGATTTCAGAGAAGAGGGAGGGAGAGATAGAAACATCATGTTAAGAGTCATTGATCGACTGCCTCCTGCACACCCGACACTGGGGATCGAGCCCACAACCCAGGCAAGTGCCCTGATTGGAAATCGAACCATGTCCTCCTGGTTCATAGGTCAGTGCTCAACCACTGAGCCACGCCGGCTCGGCACCTAGGACCCAGTTTAGAGCCAGCACTTTCTCAGACTTCTGCTGCCTGTAGGGTTAGTGATGGTTATTTTTATTTTCCAAGGCTGGTGGCCAAGGGCCTTTCTAAAGTCTGGAGGTAATACCGTGCCAGAGGCCTAGTATAATGCCCAGGTCTGTGTGCAGGGCAGCCCAGCCCAGCATGCCCTGTCCTACTGCTCTTCTTGGCCTCAAGTTCATCCTTAGGAACTTCTGGCAGCCCCTCTTTGGGGACAAGGGTAGAAGAACTTGGTCATGTGACCATGGCTCCCTTTGTCTCCCAAGGAAGCCTCGGTTCACTCAGAGAAGCCAGTGAGCCATCTGGCACAGCTTGCCATAGCTGACCTTTCTTCTCCAGGTACCTGAATGACTTATACATCCTGGAATTACGGCCAGGCTCCGGAGTGGTGGCCTGGGACATCCCCATCACTTATGGCGTCCTGCCCCCACCGCGGGAGTCGCACACTGCTGTGGTCTACACTGAGAAAGACAACAAGAAGTCCAAGCTGGTGATCTACGGAGGGATGAGCGGCTGCCGCCTGGGGGACCTCTGGACCCTAGATATTGGTAAGATGTGGGTGTGGCCTCTCCAGTAGCCTCAGAGGAAAGCTGGTCTGCTGTGCAGCCAGCGTGGGGTCTGCAGGGAGGAGGAGTGTCCTGCTTGGCTCCTTTTCATGGGAGGGTGAGGGCAGGCAGTACCCTGTTCGGGGTTATCGTATCTGCCCCGAGATTGTGGCATTTTTTCAGAAAGAACAAGGCTGAGTTGGTCTGCTTATAGGAGACCAACGGCGGGGGTCGGGGCCTTTCCAAAATGGAATTGTCTAGATTAGATAGCGTTAGTCCCTGCTGATTCATCAGTGCTCAGCCTGTACCAGGAGCAGTGCACATTGGTCTGTCCGAGTTAAGAGGGGTCTTGAGCCCGGGAGACCTCTGGGGGCTACTTAGGCTGGTAAGCAGGTGGGGTGTCTGGAGTGGTAGAAAGAAGTGTGGGTTTTTGACCTGAAGAAGGCTGAGGAGAGGAGGTGGCTGGCAACATAGCTTTGGAGGATAGATTCGATCAGCGTGGGTGCCCAAAAGAAACAATAGTGTGTTGTTGTTGTTTTTAATGTATTTTTATTGGTTTCAGAGAGGGAGGGAGAGGGAGGGAGAGGGAGGGAGAGAGAAACATCAATGATGAGAGAGAATCACTGATCGGCTGCCTCCTGCATGCCCCACACTGGGGATCGCGCCCGCAACCCGGGCATGTGCTCTGACCAGGAATCAATCTGTGACCTCCTGGTTCATAGGTCGATGTGCAACAACTGAGCAACACCAGCCGGGCTAGAAACACTTTTTTCATTAGCGAAACTCCCAGCAGCACTCTGCTTCCCAACACTTGGTCTGTAGATAGTAGAGGTGGTGTGGGTATGAACATGTTCTTTGGAGAGTAGGACGCCCAGTGGCGTGTCTTATGCTCTCTACTCCTACTCTAACCTCGAGAGCAGTGCCTGCCCATAGCAGATCTTCTGAGAGATGCCAATTGCCAGGATGGGCTAACACAGCTTGAGAAATGCCAGAAGCTGATCCAAGGGCCTCCCGTGGGCTGTAGGGGGCCCAGGCATTGGATTCTTGGACCTGGGTTGGCACCCACTTTCCAGAGCCTTCCCCAAGGCCAGGGAACTTCCTCTGGGTCAAGGGCATATGTCTTACCTTGTGTGGGTAACCCTCCTTTCTCCGTTGCTCTGCAGAGACTCTGACGTGGAATAAGCCCAGTCTCAGCGGAGTGGCACCTCTTCCTCGAAGTCTCCACTCGGCCACAACCATAGGCAACAAGTGAGTAGCTAGCCATTGCTTTTTTCCCTTCACACCAGCCCTCATCCCTGGCCCCCAGAGGCTCGCAGTTTTGTCCAGCAATTCTGAGGAGGCCTCTTTCTGGCTGGGCTGGCATTCAGCAGCCCTGTGTTTTCATTACCACCCCACCCTGGAGGACCAAGAGAAGACACAGGGTAGAGGGGCACGCACTGTTCTAGATTCTCCACATATAAGCAGCTGAGTGCCTTTGTCCATACCGAGGTCCCAAAGGGAATGGAAGAATGATGGGGACCGAGATGAGCTGAGCAGTGGTTCCTTGTAGTGGAGGTGACACAGTTCTTGGGAGGGCTGAGCCACCAAGCAGAAGACGGCCACATCGAGAGCTTCATGTGTCCTAGGGGGCTCTCCTGGGGAGAGCTAGGGGACCAAGTGTATATAGAACTTTCTGGATGGAAGAGGTGGCCTCTAGGTTGGCACCTCCTCTACAATCGTCTCCTACTCTTGCCTCCCTTGTCCCAGAATGTACGTGTTTGGTGGCTGGGTGCCTCTCGTCATGGATGACGTCAAAGTGGCCACACACGAGAAGGAGTGGAAGTGCACCAATACACTGGCTTGTCTCAACCTGGGTATGGCCTCCTGGGGCTCAGAGTGGCCTACGGAGGGCTGCGGGGAGCTGGCCCTCCTCGTCCCTGGCGCTGTGTGGGGTGTGCAGGGAGCAAAGCTAAGGCTCAGGCCTCTAGAATCCATGAGCAGTAGCCACTGGTCAGAGCGCTCGGTGGGACCCTGTTCTTCGAATTTGTTGAATAGGCTCTTCCTACACAAGGTCCAACATACGGAAGTACAAAGCCTCAGGGTGCAGAGCTTCCTGTTCTGCTTCTCAGATGCAGACACTTTGGTAGGTTCTTACCCACCCTGCAGGGACTCTTCTGTATATCCCAGCATGCCTATAGGTTCCTCTAGAAACCAAACAACAGCCTGCTCTACTCAGAGCTGCACCTGTCCTCCATTCACTCCATCTCGGAGACCATCCCGTCCCCATACGCCAAGCGGCCTCATTCTTTTGAATTGCTATCCTGGGGTTGGGACTTGCACAGACGCTGCTCCGTGAGTATCCTTGCACTGTGTATTTAGAACTATCCACGTGCAAGTGTATTTGAAGGGTAAAAAACTTCAGCATCCCTTTGCTGCCAAAGGGATGTTGCCAAGCTGCCCTGTACCCACATAGACACCTCTAGCAGTGCCTAGCAACTGTCAAACCATTTGCTCTTCACCAAGTCTGATAAGTGATTAAATCTCCCCCTGTGCCAGCCCCATGCCCCGGTTCACCTTGAGCCGCAGCTGCGGCAGGCACTGAAATCAAACTGCTGGGCACCTTAGGGGCTAAGTTTGCACCTTTCCCATGTTGAACGTTGTACTTCATTTTTCTTAGATCCGCTGCTTTTCCATGACTTGCATTCTCTTCGCCTCTTTCTACAGGCTCCTGTGTAGTTTGATGTGAAACCTTTGTCTGTGCGTTTCAAGTAGTTTTCTGAGTGTGTAGTTTGTGGCTTATCATTTTCTTCGTTAGGGTCTCTGCTGAGCAGAGTTGTTTTGGGGTGTGTTCTTTTGTAACTTAATAATCTTTGATGCCTTCTTGGCTTTAATTCCCCATCCCTGCCAGCAAAAGGCCAAAGGGCCAGTAGGGATGTGGGTTCCTTTGCCCCCTGCTGACTGCCGCCTCCCGCTCTCCCCAGATACCATGGCCTGGGAGACCATCCTGATGGACACACTGGAGGACAATATTCCCCGAGCCCGAGCTGGCCACTGTGCCGTGGCCATCAACACCCGCCTGTACATATGGAGTGGGCGTGATGGCTACCGAAAGGCCTGGAACAACCAGGTCTGCTGCAAGGACCTCTGGTACCTGGAAACAGGTAAGGCCAACGGGAAGAGGCAGCCCTAGGGCCTCTACAGTGGAGCTCAGCCTGAGGGCATAGCCTGCCATGCTCACTCCTGAAGCCTCTGCCTCCCCCTTCTCCCTGCCCTGGCTGTGCCCTCTTACAGAAAAGCCACCGCCTCCAGCCCGGGTGCAGCTGGTACGCGCCAACACCAACTCCCTGGAGGTGAGCTGGGGGGCAGTGGCAACCGCCGACAGTTACCTTCTACAGCTCCAGAAATATGACATTCCTGCCACGGCTGCAACTGCCACCTCCCCCACACCCAATCCAGTCCCGTCCGTGCCTGCCAACCCCCCCAAGAGCCCTGCCCCCGCAGCAGCCGCACCTGCTGTGCAGCCGCTGACCCAAGTAGGCATCACACTCCTGCCCCAGGCTGCCGCCGCGCCCCCTACCACCACCACCATCCAGGTGTTGCCACCAGTGCCAGGAAGCTCAATTTCCGTGCCCGCTGCAGCCAGGACACAAGGTGAGCTGGGCACCAAGCACTTGAGGGCTGGGACTGGCCACCGGGAGAGTGCGCTCCTGGGTAAGGGCTGCCAAGCAGCATGCCTGGCAGTCGTCAGTGCAGGCTTGCAATTGAGTGGTGGGGTTGAGGGTTGGGGGGCAAACTCGGTCCCTCCTGTGGGGACTGTCACTTTGAGGGTGTTTGGAAGGAGCAGACATGAAGCACTAGCAGTTCATGTCTAAATGCTAAAGGACCCAGCAGAGGAGCTGGGGGGCTCTGCTGATGGCCACCTCCTTCTGTCATCAGGTGTTCCTGCTGTTCTCAAAGTGACTGGTCCTCAGGCTACAACGGGAACCCCCTTGGTCACCATGCGACCCGCTAGCCAAGCCGGGAAAGCCCCTGTCACCGTGACCTCCCTTCCTGCAGGCGTGCGAATGGTTGTGCCATCCCAGAGCGCTCAGGGGACGGTGAGGAGCCGTTGTGAGACTGGACTAGGTGGGGCGGGACTTCCCAGTGATTGACAGCACCCTGACTGGGTTAGAATCGCACCAGTTCCAGCACCATTCATCCTGGGCCTTTCTCACCTGTGAAGCACTGAAGAGGTTGCATTGCCAAGTTAATATTAATTACCAAGTTGATGCCTCAGAAGGACCTCCTGCCATCTGGGGCCTTTTGAATGTGGACTTTCTTGTTCTGAAACCTGAGGGAAGAGTCTAAGGGGAGGCGGGTTGGTTGGCCCAGGCCCATAAAGAGGGAGCTGTTTCTGACTCTGGACTTAGGAGAAGATCCAGAGCTGCTGACAAACTCCTGCCTTGGGGTCACTGTGCCTGCTCGGTGGTAGGAGCCCTGGGCAGGAAGGAGGCTCCCTGGTGAAGTCTGGGGCAGAGAGCCTAGGTCCCAGCCCTCTGGTTCACGCTTCCGTGCCTACCACAGGTGATCGGCAGCAATCCACAGATGAGTGGCATGGCTGCATTGGCCGCTGCAGCCGCCGCCACCCAGAAGATCCCTCCTTCCTCGGCACCCACGGTGCTGAGTGTCCCAGCAGGCACCACCATCGTCAAGACCGTGGCCGTGACACCTGGTACTACCACCCTCCCGGCCACTGTCAAGGTGGCTTCCTCGCCAGTCATGGTGAGCATCCCCTGGGCCTGGTTTTGAACCAACAGCCTTAGGGCCGGAGACTTCTAGGCAATGATATGATCTGACAGTTTTCACTTCTCCAGGGCTTTAGACCAACCCACAGAGGCTGTTGGTCTGTAATTGGTGCATGCCATGGACCCTGGACTAAGCTTTCACTCTTAGGGATGTGAAGCCCTAGGCTAGACCTGTGGTTGTTCAGTCAACCACACAGAGCTCTTCAGTCTGGGGGGAGAAGGGGAAGGGGAAGAGGAGTCAGGAGGTGAGCCTGAGCTACAGGCCTGCCAGGACATCCCACCCATCACCCATCTTTCTTCTCCCCCGCCCCCAGGTGAGCAACCCAGCCACTCGGATGCTGAAGACTGCAGCTGCCCAGGTGGGGACATCCGTCTCCTCCGCTGCCAACACATCCACTCGCCCCATCATCACGGTGCACAAGTCCGGGACTGTGACTGTGGCCCAGCAAGCCCAGGTGGTGACTACGGTTGTGGGCGGGGTCACCAAGACCATCACCCTGGTGAAGAGCCCCATCTCTGTCCCAGGAGGCAGTGCTCTGGTGAGTGGCAGCCCGCTGCATGTGGCAGCAGCCAGGCTGTGGCACTGCCCTGGGCCCGTTCCAGGAGAGCCCCAGGCCAGGCAGTGTCCTTGATTGGTTTCCAGATAACTTTCTGCTCCCTCCTTTGCTGTGTAGATTTCCAATCTGGGCAAAGTGATGTCAGTGGTCCAGACTAAACCAGTTCAGACTTCCGCAGTTACAGGCCAGGCGTCTACGGGCCCAGTGACTCAGATCATCCAGGTGAGCGCGTGGGGCCAAGCCTCTGCAACTCCAGCAAGTAGAACTTGCGCCCCTGCCTAGAGACAATCCCCTGAGTACATGTTGCTCAGAAAGTTCTACTGCTCGGCCTGTCACCCACGGGCCAGAATAGTCCCAGAGCTGCTTGTGCCGCGGTGGAGAGTAGCCAGACCAGACTTTCCGTCCTGGCACTGACGTCGGTCCACCTTGGCCTCCCCCAACTGTTTTCCCTTGCAGACCAAAGGGCCCCTGCCAGCCGGGACCATCCTGAAGCTGGTGACCTCAGCAGATGGCAAGCCCACCACCATCATCACTACCACGCAGGCCAGTGGGGCTGGGAGTAAGCCCACCATCCTGGGCATCAGCAGCGTGTCGCCCAGCACCACCAAGCCTGGCACGACCACTATCATCAAGACCATCCCCATGTCAGCCATTATCACCCAGGCAGGCGCTACAGGTAGGGGTCTTCCCCCAGCGCATGGGCAACGGACTTCCAGGAGGCTAATGCCAGATAGGCATAGAGGCCAGGCTCTGCCGTGCTCTTGGTTTCTATTTGGTATTTTTCCTCTTCTCCGCCCTCTCCTTGCCTTTTGCTTAAGGTTTGTAGGGAGGTATCAGAGTGTGGCTTTAATTGGCACTTTATTGTTTTAGTGCTTTTTTGTTAACCCTCACCTGAGAACATTTTCCCATTGACTTTTAGAGAGAGTGGAAGGGAGAGGGAGAGAGAGAGACAGAGAGAAACATCAATATGAGAGAGACACATCAATTGATTGGTTGTTTCCCGCACCCCAACCAGGCCTGGGGATTGAGCCTGCAACTGAGGTGCATGCCCTTGACCGGAATTGAACCCGGGACCCTTCAGTTCACTCTAGCCACTGAGCTAGGGTGGTACTCCATCATTTTAAGTGAGGGGCATCAAGAGTAACTGCTGGAAATGGGACGTGGGAGCTGGCACTGGTGGGGCCTCGGGAGCCCAGCCTGAAGCCCCTCTCCTGTGTAGGTGTGACAAGCAGTCCTGGCATCAAGTCCCCCATCACCATTATCACCACCAAGGTTATGACTTCAGGAACTGGAACACCTGCGAAAATCATCACTGCTGTCCCCAAAATTGCCACTGGCCACGGGCAGCAAGGAGTGACCCAGGTAAGGTGTGCCTGGCCCTCTTCACTCCACTGTTCAGTCTAGGACCTGAGCAGGCCACATGTCCTGAGGGTCCTGGAAGGGGGCTGCATGGGATCCAGCCAACCTATGAGTGATATTGGGGTGGTTTCCCTGGTGTTCTAGGTGGTGCTAAAGGGGGCCCCTGGACAGCCAGGCACCATTCTTCGCACCGTGCCCATGGGGGGCGTCCGCCTGGTCACCCCTGTCACTGTCTCTGCCGTCAAGCCGGCAGTCACCACACTGGTTGTGAAGGGCACCACAGGTGTGTAGCTGCTTTCCATATTCTTTCTGGGTCCACCTCCCATCGGAGGCTTGGGGGAGGGTGCAGGTGCTCTCTCTGGAGTCTTCTGTTCCTGGTGGGGGCACTCTAGAGTTCCCAGTGCCCCCAGCCCCGTCCAGGTTGAGAAACTGCTGGAAAGGAAGTACCAGCAGCAGGCCTCATCTCCATCCTGCCTCCCTGCCTTTAGGCGTCACAACTTTAGGCACGATGACTGGCACCGTTTCCACCAGCCTTGCGGGAGCTGGGGGCCACAGTACCAGTGCCTCCCTGGCCACACCCATCACCACCTTGGGCACCATTGCCACCCTCTCAAGCCAAGTGATCAATCCCACTGCCATCACTGTGTCTGCTGCTCAGACCACGCTGACGGGGGCTGGAAGTCTTACCACACCCACCATCACGATGCAGGTAAGGGACGGGGCGCATGAGGGCTGTGGGTGCCTGTCCGTGAGTGCTGGGGGACACATGAGATCAGCCTGAGTGTGTCTAGTCTCCCATCTGTCTGCCTCTGTGTGCACCAGGTTCTCTTTCTTCCTCATACATGTAGCACCCATGGGATGTGTTCCCTGTTGCCAAATAATTCTTAATCACTAGTAGTCTTTTGTGTTGAGACGTATTTCAGTGGTTTGTAGTTTTGAACGCTAGGTTTTTCTTTCTTGTGATATTATAGACGATGGGATCATTTACCTTCACACACATAGAGCATTTTCCTTCTCTTCATATGTTTTAAGCATAATTCCTGGACTTGGTGAAGCGTCTGTTGCTGGCATCTGTGGGGTGCGGGGTCAATGGGGTTCCTTCCCTAACCAGGGTTGGCCCCACCAGGGCCCTTCCTCGGCTGCCCCCAAGCCCCTTCCCAGGCCCTGTGGCCCTTGAGGCGAAACGATGCCTCTTCCTTGGTCCCTGAGCAAGTCAGTGTCTTGGGATGAGAGGGTGAGCAGGAGCCGAGTCTATGGTCCCAGCTGGTGTGGGGGACAACTAGGACATTGGGAGGGGCAAGCAAATGGGAAGTTGGGGCACTAACTCTTCCTGTCTGGTGTCTTTCTAGCCTGTCTCCCAGCCTACTCAGGTGACTCTGATCACGGCACCCAGCGGGGTTGAGGCCCAGCCTGTGCACGACCTCCCTGTGTCCATTCTGGCCTCACCTACTACAGAGCAGCCCACAGCCACCGTCACCATTGCCGATTCTGGCCAGGGTGATGTGCAGCCTGGCACCGTGACGCTGGTGTGCTCCAACCCGCCCTGCGAGACCCACGAGACAGGCACCACCAACACCGCCACCACCACTGTTGTTGCTAACATGGGAGGGCACCCCCAGCCGACCCAAGTGCAGTTCGTCTGTGACAGGCCTGATGCAGCTGCTTCTCTCGTGACCTCGACTGTGGGGCAGCAGAACGGCAGCGTGGTTCGCGTCTGCTCCAACCCACCCTGTGAGACCCACGAGACGGGCACCACCAACACGGCCACCACTGCCACCTCCAACATGGCTGGGCAGCTTGGCTGCTCCAACCCGCCCTGCGAGACTCACGAGACAGGCACCACCAGCACCGCCACCACTGCCATGTCGAGCATCGGTGCCGGCCAGCAGCAAGGCACCCGGCATGCCTGCGTGGCCACCACCATCCCTGTGGTCCGGATCAGCGTGCCCACCGGGACACTGGAGGGAGCCCAGGGTTTCAAGTCTTCATGCCAAACTCGCCAGACCAGCGCGACGAGCACCACCATGACTGTGATGGCTACCGGGACCTCGCGCTCAGACAGCCCGCTCCTTGCGCCAAGCCGGGCCCTGGAAGCTGCAGGCCATAGCCCTGCTTTTGTGCAGTTGGCCTCAACGACTGGCCAAGTCAGGCTGGGCCCCAGCAGCAAGGACAGCCCTATCACCGACCTAGGTCAGTTGGTATCCATGGGGTGCCAGCCGGAGGCACAGCACACCCACACAACCAATACCCCTACCACAGCCCGCTCCAGCATGGGTGCTGGGGAGTCTGGTGAGCTGCGGGGGATCCCCACGCCTGCATACGAGAGCTCATCTAGTGCCACTGTGACTGTGACAGGCCTGGAGGCACTGCTGTGCTCCTCGGCCACCGTGACCCAGGTCTGCTCCAATCCACCATGTGAGACCCACGAGACGGGTACCACCAACACGGCCACTACCTCGAATGCAGGCAATGCCCAGCGGGTCTGCTCCAACCCACCATGCGAGACCCACGAGACAGGCACAACCCATACACCCACCACCGCCACCTCCAGTGGGGGTGCAGGCCAGCCCGAGGTGGGGCAGCAGCCTCCTGCCAGCCGCCCCTGTGAGACGCACCAGACCACTTCCACCGGCACCACCATGTCAGTCAGCGTAGGTGCCCTGCTCCCGGACAGCACCCCGCCCCTCAGGACCCTGGAGTCCGGGTTGGAGGGGGCAGCACCGCCCACCAGTGCTTCCCAGGCCAGCACTTCGCTGCTGACCCCTTTCCCAACACAGAGAGTGTGCTCCAATCCCCCCTGTGAGACTCACGAGACAGGCACCACGCACACGGCCACCACTGTCACCTCCAACATGAGCTCAAACCAAGGTGAGTGCAGCTGGCCAGTCTGGTGTCAGTGGTCTCCTGGAGCCCCAAGCTCGAAGAGTGAGGGCTGTGGTGTCTAAAAGATCTCTAGCCAGAGCCCCAGATTCCGTGGGGCTCAGTTTACCTGGGGGCGGGGGGGTGGTCCTGGCAACTGTCCTTTAGTGGCAATGCTGGGTCGTGACCCGGGGGCTCCTGGCAACCAGCCTCATCCCTCGGCCCCTGCTGGCTGAGTCCCTGTCATCCAACTCTGCCTGTCCCCTCAGATCCGCCACCAGCTGCCAGTGACCAAGGAGAGGTGGAGAGCACCCAGGGCGACAGTGTGAACATCACCAGCTCCAGTGCCATCACAACGACTGTGTCCTCCACGCTGACGCGGGCTGTGACCACCGTGACACAGTCCACGCCAGTCCCCGGCCCCTCTGTGCCGGTAAGAGCCCCTGGAAGGTCCCCTTTTGCCTCCCTGCAGCCCAATGCACCTGCGGCCTTGCTGTTCCAGAGCAGGACACTAGATGTCACTCTTGTACCAGGCACAGTGTTGCTCTTGGTCCTTTCTCCAGATTGAGAGGGCAACCTCCTGGCACAACAGGGCAAGAGGCAGCAGTCCCCCAGTGCCATCCATGGCTTGCCGGTTCACTATAGCCTAGAGGAGCAACAAGGGGGTGGGGCATCTGAGTGCCCCTTTCTGACTAGACTGGGAGGCTTCCTTGAGGACGGGTTAGCATTGGCCAGCAGGTCTCAAAGGTGTCGTCTCCCCTCGCCGAACTCCTGCTGCTCAGTGACCTGCCACTGCTGCCCATTTTAAAGGGGTTCTGCTGGTCCATCGTGAGTGGGAATCCAGGCTCTAAAGAAAGATGAAGGGTGCCTGGTTCTGGCCTCCCTCTCCTCCCCTCTGACAGGGGCTTCTCTCCCTTTCTAGAAGATCTCATCAGTGACTGAAACTGCCCCAGGGGCTCTGACCACCGAAGTCCCCATCCCGGCCACGATAACAGTGACCATAGCCAACACAGAAACTTCTGACATGCCCTTCTCTGCTGTTGACATCCTGCAGCCCCCAGAGGAGCTCCAGGCCTCCCCCGGGCCTCGCCAGCAGCTGCCGCCACAGCAACTCCTGCAGCCTGCCTCCACCCCCCTGATGGGGGAGTCCACCGAGGTCCTGTCAGCTTCACAGACCTCTGAGCTCCAGGCCGCTGTGGATCTGAGCAGTACAGGGGACCCCGCTTCGGGCCAGGAGTCTGCCAACTCCGCCATGGTGGCCACTGTAGTGGTCCAGCCACCTGCGCCCACCCAGTCGGAAGTAGACCAGTTGTCACTTCCCCAAGAGCTGATGGCTGAGGCCCAGGCAGGCACTACCACCCTCATGGTCACAGGGCTCACCCCTGAGGAGTTGGCGGTGACTGCTGCTGCCGAAGCAGCTGCCCAGGCTGCTGCCACAGAGGAAGCCCAGGCCCTGGCCATCCAGGCGGTGTTGCAGGCTGCGCAACAGGCTGTCATGGGTAGGTGCAGGGAGCAGAGAGCTCACCCCTCCGTGTGAGGTCAAGTCCATATCAGTGCCCTGAAGGGAAGATGGGCCCCTCAGGAAGAGAGAGAACATAGGGTTCTGGAGCCTCCCTGCTGATGGGCAGCCAAGAGAAGAGGAGGCTTGCTTCCTGCCAGGGAGGAGCAAGGCAGACATAAAGGGGAGGACGGGGGCGGAGCTGCTGGGCTCGGCTTGGCACCCAGGAAGCAGGCAGGTTCTTTGCAGGACAGCAAGGTAGAGGTAGGCCAGGAAGCGTGGTCAATGGGACAGGCTTTCAGGGCCTCTGTTGCTTGGGGATTGGGCTCAGGAGGTGACATTGGAAAGCCAGGGATGGGCTCCACCTAGCTGGCGTCCCTGTTGAGGAGTATTTCTCTCCACTCTGGAGCAGGCACTGGGGAGGCCATGGACACGTCCGAGGGGGCAGGAGCTGTGACACAGGCAGAGCTGAGCCACCTGTCAGCTGAAGGCCAGGAGGGCCAGGCCACCACCATCCCCATTGTGCTGACGCAGCAAGAACTGGCCGCCCTGGTGCAGCAACAGCAGCAGCTGCAAGAGGCCCAGGCCCAGCAGCAGCACCACCACCTGCCCACGGAGGCCCTGGCCCCTGCCGACAGCCTCAATGACCCAACCATCGAGGGCAACTGCCTCAGTGAGCTGGCTGGGGCCGTGCCCAGCACCGTGGCCCTACTGCCCTCCACAGCCACTGAGAGTGAGTAGAGCCCTGTTTGGCCACGTGTACTGTCCCCAGAGGTCTCCGTGGACTGGGGAGAGGTTTTGGGGGGTATCTGCGCCCCCCAATGTACAGACTGGGAGGGTGGCCTGGTCTGAGGGAAGGGCCCCCATGTAGAAACTGAATTTCTGGGCTCCTTCCTGCTGACACCTTCTTTTCTCCCAGGCCTGGCTCCTTCCAACACGTTCGTGGCCCCCCAGCCCGTCGTGGGATCCAGTCCCGCTAAGCTACAGGCTGCTGCTACCCTGACTGAGGTGGCCAATGGCATTGAGTCCCTGGGTGTGGTGAGTCTCATGTGATGGGGCTTCGGGGGTCACTACCTCTGGGCCCCAAAGGCCAACGGCCTGACGTCTTCTCTTTCTGTCTTCCAGAAGCCAGAGCTGCCACCCCCGCCCAGCAAAGCCCCCGTGAAGAAAGAGAACCAGTGGTTTGATGTGGGGGTTATTAAGGGCACTAATGTCATGGTGACACACTATTTCCTGCCACCAGATGATGCTGCCCCGTCTGATGTAAGTGAGCCCGGGCGTTGATGCTCTCGGGTGGGTGGGTCCTGGCCATAGGCTGGTACAGGGCCCTGAGGAGCCTTCTAAAGCTCCCCGCCTGGAGCCAGCCAAGGGCAGCAGTCCTTTTTCCGTGTTCCCCTTGTTGGGAAGTGGGTGTCATTTTCACCCTCTTTCCCCCTTCCTCTCCCCGACATGGACTCGCAGGTCCCCAGAGCTGCCCTCTTAACAGTGGGGTTGATGTTCCTTTCTTCTCTTCCTCTTCCCGTTTTTCCGGCCACTTCCCCAGGACGACTCGGGCACTCTTCCAGACTATAACCAACTGAAGAAGCATGAACTGCAGCCAGGCACGGCCTACAAGTTTCGTGTCGCTGGGATCAACGCCTGTGGCCGGGGGCCCTTCAGCGAGATTTCAGCCTTTAAGACATGTCTGCCTGGTTTCCCAGGGGCTCCCTGTGCCATTAAAATCAGCAAAGTGAGTCCTGGTTCATAGGTCGACGCTCAACCACTGGCCCATACCAGCGGGGCCCTGATCATTTGATTTAGCCATTACATGAGGCTACCGTTTAGATGGAGGCAGATGAGGCCATCTCTCTGGCGCTCCCTGAACTCTTCTGTGAAAGCAGCCTGCTGTGTTAGGAGTGGTGGTGACATGGGGGTGGGTGGTCAGCTCGGGGAGTGGTGAAGTGGCCTAGCACAGGCAGGGCACAGGATAAACTCACAGGCCAAGGCCAGCACCGCTTGACCTATGCCACTTTGGTTCTAGAGTCCAGATGGTGCTCACCTCACCTGGGAGCCACCCTCTGTGACCTCCGGCAAGATCGTTGAGTACTCGGTGTACCTGGCTATCCAGAGCTCACAGGCCAGTGGTGAGACCAAGAGCTCCACCCCCGCCCAGCTGGCCTTCATGCGTGTGTACTGCGGGCCCAGCCCCTCCTGCCTCGTGCAATCGTCCAGCCTCTCCAACGCCCACATTGACTACACCACCAAGCCCGCCATCATCTTCCGCATTGCTGCCCGCAACGAGAAGGGCTACGGCCCAGCCACCCAAGTGAGGTGGTTGCAAGGTGGGTGTCATTCATTCATAAGGCTTCTTGGGCACTCTCTGGGGAGGGGCAGGTTGGGGAGTGGAAGCCCCAGCAGGCATCATGTGGAGCAGGTGATGGCCTAGAGTGCTATGGGGGTCCCTTGGGACACCTTGCCTCATCTGGAGGTACAGGGAAACTTCCCAGGGGTGTTTGAGGTGAGCTGGGTGGAGAGGACTAGAAGGGTCCAGAGTGAGGCTAGACAAGGGTTGGGGTGGGGAGTGGAGGCCACAGGCTGCCCTGGCAAGGTATGAGCCAGTTCCCACAGGCTGACCAGGGAGGACAGTGAGGGCTTCTAACCTGAGTCCAAGGCCACCTTGGGGGGTGGCACACGTGGCCAGGACCATGGGGAATGTACCCACCAGAGGGAGGGGCCGTCACATCCAGCAGGCCAGCTGGTCCTGCTGCAGGGCCAAAGGCTGAGGGCAGGGTGGGTCGCCTGCGGACTGCTGTGTGGCTGAAGTTACTGGACCCACCTTACTGTGTCGCTCACTGCTCCGTTTTCCTTTCAGAAACCAGTAAAGACAGCCCTGGCACCAAGCCAGCCAGCAAGCGGCCCATGTCCTCTCCGGAAATGTAAGAGGGAAGCCCCGTTTGGGGAACCTTCTGAGACTGAGGGTGGGGGGCTCCACTTCTTAAATGATGGAGGAGGCTTAACTGGGTATGAACCCCCACTGGGTACCAGCCAGCAACCTCCTACAAGTCATATAGTGCCATCAGGAGCCATGCTAACTACCACTTTCTCTTTCCCCTTTCCTCCCATCTTCCCAGGAAAACCGCTCCAAAGAAATCTAAGGCAGATGGCCAGTGAGAGGCAGCTGGCTCGCACTTGGATTCCTCTCCTGACCCCCCCCCTCTGCTTCAGGAACACCACCCACCAGGGCCTTCCCGGGCCATCCCATCCCCGAGCGCTCACACTTTACCCTCCCAAGTTACTGGCCACCATTCATTCTCTCTCCTTTTCTCTGTTTTGAAAATAATCTCAAGAAAGCACATTTTACCGTTGCTGTTGGGAGGAAGCAGAGGCAGGTCTGGAAGAAGAGTGAGCATGTGAAAGCAGCGCACTTGCTCCTCTCCAGGCCTTCCATGGGGGCTGAGAGCCCCCGAGGCCAGAGACCCCAAGGGAGGGAAACAAACTTTAAAGCAAAGAAGCGAAAGCAGTGGAGGTCTGCACCCCCACAACCTGGGAGCCTCTTGCTTGTGATCACCCTTGGCTGGAGAAGGCAGCCAAGGGGCAGTGGACATGAAGCCAGGGAACGACACCCCTCAGCCCCCCTACCCTGCCTCTGCTCCAAGAAGCAAGAGAGGCTTTGCAGGGGCACCCTGAGCTGGGTGTGTGTGTGTATGATTTATTTTATTTTGTTCCCTTTGCATTTCCCGCCACCTAATAGCCCACCCTTGACTTACCCAGCCCATCTCTGCCCGTGATCCCACGGGAAGCTTACACATTTTCTCAGAGGCCTTTTTATCTTCCCCACTTCCTCCCCTTCCCTCTTCCCATTTAAGAGAAGGCAAGAAAGAAACAGAAAGGGGGAGAAGGGGCCCCATGGTGGGCTGAGCAGTGTTCTGTGAAAACCTGGCTCCCAGTGGGGCCTACAGAAGCCCCCTACCCCCCAGCCTGGCTTCGGCCCCCCTGGGTTGGGGCCAGGGGCCACATCACCAACTGCTGCATTTGTTGTATTTTTTTAAGTTGAAATTGAAGGCAACATTTTTATTGTAATTTTAGCCTTAGCGTGTGGGGTTTTGTCCCTTTTTTTGTTGTTAGCTGTGTACAGAATGTGTCTCTCTTTTTTTTTTTTTTTTGTTAACTTTTCTCTCCTTGGCTAAGCCTTGGCGCAGGGATCTTTCTGGAGGAAAAGCTGGGGGCAGCCAGGGCAGACGAGGCATGATATCTCCCCCGTGCACCTGGTGTTTTATGCGCAGCTCAATTTCCTCTTCCTGGCCCTGCCCTCTGCCCCTGTGCCTGTCCCTAAGCCTCCGGGATGAAGAAAGGGTGAGCTGTCAAATTTCACTCTCCATGGGTGAAGCCTCAAGGCAGGTTTCTGAGGGGGACAGTCCAGAGGCCCCGGCCAACGATCCTCCTCATCCTGGGTTCCCAGCATCCCTCACACCCCACCCCAAGGCTCCCTCCTTGGTGTAGCTGGCTTCGAGTATCTGACACCCTCAAATTACTGCTTCCTGCAGCCACCCACTTCCACTCCACAAGCAACTTAGTAAGGGAAAGGGTGGGGTAGGCATGAAGGGGAACTTTTCAGAGGTAGAGGGCATGCGTGTGGCTTAGCCCAAGGAAAGGGTGGACTAACAGCACTGGCTACCAGGTCTATGAATGTGCAGCATTGTCCCGAGGCTGTGCAGTCCTATGGGGACTCAGGCTTAGGCCTCTGCTCAGAGTAGCTACTGAGCCAGCTTTCTGCCCCACCCACAAGCTTCAGGTAAGGAGCAAGGTTTGCAAGCCAGTCACACAACTAAGTGAGCTGCCCATCTTCAGGCGCCACCTGCCAACCCGTCTGCAGTGGAGACCAGCTGTGGCTGATGACCGCCCGCCCTCCCGTCCCATGCCCCCACCGCCCGGCTCCTTTCTGGGGCCTCCGGTTGTTGTATTATAGTATATTTCGCTGTGGAAAATGTCATGTTTAGTCACCTTGGAGCCCATTCGCCTGGTTTCATTGTTTCCCTGTCCCTCGTCCCAAGCACCCTTTGATTTATTGTTTCTAAGAACAGTACGCCCGTTCTATTGTAGAGTAACCCCCGTGACAATATTACCATAGTGCAATGTCGTTTTGTGCTATTTTGAACAATTAAAGACTTTTTTTGAAATAACCACCTGCTGTTTCAGTGTGTCTGGGACTCCCAAGTTCAAATACCCAGGGAGCCTTTTGCAGGACCTGCCTGTGAGTGGGATTCTGCTTCCCAATTGCCTCACAAGTTTCAAGGTTCCACCATGGCCCTTGATCTTGGTAGGACTAGATCAGTGGTCGGTAAGTTAGTCGACAGAGCCAAATATCAACAGTACAATGATTGAAATTCCTTTTGAGAGTCAAATTTTTTAAACAAACTATATAGGTAGGTACATTGTTATTAACCCTTTGCAGTCGTTTGTCTACTCTCAGCCACTAAAGTTTTTTTACTGTTCCGGTTGTATGTCTGCTCTCAGCCACCACAGCAAGGAACCGTACGAATCTTAACTCTGTTCATTCATGTATCGGTTCATAATTTCTCTGAAAGCGCTTAAGTGTCTAAGCAACCTTGTCACGAACCAAAACATTGCCCCGAAAAATCGGAGATATCAAAACTCAATATCGAAACTCAATATAAACAAACGCGGTCGTTCCACACTTGCCATGCAAAACACCGTGGCGAGTCAGTCGCCTTTTGAGAGTGAAGAAATCGACAAGCTTCAGAGATACTTCACAGAATTTCAAATAAAGCTTTACAAATTACGTTTAACTGTAATTAGGCATTCTCGCTTGTTAAGATATTTCAAAATAATACTCCAAAAGGGCAAAAAGAAAGTTACCGAAAGAAGTGTACTGCAAATCTGAAAGTAACGAAGAGTTTTTTTTGGCACCTTGAATACTGACTGACGTAGAAAGTGATAACGTTTGTAGTGATTCTACTAGTAGTGATTCTACTAGTAGTCACGTAGTTCCAAAAAAGAATAAATCTTGTTTATCCTTCATAATCTTGCATGTTATGTATCACTGCTCTTTCAATGGAAATTAATTCCGACCAGTACGACACCCATGTCCAAATTTAATATGACCGCAAAAGGTTAATTAGGGTATTCCTACGCTGGCCTTGGCTAAAAAACGTCCTCAATCTGATTGAGGTACATTTGCTGAGGTCGACCCCTTCCAACACTCCCATCCACACTCGTCTTGTATACTTGTTTCATCTATCTCTTTTCTGAAAACCGACTTCTGTGCATGGGCCATGAAGTTTCAATCGCACTGTACGTGCACGCCCACACGTGATATTTTGTGGAAGAGCCACATTCAAGGGGCCAAAGAACCACATGTGGCTCGCGAGCCGCGGTGTGCTGACCACTGGACTAGATTGTCTCAGCAGAAGGTCCCATAGCAGCTACTACCAGCTCCTGTCTGAGGACCAGATCACCCCTCCCAACCAGGGGACTGGGGCAAAGGCTAGGCAGGTCACCAGCTGCCAGTTGGGGAGGGCTTAGCCGGAGGTCCTTCCACCAGGGGCTCAGGACCCCCAAAAGGATCTCAGAATATCAACTCGCGCCGAAACCGGTTTGGCTCAGTGGATGGAGCGTCGGCCTGCGGACTGAGGGGTCCCGGGTTCGATTCCGGTCAAGGGCATGTACCTGGGTTGCGGGCACATCCCCAGTGGGAGATGTGCAGGAGGCAGCTGATGTTTCTCTCTCATCGATGTTTCTGGCTCTCTATCTCTCTCCCTTCCTCTCTGTAAAAAATCAATAAAAAATATTAAAAAAAAAAAAAGAATATCAACTCGCTGGATGTTGCCCATGGGGTGGTTCCCATCTGGCGCTCAGCAAGTGATGCAAGAGTGAATCCTTTTGTCCAGGTTTCCTATGCACCACCCCCAGAGGAAGAAGCAGAACCAACTGTGGTAGCCCTGCTGTTGGGTGGGGTGGTTTTGCTAGGGTATAGCCAGGGTTAGGGAGTGCTCATGACAAAATGGGGAGAATTCTTCGGCACACCTGCCTCCTTCCCCCCCTCCTTACCCCTTCACTCTAGGACCAAAAGCTGCCTCCTCCATCTCTGCCTGGCAAGTGCGCATGCCCATGCAGTGCCAGGTCATGGTTGCAGGGGAGGCCTGTCCAATTCCATTTCTCCCAGGAAGCCCCTCAGAGCCAGCTCTTCTTTCCCTGGTGTTCACTCCCTGGGTTCCTGATGTCTCGTATTGTGTGGGGTCCTATTGATCTTGACACTGGGAGCCACAGCTCTGTCTTTGTCGCTGCACCAACTCTGACCTGAATAAGCCCAGGGGCTTCCACGGGGAGAGGCAGGCACATGTCCTTCAGATTGGAGTAACGGGGGAGCAATGCGGGGGGGGGGGTGTTACAGTGCGGGCCAGCTGTGACCAATGGTCTGTGGGGCTGGCCCCACAAGGGGCGGGGCCTGTGCAGATCTGTCAGGCATGTGACAGATGACTGGATGCTTAACCTTCGCAGGGTGTAGGGGTTTTTCCCACCCACCCTCTGCTGTCCCAACACACACTCACCTGCCTCATGACAGCCTGCATGGTACTCCAGAAGGCAGGGCCATACCAGTTGGTGCTGGTCTCTAATGAGCTCACCACTCATCAGTCTCCTGGGGAGAGACCCGTGAGGGGAAAAGAGTGTTGTCAGTTTTATCTATCTATCTATCTATCTATCTATCTATCTATCATCTATTTTTATTGATTTCAGAGAGGAAGGGAGAGGGAGAGAGATATAGAAACATCAATGATGAGATAGAACCATTGATTGGTTGCCTCCTGCACGCCCCCTACTGGGGATCGAACCTGCAACCCAGATATGTGCTCTTGACCAGAACCGAACCCGGAACCCTTCAGTCCACAGACCAACACTCTATCCACTAAACCAAACCAGCTAGGGCTGTCTTTTACAAATTAAAGGCAAGACCCTCCACCAGCAAAAAGATTACAACTCACTTCATTGCAGTGTTCTGGAACAGAACCCACAGTATCTCTAAGGTTTGCCTGTACCACACCTTCTCGCTGGCCAGTCTTTTTTAAAATTTTTATTTAAATATATATGTGTGTGTGTGTGTGTGTGTGTGTGTGTGTGTGTGTGTGTGTTTATTTCAGAGAGAAAGGGAGAGGGAGAGAGAAATAGAAACATCAATGATAAGAATCATTGATTGGCTGCCTCTTGCACGCCGCCCCACTGGGGATCAAGCCCACAACCCAGGCATGTGCCCTTGACTGGAATCAAACTCGGGACCCTTCAGTCTGCAGACCGATGCTCCATCCACCGAGCCACACCAGCTAGGAATTATATATATATATATATATATATATATATATATATATATATACATTGACGAGAGAGAAACATCAATGAGCTGCTTCCTAGATGCCCCCCACTGGGGATTGAGCCTGAAACCTGGGTATATGCCCTGACTAAGAATTGAACCAGCGACCTTTTGGGGTGCATGGGACAACACTGGATACTCAACCAACTGAAATACAACCGGCGGGGCAAGGGAGGTCAGTCTTATTCTCAAACATCACAAAGGGCATGGGAAGGTCAGCCTTCGGCAGGAACTCATGCAGTGCCGGCTCACAGTTGCAAGGGAGACCCAGTCCAATTCCATATCTCCCAGGAAGCCTCTCAGGGCCAGCTCTTCTTTCCCTGGTGCTCACTCTGCCGGACTCCTGGTGTCTCGTATTGTGTGGGGTCCTACTCATTATGACATAGCTCTGTCTTCCCTACTCCACCAACTCTGACCTGACTGAGCCCAGGGGCCTCCACGGGGAGAGGCAGGCATTGTGACATCAAAGACCAGCACACATATACCCTGGCTGGTGTGGCTCAGTTGGTTGAGTATGGTCCCATACAGCGAAAGGTCCCTGGTTCAATTCCCAGTCAGGGCACATGTCCTGGTTGGGGGCTCGATCCCCAATAGGGGGTATGCAGGAGGCAGCCAATAGATGTTTCTCTCTCCCTCTCCCTTCCTCTCTAAAGTCAATAAAAACATATTTTTAAAAATTAAGAAGACCAGCAACAGCAGTAGGAGCTGCAGTATAGGGCCATGCCCAGGCATTAGAATCTCTCTGTTCCAGCCGCGTTCTGAAGCTGCACTGATGAGGTGAGAGGCCTGCAATCCAACCAACCCAAAAGTCCAAGCTCCTCCAAGTCACACTGGGAGCCCAGGGCTCTCAGGCAATCTGGCCCCTGGACTGCCGCCTCCACATAATTCCGCCCTTGGCAGGGAAAGTGAGGGACAGTTGGTCAGCCAGCCTTGCTCAGTCATAGAGCTATGAAGACCACATCTGGGCACTGGCAAACAAGTCTGGAGAACTTGGAGGGCTGGAAGGCAGAGAGCCCCCGGGATGCCCACTCTTACCTGCACAATTGCTGTATGGCTTTTGAGCTGCCTTGTATTGACCTTGACCGCTAAAGCGGTTGATGAGGAGCTGGTTCATCCAGGAGTTGCCCACCCTGTGGGGTCACAGGTCAGAGGGGCCTCAGTCCAGGCACTTCCAGCTGTCCCCTCTCTTGCTCTACCTGAGCCTCATACCCTTGCTGAGGCCATCCTCCTTGGTCTCTCTGCCCTGCCTAGCCCCTCCCCGCCCAACACACACACTAGGACCCCTCTCAGGATTCAGGGGGAGGTGGTTGAGGAGGGAAAGCCGGCTCGTGTTCCCCAAAACACCCCCCACAACCCCAGATCTTCCAGCCAGCTAACCCAGTACAGTATTTCCCACTAAGAGGTTACTGTATTGAGCTGAGGGCTCCAGCAGCGGCAATCGCGAACTTCAGCCACCAGAGGGTCTCAGCGAGCCCTGAGCGTGAGGGCGGAGCCCGAGCGCGGGGGCGTGGCCTAGTGATGACCAAGCCCCGCCCCCACATCGGGCCCCGCCCTCAGGCCCTACAAACTCCGGAGGAGGGGATGGGTGGGGCAAAGCTGGATCAGCTGAGTGACAGTCACGGGACCGTGACCCGCTCCGTTTGGCTTCTTGGAGGAGAGGTAGGGATGAGGTGGGGGGCGTCTCTGAGCGTGGCAGGCCCGTGGTGGGATCCGTGGCGGGTAGATCCCCGGGGTTGGTGGGATCAGTCCTGGGGCTGTCCCGGGCCGGAGGACAGCCCCGCACACGGGTGGTGGTGGGGCGGACCCCAAGGGCTGGGTCCCCAAGCCCAGGAGACGGGTCAGACAGCCCACTCAAGCCTGGGGTGTTTTGGGCACAGAAGAACCCGGTGAGGAGGCTGGATACCAGGAAGATGGAGAGGTCGGGGCTGTCGGGGAGCTGAGCCTCCAAGTCCTAAGTTTCCCCCAGGACATGGAGAAGGAAGGAGAGACTCTGCAAGCCTGGAAGGAGCGTCTGGGGCAGGAGCTGGACCGCGTGGTGGCTTTCTGGATGGAGCACTCCCACGACCAGGAGCATGGGTGCGCCTTTTCTTTCTGGTCTCCTCAACATGGTCTTTGCCCCCCCCCCCCCCCCCCCCCGCCGCCAGCAGACTCATCTGCTGGGCCCAGTGGGCTGTGGGGGGTGCAAGCCCCTTTTTCCCTTTGCTAACTTTGTGTCCAACAGGGGCTTCTTCACCTGCCTCGGCCGCAACGGGAAGGTGTATGACGACCTCAAGTATGTCTGGCTGCAGGGGAGGCAGGTAAGGATGTGCTGAGGCTTGCAGCTCCCCCAGGGGCATAAGCCAAAGTCAGGCTTACGTCCACGCATGCATACACACCCACACCACAAGGCCTGTCATCTCAAAACACTATTCCTCTCGGACAGGGCATCTAGGACTCCCCCTCATCACAGCCCTGAGGTCCCTGCTGCTCCCCGCTCAAGCCGTGTTCCCTCTGCCCCTCCAGGTGTGGATGTACTGTCGCTTGTACCGCAAATTTGAGCGCTTCCGCCGCCCAGAACTTCTGGATTCAGCTAAAGCAGGTGCCCCCTCCTTGCCCCATCTCCCCAGAAGTTACTTCCAAGTTTACTCAATAGCTCCTGTGTGCATACTTCCTGCGGGTGGGGGGCGGGGGAGAGCGGGAGGGGGGAGTTTGTGGGTCTAGATTAGAAACAGTGATGGAAGGGGAGGCATTGTCCTCACCTGAGTTCTAGCATGTCAACTTCCCAACCACCAGGTGGCGAATTTTTGCTGCGCTACGCCCGAGTGGCACCTCCTGGGAAGAAGTGTGCCTTTGTCCTGACGAGGGATGGCCGCCCGGTCAAGGTGCAGCGAACCATCTTTAGCGAGTGTTTCTACATCATGGCCATGGATGAGCTGTGGAGGGTGACAGGGGAAGCACGTTACAAGGTGTGTGGGAGGAAGGCTGTCCTGAGCGTCTCTGTGCTCTGGCCTGTGCTGGGCATAGCCACGTGCATTCCCACTCTGCGTGCAAGCCCTTCCCCGGGCCCTGTCTGCAGGCCGGATCTGCTCTCAATGTTAATCCTTCCCCGGCCCTGCCTGCAGGCTGGATCTGCTTTCAATGTTAATCCTTCCTATGGGCCCCGGAGCTCCAAGGCTGCTGGCAATACCCTCCTTATTGCACTATGTCTTGTTTGCTTCTGAACACCCCTCTCCTGGTCACAAAGGTGCCAATCCTTGCCCAGCTTCCACCTGGAAGGGGGCCTCTCCCTCCTCCTGGGGCGCCTTGTGCTTTCAGACCCAACCTCACTGCCTGGGAGTGGCCTTTACCCCCAGACTGGGAGCCTCTGAGTCAGGGTGGGGCAGATCCACCCTGGCCCCCCACACCCAACCTGGGGCCAGGCCCGGAGTGGGCCCTGGGTGGAGAAAGGTGTCCTGTGAGTGGGCGGGCTGGATGGGATGCAGCCTCAGCCTGGGCCTCCCCTCCCCTCCCCCGACCCAGAGCGAAGCTGTGGAGATGATGGATCAGATCGTCCACTGGGTGCGGAAAGACCCATCGGGACTGGGCCGGCCCTGGCTCTCAGGGGCCCCAGCCTCAGAGTCCATGGCGGTGCCCATGATGCTGCTCAACCTGGTGGAGCAGCTCGGGGAGGCAGACAAGGAGATGGCGAGCAAGTACGCGGAGCTGGATGATTGGTGCGCCCAGAGGATTCTGCAGCATGTCCAGGTGGGGGCGGGAGGCTGATGCCAGCTGCCAGACTGGGGCATCTCCCACTCCGGGCTCTTCCTCCGCACACACCCGCCCTGATCCGGGCCCTGATAGTCCCCTTCAAGATAGGGAGGCTTGCCCTAGCCGGTTTGGCTCTGGATAGAGCATCAGTCCTCGAACTGAAGGGTCCTGGGTTTGATTCCGTCAAGGGCAAGTACATCGGTTGCAGGCTCAATCAATCCCTGGGCCTGGTCAGGTCAGGGCTTGTGTGGAAGGCAACCAATAGATGTGTCTTATCGATGTTTCTCTGTCTCTCCCCCTCCCTTCCACTCTCTAAAAGTCAATGGGAAAGTGTCATTGGGTGAGGATTAACAAAACAAAAAAAATGGTAGGGAGGCTGGGCCCAGGACCCTTGGAAATGTGGAGAGCCCAGGGAGCTGGGTGGGGCCGAGGGCAAGAGGGAAGGAGGGTGCCAGAGCCTGGGACACATCAGAGAGCAGGAAACCAGCCAGACCCAAGTCCTTCCACGCTTCTGTGGGCAGCCCAGCCCATCCAATCCCAGTCCTCTTCGGTGTTTCACCTTTTCCTTCTTGGAAGGGGGAGGGCAGGCCTAAAGCAAGGGTTACAAGCTTTCTGGACTCCTGGGAGTGAACTGGCCCCTCCTCAAACGCACCTCTGAGCCAGGCTTACCCAAGCTGCAGATTATGGAGGGAAGGAGGGTCTTTCTGGTTGGATAGTGGGGGGCTGAAGGCAGAATTCCCTTCTCTTCCCCTGGCAGAGGGATGGGCAGGCTGTGCTGGAGAATGTGTCAGAGGATGGCAAGGAACTCCCCGGTTGCCTGGGGAGACACCAGAATGCAGGTGAGGAGCAGGGTGGGCCGGGTGCCATCCAGGAGGAGGGAAGTGACCAGCCTTGGTTCCTGGGCTTCAGCATGGGGACTGCCTTCCTCCTTCCACCCTCCACCAACCAAGGACCAGGCAAAGAAGGGGTGATAGGCCTCCCAGGCTGGGGTGGCAGCAAGAGAGGAAGTCTGGGGTGGGCTGGGGGGTGGTGAGTTTTCTGCATGGGAGAGGCTGTTGGGTGGGGCAGGGAGCTCAGAGCAGCTCCCACTGTTAGGGAGGAAGGCAGGCACAGTGGTCAACACAGGGCTTGAGCCTCCCTGCGTAGGAGAGAATCCACTGCCTACCTTACCCTGAGCCTTCACCAGGCCACGCACTAGAAGCTGGATGGTTCCTGCTCCGTCACGCCACCCGGAAAGGTGACCCTGAACTTCGAGCCCACATTATTGACAAGTTCCTATTGTTACCTTTCCGCTCTGGATGGGACCCTGACCACGGAGGCCTCTTGTACTTCCAGGATGTGGATGGCCTATGCCCTACCCAGGTAGGAATGCGCCCAGGGCCACATGATGCTAACCTATTCTAAGCTTTCTGTCCTGGGTAGTTCATGGCTGCTGCCCTCACCTATTTCTTTTTTTTTTAAAAATATATTTATTGATTTCAGAGGAAGGGAGAGGAAGAGATAGAAATATCAATGATGAGAGAGGATCATTGTCGGCTGCCTCCTGCACGCCCCCTCCTGGGGATCGAGCCTGCAACCCAGGCATGTGCCCTTGGCTGGAATCGAACCTAGGATCCTTCAGTCCGTAGGCTAATGCTTTATCCACTGAGCCAAGCTGGCTAGGGCGCCATCACCTAATTCATAGAGGGGGACTCGGGGCTCAGCAGTGAACTTGCCCAGTGTGACCCCGGTGGTAAGTTCTCGACTTCTGTGCCAGTGGTCCTCAACCTTATGTGCATAGGGAGGCCACTAGGGAGCACAGACAATGCCGATGCAGAGACACTTGTCCCCTTCATCTTTGAAAAGCTCTCTGGGTGATTTGTTTTAGTAAAAGTTTTTAACGTTTTAAAATATATTTGTATTGATTTCATAAAGGAAGGAGGGGGAGAGAGAGATAGAAACATCAATGATGAGAGAGAATCATTGATCAGCTGCCTCCTGCACGCCCCCCACTGGAGATTGGGCCCACAACCCGCCCATGTGCCCTGACCGGGAATTGAACCGTGGCTTCCTGGTTCATAGGTCAATGCTCAATCACTGAGCCATGCTGGCTAGGCTCTCTGGGTGATTTTAAGGTGTCAGCAGGGGGAACAGATTTGCTCCCTATGTCTGTTTCCTCTGTCTTGATCCTGCTGAGATCTGCAGAGGGTGGCTGAGTGTCCGAGGGGCTTTAGACAGACTGACAAGACAGACCTGGTTTCAATTCCAAGGTTAAAGAGAAGCCTGACCCACCCCTGCCCTTTGGGGTGCCTTGGCTCAAGAAGCTAGTCCTATTCTGAGGAGCCTTTCGAACCCCCAGAGATGTCCATCCTGTGACTAGGCTCCAAGTGCTTGGGCCAGAGGGAATCAGAGCGAGGTCCTGAAGGATGAGGGTGACCTTCCTGCTGAGACAGGTGTTGGGCGGTGGGACGCAGGGCTCTCAGATGCTACCTCTGCTCTGCTCTCAGCTGGAGTGGGCCATGAAGCTCTGGTGGCCGCACAGTGAAGCCATGATTGCCTTCCTTATGGGCTACAGCGACAGTGGGGACCCTGCCTTACTGCACCTCTTCTACCAGGTGGCTGAGTACACCTTCCGCCAGGTAAGTGCTGCTTCCTGGTCCACAGCCCTTGATGGGCTGGGCAAGGGCGTGGGAGAGATAGTGGGCAGTCATTCTTCCCTGGGCAGGCCAGGGGCAGGCTTTCCTGGGCAGTGGGAGGAGGCTGGGCAGGGATAGGGTGGCTCATCCCGCACCCCCTACTCTGCTTCATTGAATGTGGTCCCTCAGCTGATCTGAGAGTTCCTGGAGGTTCCCCCAGTGCCCCCTGTTTAGTCAACAAAGCAGTCCCTGCTCCCCTGGAGCTCATGTTTCATTGGGGAGGGTGGGGGACACAGACTATAAACTAGTGAACAGGCAAGCACAGATGGCGATGGGAACTATGGAAAATAAAGCAAGGTCAGGGGCTGTGGGAAGGAATAATGGTGGTGGGGGTGGTCTGTACAGAGTTATTAGCTTTTCTGATTTAGGCATTACTGGGTCCTGGGCCTTCAGGAAGAGACTGTGGGGCACAGAGCCAGAGGCTGTAGCTGTCATCCTGGCCAGTGAGGGTGGGGGCCTGGCCTGGAGTGGGAGATGCAGTGGACAGATGATCATAGTCTAGTTAATTGGGAAGGTCTGGGCCATGACTGTTTGGGTGTCATAAGAATATAGATGATACTGGAAGCCAGGAGACAGAGTAAGCTTTTAAAAGTACAGGAGAGGAGGGACTAGGAGGGCCCAGCAAAGGGGAGAAGAACCAGCAGGGGGTCTTAT
Organism: Myotis myotis; assembly: GCF_014108235.1. Classification (NCBI taxonomy): domain Eukaryota; kingdom Metazoa; phylum Chordata; class Mammalia; order Chiroptera; family Vespertilionidae; genus Myotis; species Myotis myotis. The sequence goes on from NW_023416346.1 coordinate 12,180,410, forward strand.
TCTTGGGTCCACAGGCTTTAAAACTGGAGGGAAAATTATATCTTTATTTTTACTAAGCACTAACTGAAACCCAGCATTTACTCCCATTATGAATGGAGGCAGTGACCACAGTAGCAGCACCTGACTTTGTCACCAATAGAAACCCCAAATATGTTCATGTTACACTGTACTTAGAGAGGCATCTCAAGTCTAGCACAAGCTCATCACTACTTCCAAACCAGGAAGTCATGAGACTCAAGGCTATGTCTTTAAAAATATTTTTTAGCCCTAGCTGGTTTGGCTCACTGGATAGAGCAGCCATGGGCAAACTACGGCCCATTTGAAATGAATAAAACTAAAAAAAAAAAAAAGACCGTACCCTTTTATGTAATGATGTTTACTTTGAATTTATATTAGTTCACACAAACACTCCATCCATGCTTTTGTTCCGGCCCTCCAGTCCAGTTTAAGAACCCATTGTGGCCCTCGAGTCAAAAAGTTTGCCCACCCCTGGGATAGAGTGTCGGCCTGTGGACTGAAGGGTCCCAGGTTCGATTCCGGTCAAGGGCATGTACTTGGTTGCAGGCACATCCCCAGTAGGGGGTGTGCAGGAGACAGCTGATCGACGTTTCTCTCTCATCGATGTTTCTAACTCTCTATCTCTCTCCCTTCCTCTCTGTAAAAAATCAACAAAATATATTTAAAAAAATAAATGTATAAAAATATTTTTTAGTGATTTTTTTAAAGGGAGAGGAAGGGAGAGGGAGAAACATCGATGTGTGAGCAAAACATCAATTGGCTGCCTCCTGCACAGCCCCTACTGGTGATGGAGCCTGTAACCCTGGCGTGAGTCCTGACTGGGAATTGAATTAGCACCCCTTCAAAGCAAGGGATGACACCCAACCAACTGAGGCACACTGGCCAGGGCAAGGATATATCTTAATACTGAATGCATTTCATGAAGAACATGTGTTAGAGGCCACCAGTTTAAACTGTCTGAAGTCACATTTAAGGAATATATTTCCAAGAGATAGAGATGGCATTTGTACAAGATACAGTGTGTCTGTCACCCCCAAGCAGGGTTCTTGTTGGTTTATCCCCTAGTGTTCCATCTAACAGCCTGTGGCCCTTTCCCTCAGTGGGTTAAACAATTGCAGGCTTTCATCCTCCCCACCCACCTGGCAGGAAGGGAAAATGGGAAAGCCCCTCGCTTTTATCTTTGACCACTACGCTGAGCACTGACCTTGGAGCCATGTTACCTGGGGTCAACCGCAGCTCTGACCCTGGTCTTGGTGCAGTGGGGCAGTGAGAAGCCCTTCCCCAGGCCTGTCTCATATGGACAGCTCCTGTAGGTGCTGGCTGTCACTGTGTCATTGTTATTCCAGTTTCGCGATCCTGAGCATGGGGAGTGGTTTGGCTACCTAAACCGAGATGGGTCGGTTGCCCTCACCATCAAGGGAGGTCCTTTCAAAGGTGAGTGGGAGACTGGGTGGGGCCTCGGGAGCTCTGGAAATTTGGTTGACCCCGGCCCTCCCAACTCGCCATCTCGCCTTTCCCCGCAGGCTGCTTCCACGTGCCGCGGTGCCTAGCCATGTGCGAAGAGATGCTGGACGCTCTGCTGAGCCGCTGAGCCCCTGTCCACGCCCCGATCCCTGCCCAGGGCGCCGGGTCCCCACCTGCCGACCCCGCCCGCGGAGCCGCAAAATAAAGCTGAGCCTGTTCCTCTGCCCACGAGCGTGTGTGTGTCTGTGGGGTCGAGGGAGGGGCAGCCGCCGCGGTGGCCGGAGGACACCTGCTCACCCGGACAGTGACCCGCCAGCCCACGGTCCTGACCGCCCCGAGCATTTGCCTACCCCCGCCCCGCCCACCGACAGCCCCGCCCCGGCCCCCCGCCCGCCTCCCGCATTGGTCGTGCGGCCACGAGGGCGGGTGCAGCGGCAGCACTTCCGGCCTGTGGACCGCCCGGCGCGCACCGCCCCTTCCGCCGCCGCCCCCGCGAGCCCGAACCCGGCCCCGGCCCCAGCCCCAGCCCCAGCCCCAGCCCCAGCCCCAGCCCGGGTCCGGCCAGCAGCAGCTGACTGCGCGTTCACGATCCGCTGGGAGCCGCCATCCTCGCCGCCGTCATGAACATCCGCAATGCGAGGGTGAGGGTCCGGGGCGGAAGACTGTCCGCGTGGCGTGGGTGCGGGCTGGGTGGCCGCGTGCGCATGCTCTTGAGGGGCCTAGAGTCCCGGGCCGGCCGCCCTGTGCGGGGCTGGTGAAGGCCATCGTGCCCGTGGGGCTGGATCTACACGAAGAGGGGGCCGGACCTACCCGGAGAGGGGGTCGGGGCTGCAAACCCCGTCTTTGCGGGATGTCGGGGCTCAGTTGGATGGTGTCTGGGAGCTCCCCTTGCATCCACATTCATTCCAGGAACAGACGATTTTTGCACAGTGGCTGTGGGCCAGACCGGTGTAAAGACAGGCCTGCCCAGCCCTGCGGGGGTAAGGCGGGCGGGAGCGAGGGGGAGTGGGGTGTCAGTGAATAGACAGACAGCGAGCGGGCTTTGACAGGACCTGGGCCTGCTTAGTCACTGCAGACCCTGGTCTGACCGCATTCCCATGCCCCCCCTCCCGCAGCCAGAGGACCTGATGAACATGCAGCACTGCAACCTGCTGTGCCTGCCAGAGAACTACCAAATGAAGTACTACTTCTACCATGGCCTCTCCTGGCCCCAGGTGGGCAGCTGGTTTTGGGGACCGGGGACACCAGGCGTCAGTTTGGGAGGAGTGGGTGCTCTCAGCTGGGGTGGGGAGCTTAAGGACTGGGCCAAGGGAGGGGCAGGATTCCCACCTGTGTCTGTCCTCTCCCTGCCTACGACAGGGCAGAGTGTGGTATGGGGAAACCAAGGCACTTGGCCTGGAGGTCAGGAGCTGTTACTGAACTTACCACTGGAGGGACTTCTGTCATGCACACAGCGAGCCATGGGACTAGGTGGCTGCTAAGGGCTCCTCATCTCTGACAGGAAGTTGTTCTCTGACTTCTTTCTCCTCCCTGTCACCCAGCTCTCTTACATCGCTGAGGATGAGAATGGGAAGATTGTGGGGTATGTCCTGGCCAAAATGTGAGTTACCAAGAAGGGAGAGAAGCCTGGTGTGGGAGCTGGGGGATGGGGCATGGATCTTCCACAGGGGTGGGGGCACCAGCACTGCACATGTCTGGTGGATGCTGCCTGGGTTGTTTTTTTAAAATTAATTTCTAGACTCTTAAGTTCAGTTTTCAGTTAAAAAATTTTAATGTATTTTTATTGATTTCAGAGAGGAAGGGAGAGGGAGAAAGAGATAGAAACATCAATGATGAGAGAATCATTGATCGGCTGCCTCTTGCACGCCCCCTACTGGGGATCAAGCCTGCAGCCTGGGCACGTGCCTTGACCGGAATGGAACTGTGACCTCCTGGTTCATAGGTCCACGCTCAACCACTGAGCCACACTGGCCGGGTTAGGGTTAGGGTCAGAGTTTTTCGGGTCTATACCCAGGAGAGGGATTACTGGGTTGTGGTTGTATGGTAGCTCTATCCTTAAATTTTTGAGGAATCAGCAGACTGCTTTCCATAGTGGTTGTACCAGTCTACCTTCCCACCAGCAGTGGATGACGGTTCCCTTTTTTCTACAGCCTCTCCAACACCTGTCATTGCTTGTCTTGTTGATAATGGCCACTCTAACAGGTGGGAGGTGGTAGCTCATTATAGTTTTGGTTTGCCTTTCCCCAGAATGTCATTTAGCTGCAATCAGAAACGAGGTAGCCTTTTCAGATTGGCTTCTTTCACTTAGTAATGTGCCTTTAAGGTTCCTCCATGTCTTTTCATGGTTTGCTAGTGCGTTTCTTTTTAGCACCGAACCATATTCCATTGTACTCCATTGACACTACACATGTCTTTTGGCTGCGGTGAGGGGTTTGAGAGTCCCAGCTCTCCTGCCACCCCAGATCTGGGGCTACCTCCCGGCACATGGTCCTGCCATGCGCATGTGCCGGGAGGTGGGGGTGGCTGCATCTTCACCAGGCTCCTTGCTAACCTCTCTCCTTTCTTCTTTTTTTTTTGCTTTTATTTACTTATTTATTTATTTATTTTTTTAATTGCTTAAAGTATTACAAAGGGTATTACATATGTGTCTTTTTTTTTCTCCCCGCCCTTGACTATCCCCTGGCCTCCCCCACTCCCCTCTCCTTTCTTCTTGATATAGGGAAGAGGACCCAGATGATGTGCCCCACGGACATATCACCTCACTGGTGCGTAGGGCCCACGCAGGCTTTGATGGGGGTGGAAGTAGGGGTTAGTTGGGGCAGCCCTCAAGCTCCTAGCCTTCTTCCTCCAGGCTGTGAAGCGTTCCCACCGGCGCCTTGGCCTGGCTCAGAAGCTGATGGACCAGGCCTCCCGAGCCATGATCGAGAACTTCAATGCCAAATACGTCTCCCTGCATGTCAGGAAGAGGTGGAAGCCGGGGCCGAGGGAAGGGAGGAGTGGGGAGAAGATACTGTGTTGATGTGGGTCTTGGGGGTGCCCTGGCTTTTGGAGAAGATCTGGGAAGTGGGATTAGTGGGGAGGGGGCACTAGGAAAAGGGGCAGGACCTCGACGTGCTGTCCCTGCCTGGCCGAACCTGTGCAGCTCAGCACTGCCTTATTCCCCTGCAGTAACCGGGCCGCCCTGCACCTCTATTCCAACACCCTCAACTTTCAGTAAGTAGATCTAGATTTTTCTAATGGTGTGGGGTGGTCCCAGGTCTGGCTGGCTCATGCATGTGGCTGAGATGGACTGAGCTGCCTTCCGGGCTGGGGGGCAGGGGCAGCTGAGATGGGGAGCAGGTCCTGGACTCCACACACATTGCCAGGGTGCCTCCTCCATTCTCAGTGGCAATGGCACTTGCCTGCTGCCATCTGCCCAAGGATTGTGTGATGCAGGAGGATGTGTGGTGTGTCTTGCTGGGTGGAGGAGCGATTGCTTGATGGTGGCCGAGAGCAGATGACGGGCAGTGTGGTGAAGGGCACATGGGCTACTCGGGAGTATACATGAGGGCTCAGGACATGAGCAGAAGCCTAGGAATAGAACTCAAAGTGGCCAGGTACCTAAAAGCATCCAATGGGACCAGAAGAAAGGAGAATGTGCTGCTACAGAAGCTTAGGCACATCCAGGTAGGATGCGCTGTCAGCCTGGGGAGCAGAGGGATCGCAGCAGTCGCCAACCGGTGTTCCGCAGACCACTGGTGGTCCCTGAGATCCGAAAGGTTAGCGCCCGCTGACCTAGAGCCCTAGGCGTCCTGGTGGACGAGGGTGGGTCCACTCAGGGACATTGGAGTCTCTGTATGCCCGGCACAGGACAGAGAGAGCCTGGAAGGGAATCGACGCACCCAATACATGATGGCAAAAGCTACTTGAAAGTGAGGCTGGGTGGGCTGTCCATGTAGGAATCTCCTGAGACAGGACTCGGCCTCAGTTTGGTGGAGGATGAGAAGGGACTGTTGTGAAGGGCATTTGAGGAACAATATTTTTTTTTCATTTTAATAATTTACTTTATTTAATCCAATAAATCCATATTCTTCTCATTTGAACAGGTAACCAATATAAGAAATTATTGAGTTACTTTACATCTTCTTTTGTTTTTTTAATATATTTTATTGATTTTTTACAGAGAGGAAGGGAGAGAGATAGAGAGTTAGAAACATCGATGAGAGAGAAACATCGATCAGCTGCCTCCTGCACACTCCCCACTGGGGAGGTGCCTGCAACCAAGGTATATGCCCTTGACCGGAATCGAACCTGGGACCTTTCAGTCCTCAGGCTGACGCTCTATCCACTGAGCCAAACTGGTCAGGCCATCTTCTTTCGTTTTGCTAAGCCTTTAGATTCCGGTGTGTTTTACACTGGCAGCATGTCTCAAGGGGCCACGTGTCTGGTGGCCACCTATGGGACCTGCTGGTCTAGAGTTCCCATGTGAGGCTGTGCAGGGAGGCATGCATGATTCTGGGTGGGCTGCATTCAGATTTTTTTTTTAAACGCATTGAAAAGTTCAGGGTAATGCAACTAGGGCAGAGCGCATGGCCCTGCAACACCTCCATCGCCTCGGTGGGGGCGTCAGGGCCTGGGTGGATGTGACAGATGTGAAGGGCAGAGGTGCACCTGTGGGCCTCCTGTCCTCCCCACAGTGATAAAATCTGAGGAGCAGTCTTTGACCCAAATGCTGATACCTCTGATCAACCGTTCCAGGGGCTTAGGTATGGCAGGGACTTTCTAGGCCATCGAGTCCAGGCCCCCTTTCAGTGGCAGATGCCCAAGTCTGCAGGCACACCTCCAGTGAAAGCTCAGCCCCTGCACTGCTCAGGCCAGGGCCATGCCTGGCAGTGCCTGTCAGGAACAGAGGGTGCAGCATCCTCCTCCCCGTTCCAATTGTGAGGCATAGGGACTGACAGTGCGTTCTCGGTAAGTGACAGGGAGCAGGGCAGGGAGGGAAGTGGATGGTTAAATTCAGGGCTTCAGCTCACAAGAAACCACAGAAAGATCTTGGTAACCGGGTTAGGATAGGCAGGACCATGGCAGGACCCAGGGAGTGGGGAGAAGGATAAAGGCGCTAGGTACTACTTACTGCTTGACAGAGCAGAGGGAAGGCTGTGTTGGAAATGGGGCTTGTCTACAAAAGGGTCCTTCGGGTGGAAATGACATCTTGCCCCACTAGCATATGATGCCAGAAGGCTGAGGAGAATTTGACCCCTGATTCTCGGGCTGTCCTCCTTCTCTCCAACCCCTGCCCACAGGATCAGTGAAGTGGAACCCAAATACTACGCAGATGGGGAAGATGCGTATGCCATGAAGCGGGATCTCACCCAGATGGCCGATGAGGTAAGTTTAGGGGGGCCAGGGCCACAGTCCCCACAGATAAAGAAGAGCAAGGTAAGTAGGGGAGCCCCTGCTGGAGGGAAGGTGAAGCTCCCAGGGGCCCTGAGACAGTAGGAGGCCTGTGATGGGCTAGAGACAAGATGGATCAGGTGCTAGCCATTGTGTCTACGTTGCTGGGACAATGCTACGTTGCTGAGCTCATCACCTCAGTTTCCCCAGCTGTCAGGTAGGGAGCTGGGCCTTGTCAGGGCCTTGAAGGAGGCCACAAGATTCCATTCTCAGGAAGAAGCCTGTACCACTCTGAGGCATGGTGTGAGAGGCAAGGGAGGGAGGCCCGTGGATGCACTGAGAATGAGGGCTCCAGGATAGCAGTGGGGGCCTGGGGACAGCCATGGCCTGCCCCAAGGCTCAGGGGTAAGACAAAACAGGGCTGAGGAGAAAGTCAAGTCCTACAGCAGCCCAGATGAGGGAGGCATGAGCATACTCCCTTTATAGGAGAGAAAACAACCCCAGGGAGAGCAGAGCCAGGATTCAACTCAATGCAGTCCTGTGTTTCCTATCCTGGCCCTGCTGCCTCTCATTTTACCCTCTGCCCCCAGCAAGTGACAGACACAGGCTCCCTTGGGCAGCCAGAGAGGGCCTACATGGTCTGGAGACTTAGGCCCTGTCATCTTCCTCCTGCTTCTCCCTGGGCTTCTGGTGGCAGCTGAGGCGGCACCTGGAGCTGAAGGAGAAGGGCAGGCACACAGTGCTGGGCGCCATCGAGAACAAGGCGGAGAGCAAGGGCAACTCATTGCCCGGCTCAGGAGAGTCCGGTCGTGAGGAGAAGGGCCTGGCTGCCGAGGACAGCGGTGGTGACAGCAAGGACCTCAGCGAGGTCAGCGAGACCACAGAGAGCACCGATGTCAAGGACAGCTCAGAGGCCTCCGACTCAGCTTCCTAGAGCCTCCTCTCCCTGCCCTGGCCCTCCCATCCTCACCCGAGGTTACACAATAAACTTCACCCAGGGGGGGGTTTGTGTGTGCGAGTGTGCGCATTTGTGGGGGGTTGCCTCTCTCAGGCCCCTCTGTGTCCCTGTGGGGCTGGACCTCATGACTCTTTGGCACAGCGCATCCTGGAAAGTCCGAGTAGCTTCGTGTGGGCTTTGGAGGTGGAACTCCCAAGTCTGATGGCTTTCAGCATCTTTGGGCGCTAGGGAGGGAGACCTTGGAGTTCTGGGAGCCACCCCCACCTTGGAGACAGATGTTCTGCCTTCTGAGCCCTGCTCTTCACTGCCTTGCTGGGCTTTAGATGCCTAAGTCCAACTGCTCATCGGGCTTCTCCACTGATGTCCTATCTGGATAATGGCCCAACCAGCTACCCAGTTGCTGAAGTTCTGGCAACTGTTTTTGATTTCTCCGTCTCCTGCATCCAAAAGGTCAGTGGGTCCTGTGTCCCTTGAATCTACTTCCTAACCTAAGCCTTAATTTAAAAATAATTAATAGACTTTATTTTTAGTAGTTTTAGGTTTACAGAACTGAGCAGATAGTGTGGCGTTTCCACACACCCCATCTACCCCCTCAGTTTCCCCTATTAACATTCAGTATTGTGTTACATTTGTTACAATTGATGAGCCAATATTGATACAGTCCAGGGTTTACATTTCCCTCTATGGATTTTGACAAATGCATACTGTCATTTCATGCAGAATATAAGCCTTCTATTTTTCACAGCTTCACTATAACCCCCAAATTTGTTCCTGTGCCCTTTTTTCTGGCTGCAGCGCCATCACTTGCTGCTCCTAGCCCCAGAGCACGCTGTCTGGGCTGCCCACCTCCCAGGGAAGCTCAGCACTCCTGAGCTGTCACTACCTTATGTCCCTGCTACTGCAGATGGCACGCTGTTCCCCCTGCCTGGCTGAATTTTTCGCCATTGGGCTAGAGCTCGCATCTCATTGGCTGGCGCCTGACACGTGATCAGCAGGGGGCGCTGAAGCTAGGGGGCGGGGGTAAGGTCTGAGGGTTGCGTCTGCGCACTGCCGCTCGCTCGCTGGTTCAGGCAGCGCTTTGTTTTGATTGGTTCCGCTACTCGCTCCGCCCTCCGCGTCTGGCGTCAGTCCCTTCTGGTTCGCAAGCGGCGGCGGGCTTCGTTCCCAGGCTCTGACTGGTCCGGCGGCGGAGGCAAGCGTTCACGGGCGCTGCCTAGGCCGCGCCCCAACGCTGGTGGGAGGGAGCCGGTGGAGGTTTGCGCGGCGCCCGCCTTCCTCTCTCTGCCCAGCCCACAGGGACCTAGCACACCCTTTGCCCTCGGTGCCCTGTTCCCTTGCGGGCCCTTGAAGCTCGGCCGCCCCCAGGCGGTTGAGTTTCCTGGGCGGAGGTGGGAACTGCGGGGGGGGGGGGGGGGGGGGAGCGGGAGGGGAAGCCACAGGCCCGAATGGCCCTTGGAGCCCAGCACTTCCTTGCCTCTGCAGCACCTTCCTCTGGGAGGGGCCGCTTCCATTCCTATGAACCGAGCCGTGGGTGGAAGGCTGAGGGAGGGAAGGCAGGCTCCCTTACCCTCTCGCCATGTGGCTGGGATACGCTGCGGGGGCGTTCCACCTCCCCCCCCCCGCCCCCCAGAGCCTATACACTGAGGTGCATAACATTGCACCTCATTGTTAAACTTCTGGAGAGCTGATTTGTAGGTAAATAGGAGGGGCCTCACGGCCCAATTCTTGCTCTGATGTGGACTGCTTGTAACAACCTCCCCTTTTATCTCATCTCCCCTCTGCTCTGTCAGCCATGCAGCAGATCTGACCACGGTCACCCCTCAGGACCAAGTGTACACTGCACTCATTAACAGGTTTAGCAAGGTCCCTCAGATCTGGTCCTTGCCTAATGCAGGATAATGGGATTTTGAATTCTCTGGGAACAATAGAACTGAGGCTAGTTAAGGCCTTAAATGCCAAACAAGTGTCCTAAAAGCTAAGGCTAATTACTTGAGGTTTTAAAGCAGTGGCTGGATGGGGCATTGCGTCAGCATTTCTGGAGTCAGAAAAGGACTGAGAGCATTTGAAAGTAGGGGCTGAGGTGAGTTCATCAGCTTCCTGGGGGCTTGAACCCTCTGCTAGGCTCTGTTGGATGGTTGAGGGGCTTTTAGGGATCACTCAGGGCTCGGATGGAGAAAAGGGGGGAAGGTATGTTGGAGTTTGCTGATGAGGAGCATGGGTTCCTGACACAGGAGCAGTTTCAGGGGTGGGGGCACCCTTGCTGCAGGAGGGGGCAGGAGAGGCTCCCTCACCTGTCTTGCTGAAGGATCCAAACAGTTGGTACAGCTGAGACCTGCTGCTGGAGGCGCAGGTCCTGGGACTGCTGGGATTTGGCCAGCTCCCCAGCCTCCAGCCCCAGCCTCATGGACACATAACATCCTAGAGAAGGCCCTTGGTACTGGGGGAGGGGGGGTGGGCAGCAAGCTGAGGAGGTATGTTTTCCCTTTCTGGGTAAGAGAATTGCTTATAGTTGAAAGGCAGGAAGTACCTGCACCCCTGCCCCGCCCTCCCAAAGGGCTGCAGGTCTAGGTCACATGTGCTCACACGTGTACAGAGCCTGGCTTTGATATCTCTGCACACAAAGGCCTGGACCCCTCGCACTAGTGCCTACAAACCAGCCTCCCTGAGCACAAGCCTCACTCCTCTCCCACCATCTATACCCCAGGGATTTCCCTCCCACCCAACTGAAGACAGTGGTATAGTCTGTCTTGTCACCTGCCACCTGCTCCTGCCTTCCCCATTTGCTGGAGGAAAGCTGTTGCCCTGTGGCTTTGAGTTGCTAGAGAGGGGTGCAGGGAAACTACAGTACCCCTGGATAAGGGGGGGGGCAGGCTTACCCTCAGGCTTGCTCTGAAGGGGCAGGGGGAAGGCTGTACCCCCACCCCCAAGCCTAGGACAGGACAGGTGCAAGCTGCAGGGGAAAGGAGACAGAGTCTCTTCCGGCAGCAGGAAGTGGTAACCACCTATGGGGAAACAAGGCTTGTTCCTCCCTATGGGGTGGAGCAAAAGGGGAACCTTAGCTGAGCCCTGCTGTCCCCCTCATAGGGGGGCTGGAGGGAACAACGGCTGAGGTTCTATCCTCTGGTGCTGACCTTCCTTCCCAGCCCACCCTGGGAACGTTGCACCCAGTTCTCCAGGCTCCTTGCACTTATCCCTTAGGGCTGTGACTTGGGAAGGGTGGGCTCCATCTTAAAACCCTAAGGTTCTGGGGGAAGCTGGTGACTCAAGGAAGTCCAGGGCCTGGAGCAGCTCCTAGCATTGAGGGCCAGTGGCCATGCTGTGAAGAGTGCTGTATGGCAGTGGTGGCTAGGCAGCCTTTTAGAGGTGGCAGGTCAGCAGCCAGGGGGTGCCAGCTTGCTGGGCACTTTGGGGCTCTCACACTGGCCCTGGCTGCTTGGCACGAGAGCTCTGGGCACAAGGCGGCCCAGGTGTGGTCTAGCGCCCAGCGGGAGGGGTGGCAAGGCCCCAGCTCAGTGGGACCCCTTCCCCCAGGCATCCTTCGAGGGCATTGCCAGGCCGGGGGTCGCCCCGCCCCGGGGCTGCGCTGGGGGCGGAGCTGGGCGGGGCTGGTGGCGGGTGCTGGCTGCGGAGCCCCAGGAACCCTGTGTAGTAGCAGCAGGGCTCGACGGCGCCGCTGCCCGGGCTGCCATGGCCGCGCACGGGAAGCTGCGCCGGGAGCGGGGGCTACAGGCCGAGTATGAGACGCAAATAAAAGGTGAGAGGGCGCTGGGCTCTTCCGGTCGGGTTCCCTGTGGGGACCCAAGGCTGTAGGGGAGCCCCAAAAGTCCCACTGCTGGCCCAGGGCCCAGTATCCTCCCCCAGTGACCTCAGGGGATGTTGAAGGAGGGAGCCTGAGCCCCCTGACCGTCACCCCTTCCTTCCCCTTCCATCCCCTTTTCCTCCTCCATCACTCCCTTTCTTTGGTTTCTGCCCTCTTGAGTTCTCCCTGCACTTCACCCAAGGAGAAGAGAATGGGGCCTCTGGGTGCACCAAGGTGACCCCCCAGAAAGTGGCATTCTAGCCAGAATGAAATCGAACACTTTGTCTTTGCTGAGGGGGGGCCGGTAAGGAAGTCCGAGCGCCTAGGTGGATGTATTAGTGATGCCTTTGTCCTTAAACCACTTCAGTCCCTGTGGTCCAGCCCCTTTGCCTTCCCTTGGGCACTGAGGTGGCTCAGAGCTAGGGCCACTGTCTCTGGATCAAGCGGGCACAGTGAGTCTTGTCCTGAGAGATTCCTCAGGCCAGCCTCACAGCCTTCTGAAGAGTAGACCTCTTTGGGCGCCGATAAACACGCTGTGCAAATCACATGCAAATCAGCTTTGCAAATTCTTAGTCGACAACTTCTGCGGTTTTATTTAGGGGTTTTATTTAGGGTGTGGTGACTCCTGCAAAGGGAAGAGGGTAACGTCCAAAAGCACCGGCAGTTTGGGGGTCATAACATTTCTCAGGGTCTTTAGTTGTGCGACCCCCAGATATCATTCTCCTTCGCTCTGTTTGCCGATGGAAGAAACTGAAGCTCAGAGGAGCCGTGACTTGCACACAGTCACGCGGCACTGCAGCTCCTAGGAGGTCCAATGAAATGACCCCTGAAGTTTCTTCCAACACAGAGATGCAGGCTGCAACATAATTATCAATGCAAGCAATTGATACTAAAATATGCCCGAGTCCCCCCCACCTTAGAGAGGCGGCCTTCCACCCAGAGCCAGCGTGAGGCAATGGTGAGGGTGAGCCAGCTCGCCTAGCCTCACCTTCATAATTTTGAAGATGAAGGGAATGCTTCTCATCCTGCTTCCTCAAAATGCCACGAGGTGGGCTGAAGGACTTTGGAAACTCTTCAGTCAGCAAATATGGGTCAGTTAATTGACACGGAAAAATTGGGAGTTTGAGTGAGGCTGTCTTTCAGATGTTCCTTATCTGCTCTGGCCCTCCGATGATTTTAGCTTCTGTTCCCTGCCCCCCACCCCCATCACCGACAAAAGAAACTTCCTACCAGGCTAGAAAACAGGATCACTGTTTTGGCACCCTAAATTCTGACAGGTCAGCAGAGTCGTGGTCGGGAGGCCATCTTCTCTTCTGCTTTGCTTGTCAGCAGAAGTGAGACCTAGGCCTTGCTCACAGGAAGTGCTGGTGGGGCCCAAGCAGAGTGGATTCCATCCTTCCTTATGACAGATGTTTTCTATGCATCTATTCTGTTTCTTTTGCTGAGTAAAAGAGAACCAGTTGCTTCCGTCCTTCCAGCTCAGAGACATCTAGTAAATAAGGCATCACACAATTTTTTAAATTATTTTTTTAAAATATATTTTATTGATTTTTTACAGAGAGGAAGAGAGAGGGATAGAGAGTTAGAAACATCAATGGGAGAGAAACATCGATCAGCTGCCTCCTGCTCACCTCCCACTGGGGATGTGCCCACAACCAAGGTACATGGCCTCACATAATTTTTTAAAAATATATTTTATTGATTTTTTACAGAGAGGAAGAGCGAAGAGATAGAGAGTTAGAAACATCGATGAGAGAGAAACATCGATCAGCTGCCTCCTGCACACTCCCCGCTGGGGATGTGCCCACAACCAAGGCACATGCCCCTGACCGAATCAAACCTGGTACCCTTCAGTCCGCAGGCTGACGCTCCATCCACTGAGCCAAACTGGCCAGGGCAATTATTTTTATTTTAAAATATTTTCATTTCAGAGAGGGAGAGGGAGAGAGAGAGAGAGAGAAACATCAATGATGAGAGAGAATCATTAATCGGTTGCCTCCTGCATACCCCACACTGGGGATCAAGCCTGCAACCCGGGCATGTGCCCTGACCGGGAATTGAATCATGACCTCCTGGTTCATAGGTTGATGCTCAACCATTGAGCAACACTGGATGGGTGACATCACACAGTTTTAATTATGAATCTGACCACTATAAAGGGAAAGCCCGGATGTCTAGAAAAGGGGGGGCGGGGAAGAGGGCCAGTCCTAGTTTGGGGAGAGGTCAGGGAAGGGTTCTCTGATGCATGCATCTGAGCTGAGATCTGAGAGGTGGACAGAGATATAGCCTCGAGGCTGGGACCAGGCACCAGGTCTTGGTCCTTAGAGAGCGCTCATTCCCAAGTCTCCTACTTGACACCAGCCAGTGCGCATGTCTGGATCCTGATCCAGGCAAGGCTGCCCTGAAGAATAAATGAAACAGTGTGGCAGACTGGTCCATTCAGAACTATCATTGTCCCCAGGGAGCTGTTGCTCTGGGAAGGCGGGGCAGATGCCAGAGGAGGGTGAGGTGAGCTTTGAGGTCTCAGACGTTTCTCGCAATGAAATGAAATTTACTTTTATTCACAAATGTTACCCCGAATCAATGAAGGCACTCCACCTGGCCTGTGGAGCTGAGAGTCAGCCACTGGAGCCCGGCCTCAGATGATAGAAAGACCCTCTCTTGCTTGCCTCTGCCCTGGTCTGCATTGATTTCACTGTCAGGAAGTTGCCCCTCACCCCCAACCCCTGTCTTCCCCAGGCTTCCATTTACCCAGCTTGACCCCTCGGTGGAAAAAAGAGCACCTTTTCACTAATTTTATTTTATTTATTTTTAATTATATTTTTTATTGATTTCAGAGAGGAAGGGAGAGGGAGAGAGAGAGGTAGAAACATCAATGATGAGAGAGAATCATTGATCGGCTGCCTCCTGCAACCCGGGCATGTGCCCTGACCAGGAATTGAACCGGGACCTCCTGGTTCATAGGTTGACACACCCTCTGAGCCATGCTGGCCGGGCATCTTTTCAGTAATTTTAGTGAAAGTGTGTGGACTGTGGCCCCTGTGCCCATCACTGAGCCAATGGTGGGGGTGAAGGAGTCGAGGGACTAGTTATGCATGCAGCCACATCTGGGGCACCTGGAGTCAGGGAGAGGGACCCAGGGGCTGGGAATAGGAAGGGGTGTTCCACAAAGGGGGATCAGAGTTGGAGATGGTGCCCAGCAGGCAGAACCCACTAAGGCTGCTCCACACGCCACACCCCTGGGAAGTCACTGGCGGCACAGAAATCCAAATGGTACCGGGACTGAACTGTTCACAGTGGGGTCCTCTCAAAGAGCTAGCCCAGTCCTGCACTTCACCAATCCTCGCAGGTTGGCTCCCTGGACCGAGCCCTTATTGTCTTTTGCCTGGACTGGTGCAGTAGCAGCCAATTGGGCTGGGCGCTTCCCTCTGGCATTTGACCTCTTCCTGGGCTCCCCACGGCAGCCCAAGGGGGCTGTGGCTGCCCTTTCCCTTGGCCTCAGCCGGGAGTCCCCTGGCCTAGGCTCCCCGTGCCCCCACTGGCCTCTCAGACTCCCTCACTTCCCCTGGCACCGCTGACCAGCCACACTGGCTCCAACCACCTTCACTGTTCCCTCTGCCTGACTGCTCTTCCCCCGGTTGTCCCCACGGCTCCTCCCTTGCTTCCTTTAGTTCTCGGCTCCAGTGTCACTTGTTCCTGACCACCCTCCTCTAAAAGAACCCTTCCCGGCCCCCTGCTCTGGTCTGTTCACTAGCTGTCTGTTCCCCATTCCCATCTCAGCTCCATGAGGGCAGGCGCTCGGTCAGCCCTCTCTGCGGCCAGAACGCGCCTGGCGCAAACTGGGTATGTAGTCAACTTTCTGCGAATGAAGAAAGTGCCGGGGTCCAGCCCCAGCAGGTCCAGGGGTCCCCAAAGGTGTGGACGGAGTTGGCGAAGAAGGAATGACACGGAGGCAGCGTTCAGTTGATCAGCAGCCTAGCCAGGATCTCTAGCCAGGATCTCCAGTGAAGTTCTGGTTTGGATCTCCAGCCAGGTTCTGTAGCCATGTTCCCTCGCTAGGTTCTCCAGCCAGGTTCTGTCCAGGTTCTCCAGCCAGGTTCAGTCACCAGGTTCTAGTCAGGTTCTCTTGCCAATTTCTGTAGTCAGGTTTAGTCCAGGATCTTTTGCCATGTTCTCTCGCTAGGTTCTGTCTCTAGGTTCTGAGGCCAGTTTCTGTCCAGAATCTTTTGCCATGTTCTGTCTCTAGGTTCTTCTCTAGGTTCTGTGTCTAAGTTCTGTGCCTCTTGGTTCTGTTTTCTAAGTTCTGTCTTCTAAGTTCTGTGTTGTTACATCTGTATTTATACCAGTTGATTCCAATCCTATCAATCTCTATTCCAAAGGTTAGGGCGTTTCTTATCTCCATTCCAGGGAGTAAAGATTATGTAGCTTAAGCATGATTGTTCGTAGTTAAAGTGATTAATTACCCGCCTGGCACTTAGTTAAGAGGTTTTATTCCCTCCCTAACTTCAGGGGAAAATCCCTACCTGGGGAAACAACCTTTTTCAGAGACCTTGGTTAAAACACATAGTGCCAAGAGGGTGAGCAAACATATTAAGAACAGTATGCCATATATGCCAGGTCCCTTGAAACAGCAAGGATGGACTGGCTCCTGGCAAGAAAGCAGTTAATGTCCCTCCCGAGGCACATGGACAGAGATTAGTAAGTGGGTGACCTGCTTGCCAGAAGCCAGGACAGTGACTTATTTACCCAGGAGCCCCAGTTCCCACCTGGGCACGCGGTGGGTGGCAAAAGTGTTTGCAGCCGTTGCTTCAGCTCGTCATTCAGGCGGTTCTTGGCTGTAGGTCTGTGTGGGGAAAGCAGCGTTGCTTAATCAAGCCAGTGATAAGGTGTCAAAAGCCAGCAGAGTGGGGGCCCCGGGTGTGGCTCTATCTGCAGGGAGGTGGGACTGGGGGTGTCCTGGGGTGGGTGATCAGGAGTGGGAACCGGGGACAGAAGACAGGCCGGCTTCCTCACTCCCTTCACTTGTCAGCTCTGACCAGCACCCCCCCCCCCTCCCCGGCTGTTGGCCTTGGCCATGAGGCTGCCTTGGCCACAAGTTCACTGCAGATTTGGCAGAGCGCCACAGCCACCATGCTGTGCAGCCCCGTGTGTCTGCTTTTGTAGGGAGGCTGTTTTGCCTGGGGTCCTGGGCATCTAAGGGGCAGGAAGTGGCAGGGGAAGCAATTCTGGGGCTTTCCAGAAACCGGGGAGTTATGGGAAGCCTAAGTGAATGGCGCCTGGCTGGGACAGGGCAAGATGGGGCTAGGGCAGCTTTGTGTTCTCACCATCACATCTGGCTCCTGGATCTGCCATGCTCCCTCTCACCCCTGGCCCTTTGCATGGCTCTCCCCTCTCCCTGAAATAGCCTTCCTGTTCCTCTTCAACCAGTTGGGCCTGGCTGGTTCCCTTTAGCCTCAGCCCAGAGGTCCCTCCCTTCAGGACTGATCTGAGCCCAGCTGGACGTCTGAACCTGGAACTTCTCCCTGGGGGCCTCCTTCTTCCCCTCCTGCCCCAACCATCACCCTCAGGGCAGACAGGCAGATAGGACAGCCTGCTGCCCAGGCCTGAGCCACTGTTTCCCCACAGAGATGCGCTCGCAGCTGAGTGAGCAATTGCGCTGCCTGGAGCTGCAAGGGGAGCTGCGGCGGGAGCTGCTGCAGGAGCTGTCGGAGTTCATGCGGCGCAGGGCCGAGGTGGAGCTAGAGTACTCCCGAGGCCTGGACAAGCTGGCCGAGCGCTTCTCCAGCCGAGGAGGCCGCCTGGGGGGCAGCAGCCGCGAGTATCAAAGCTTCCGGTAGGTCCTGATTGGCAGGATGGCCGTGCCCGGGCTCAAGCCCTGCCCCCAGTCTGAGTGCCCCTCTGTCCCCAGGAAGGAGCCGACCCTCCTCTCATCCTTGCACTGCTGGGCCGTGTTGCTGCAGCAGACTCGGCAGCAGAGCCGGGACAGCGCGGCCCTCAGCGAGGTGCTGGCCGGGCCACTGGTCCAGCGCTTGAGTCACATTGCGGAGGATGTGGGGCGCATAGTCAAGAAGGTAAGGCCCATGCCCTGGCTGGTTTTACTCAGTGGCTAGAGCATCTGCGTTCGGACGAAGGGTTCAAGGGCACATGCCCAGGTTGTGGGTTCGATCTCCAGTGGGGGGTGTGCAGGAGGCAGCCTATCTATGATTCTATCTCATCATTGATGTTTCTATCTCTCCCTCTCCTTTCCTCTCTGAAATCAATAAAAATATAAAAATAAATTAATTAGCCGAAACCGGTTTGGCTCAGTGGATAGAGCGTCGGCCTGCGGACTGAAGGGTCCCAGGTTCGATTCCGGTCAAGGGCATGTACCTGGGTTGCGGGCATATCCCCAGTGGGAGATGTGCAGGAGGCAGCTGATCGATGTTTCTCTCTCATCGATGTTTCTAACTCTCTATCTCTCTCTCCCTTCCTCTCTGTAAAAAATCAATAAAATATATTTTAAAAAAAAATTAATTAATTAATTAAAAAAAACAAAAAGAAGGTAAGGCCCTGCCTGGCCGGCGTGGCTCAATGGTTGAGTGTCGACCTATGAACCAGGAGGTCACGGTTTGATGCCCTGTCAGGGCACGTGCCTGGGTTGCGGGCTCGATCCCAGTGTGGGGCATGCAGGAGGCAGCCGATCAGTGATTCTCATCATTGATGTTTCTCTTGCTCTCTCCCTCTCCCTTACTCTCTGAAATCAATACAAATACATTTTTTTTAAAAAAGAAGGTAAGGCCCTGACCCTGGGTCTAGGAGGTGTGAATAGCCTCAGGATCTATCAAGGGCAGCCTGTGGGTATGCAATACAGAGGCATCAGGGCTGGGAGAGCTAAGGGACCAAATGGGTGTCAGGCTGGGGGGAGCCTTGAGTGCCCAGCTGAGGTGCGGTGACCATCCCAGGACAGCAGTGGGTGCCGCACTGGGGCAGTGATTCTGTCGCTTTTCCCCTCCTCCCCAGAGTAAGGATCTGGAGCAGCAGCTGCAGGAAGAGCTCCTGGAGGTGGTGTCCGAGCTTCAGACGGTGAGGATGCCAATCAGAGGGAGGCTCTCATATTACATCCCCACCCCCACCCCCACCCCCGCCGGCCCAAGGAGGTGGATCGGGTGTCCAGGAGAGCCCTACGTTTCAAGGACTGCAAGCATGGCCCTTTCTCCCTGCTCTGGGCACAGGCTGGGTGGGCTAGGAGCTCATATGGGATTGCCTTACTCTCAGGTCTGAGTCACTGAGTGTTTGGGAGGAGGACGGGGAGGGCTGGCTGTGGCCTTGGCCTTCAGCAGGGCTGCCTGGCCTTGGGCCCCCGTACAGGCCAAGAAGACATACCAGGTGTATCACACGGAGAGCATGAATGCCGAGGCCAAGCTCCGGGAAGCTGAGCGGCAGGAGGAGAAGCGGGCTGGCCGCAGTGCTGCTCCTGCCACGGCCACCACCCCCACTGAGGCAGGGCCCCTGCGCAAGACCTCTGTCAAGAAGGGATCACGAGTGGTAGAAAAGGTGGGCCTGGAGGCCATGGGTCAGTTTCAAGGCTATGGCTCCTGGCCTTTGTCCCTTTGAGCCCCTGGCCCTGACCGGGGCCTGCTAGAAGGTGGTGGGGGGAAGGCAGGGCTGCGGAGGGGAGAGCCACAGACCTCTGGCAGGGCTGTAAGAGGAGGGCCTGGGCTGTCTGCCCCCCAGCTCATCAGGGGCGAAGAGAACTCTGGTGCTTCCAAGTCCAGGGGCCTTTCCACTCATCCTCCCTGCCTCCTGCAGTGCCATGAGGTTTCAGAGGCGCAAGGAGACATGGAGAGTGGGTGCTGGGGTGATGTGCAGGGATAAGGAGCATTTGAAGAGAGGATGGAGAGGTTGAGGGTGGCAGGAATATCAGAATGTAGAGGCACCAAGCTGGGAAGAGCTGAGGTGGAGCTGGGGTTGCCAGCCCAAGGCTGCAGGGTTTGTGCACAGTTAGGAGGGGTGGCTGAGCACGTCGGGGTTTCTGGCCATGCTTTTGAGGAGCCTGTGGGACTTCGGCTGTAGCTGTCCACGTGGAGAGGGTAGGGAGGGGGAAAGAGTGTGGGTGATGGCCGGGTAGATGACCCTGCTGTACTTGCGTGGTCCTGAGCAGCGTCAGGCCAAGTTCTTGGAGCACAAACTGAAGTGCACGAAGGCGCGCAACGAGTACCTGCTCAGCCTGGCCAGTGTCAACGCCGCAGTCAGCAACTACTACTTGTATGACGTCTTGGACCTCATGGACGTGAGTGCAAGGTGGACAGGCGCGGGAGCTGGTGCCCAGTGCCCTGGGGCCCGCCCGAGCCGTGTCCTTGCTTTCTCCCCAGTGCTGTGACACAGGGTTCCACTTGGCCCTGGGGCAGGTGCTCCGGAGTTACACGGCTGCCGAGAGCCGCACCCAAGCCTCCCAGATGCAGGGCCTGGGCAGCCTGGAGGAGGCGGTGGAGGCCCTAGATCCTCCAGGGGACAAGGCCAAGGTGCTGGAGGTGCACTCGGTCGCCTTCTGCCCCCCGCAGCGTTTTGACTACCAGCCCCATGAGGGGGATGAGGTGAGGGTCACCGCCCCTGCCCCTTAATGCCCCCAGCATCGACGCCAAGGGCTTTGCGTTCTCTGCCCTTCAGGTAAGTCAATGAATTTCACCTTGCTAAGGGGTTGAAACTCGAATGTAGCTTATTTCTCAGACCCTCAGTCAATGGCCTTGAGGCAAATGACGTTTCCACGCTTGCATTTGAAGCAAATAAATTTCTGTGGCTCATTGCACTTCACTCAGCGAATGAGCACCCACCTACCCCAACAGCAAACACAGCAAAAATATCACCAGTGTTGACACCAGGTGGTAGGTGGGCTTATGGCTATCCATATAGTCTTCTTCCAATTGTTCTATATGTTTTAGACATTTCATAACAGACTTGGAGGGAAATAAACCATACAAGCAATAAAATATAGCTAGGCATTGTTTTTTTAAATATGTTTTTATTGATTTCAGAGAGGAAGGGAGAGGGAGAGAGAGATAGAACCATCAATGATGAGAGAGAATCATTGATCGGCTGCCCCCTGCATGCCCTCCTCACTGGGGATGGAGCCCAAAACCTGGGCATGTGCTCTGACTGGGAATGGAACCTGGGACCCTTCAGTCCGCAGGCCGACGGTCTATCCATTGAGCCAAACCAGCTAGGGCTAGGCATGGAGCCCGGTGTGGGGTGTGCAGGGGGATGGAGCCCACAATCCAGGCATGTACCTTCACCTGGAATCAAACCGTGACCTCCTGGTTCATAGGCCAACGTTCAACCACTGAGCCACGCCAGCCAGGCAGTAGGCATCTTTTTACTTGTCTCTGCACTCTTTTTTTCCTTTACCAGTTTATCCTAATGGGCATTGCGCATGGACTGGGATTGCATGGAGCATTCAGTTATTTTATCTGTCTTTTGACCAAAATAATGGTTGAAAAAGTCAAAGATGCCGGGCCGGCGTGGCTCAGTGGTTGAGCAGCAACCTATGAACCAGGAGGTCGCGGTTCAGTTCCCGGTCAGGGCCCATGCCCAGGTTGCAGGCTTGATCCCCAGTGTGGGGCGTGCGGGAGGCAGCTGATCAGTGATTCTCTCTCATCATTGATGTTTCTCCCTCTCCTTTGCTCTCTCTGAAATCATTAAAAGTACATTTTTAAAAAAAAGAAAGAAAAAGTCAAAGGTTACTCCAGGCTTCCAGTGGCATACAGCTATTCTTGACCTCACCCTTTCTGTTCTTGATTCCTACTCCCCCAAAATAGCCACTTCCCCGTCTTCTAGCTGCTGCTTCTGGACCTTCCGTCTGCGTGTTCAGATCATGCAGCGGCTGCTAGTTGCTTTTCAACTTTCCATAGGCTCCGCTGACTTCCTTCCATGCATGACCAGGGCTCAGCCCCACCATATCCCTGTAATAGTCCTCGCACCTTGTCCACCGCGCCACGCAATCTCTGCGCTCGCTCTTATTTTTACTTTTTAAAATACATTTCTATTGATTTCAGGGAGAGGAAGGTAGGGGGGGAGAGAGAGAGACAGAACCATCAGTGATGATAGAGAATCATTGATCGGCTGCCTCCTGCATGCCTGAAACTCACATAAAAATACTATTGACTGTCAACTGTAATTGAAAAATAATATAAAATGAGACTTATTATAATTAAATGTTGGACCTCATGGGTTAATTCTCTAATTTCCTTATCTATGCTCTTTCCTATTTCCACATCTCTATGCCTTTTAATTCTGCTTTCTGAGAGATTTCTTCAACGACCTCTTCCAACCCCTTGTTGAATTTTTTAAAAAGTGTACTTTTCATACTTTTGTTTCTAAGAGTTCTGTTTTGTTTTCCAAATTCCTGTTTAAAATAATCCATTGTTCTTGTTTCACGAATACAGTATCTTCTCAGATATTTCTGCAATGTTTATTTTTGTTTGCTTGACAGTTTTCTCTGTTCCTTGCATTTTCTTCCAGTATTTTTTTAAAAATATATTTTATTGATTTTTTTACAGAGAGAAAGGGAGAAGGATAGTCAGAAACATCAATGAGAGAAACATCGATGAGCTGCCTCCTGCACACCCCACACTGGGGATGTGCCCGCAACCAAGGCACATGCCCTTGACTGGAATCGAACCCGGGACACCCCAGTCCGCAGGCTGGCACTCCATCCACTGAGCCAAACTGGCCAGAGTTTCTTCCAGTATTTTTTTAAAATTTGTTTTAAAAAACAAATTGATCTGTCTTCCATTTTAGAGTTCCCCTGAAATGGCTGACTTGGCTATCAGTTCATATTTAAGAGGAGGCACAGAGAGGGGAATTAAATACATGATGTGGTCCAGCCGCCGTGGCTCAGTGGTTGAGCGTCCACCTATGAACCAGGAGGTCACGGTTCGATTCCCAATCAGGGCACATGCCCAGGTTGTGGGCTCCATGCCCAGTTCGGGGGGGAGGGGCCATGAAGGGGGCAGCCAATCTATGATTCTCTCTCATTATTACTGTTTCTATCCCTCTCTCCCTCTCCTTTCCTCTCTGAAATCAATTTTTAAAAATGTGATGTGTGTGAGCAGAGGTGGTCAACAGTGCCCTTCCCCACAGGGTGGCTGGGCAGGGACTCACATCAATGCAGCGAGGGAGACCCACACCTTGGGGAACCGAGAAGGTGCATCTCAGTAAGAGGTTGCTAGGAAAAACTCTAGGACTTGGCCTAGAATGGGGGGAGGGGAGTTGGGAGAGAGGCTTGACTCTGGCTTGGATGTTGACAGGAAGCAGGGGTAACTCTGAGTGTGTGTCTTAATAAGTCTTATCTAGCCCTAGCCGGTTTGATTCAGTAGATAGAACGTTGGCCCTTGGACCGAAGGGTTGTGGGTTCGATTCCGGTCAAGGGCCTTGGTTGCAGGCTCCGGGTGGGGCGTGTGTGGGAAGCAACCAACTGATGTGTCTCTCTCACACTGATGTTTCTCTCTGTGTCTCTCCCTCTCCCTTCCACTCTTTAAAAAAATCAACAGAAAAATATCCTTAGGTGAGATTAACAACAACAAAAAAAGTCTTACCTGGAAGTCAGGGTGAGCGATGAAGGGAGGCTAAAGCTGTCTTCGGTGAGGAAGCAGCAGTCACTCCGGAGCTGGGACAGAGGAAAGTTTGCTTATATTTGTGGCTTGGACAGCGTTTTTGTTTGTGCGCAGACATGATTACAAGGTGGTCATGCTTTTGTCTTCACCCCTCATGGTCACAGAGGGGCCTTGTCTGATGCTGATGCTCTCTGACATTCCGTATGGTCAGTGGGACAGCACCAAGACCCAGCTGTGAGTGCCCGGCCAGCTCCAGATGGCGGCGGCTGCCTTGCTCTTTCTCATCAGTAGGGAATTTCGTCACCTTCAGCTGTGACTGGTGTCCCTGAGTCCAGCATTCCTCTGATTTATCCTTTCCCCAGAGTAAATCTCTAGCTTTCTGCTAATAGTGTGGGTTTTGAGAGGGTGGGTCTTCTAACCTCAGTGCTCCCTATGGCCTTGATAGTCTTTTAAAAAGTATTTATTTGTTAAATTTATTGGGGTGACATTGGTCAATATGAACGTATAGGTTTCCGGTGTGGGTTTCTATGTTACAAGATCTGTATATTGCACTGTGTGCCCACCACCCAAAGTCAAACCTTCTCCTGTCACTTTATATTAGGACTCCTGTCTCCCCCCATTCCCTTCCCTCTGGCAACCACCACACTGCTGCTTGTGTTCACCAGTTTCAGTTTTATATCCCACATATGAGTGAAATCATATGGTTCTTAGCTTTTTCTGACTGACTTATTTCACTTAGCATAATGTTCTCAAGGTCCATCCCTGTTGTTGCAAATGGCACTGTTTTATCTTTTTTATGGCTGAGTAGCATTCAGTTGTGTATATGACCCTAACCGGTTTGGCTCAGTGGATAGAGCGTCGGCCTGCAGACTGAAAGGTCCCAGGTTCGATTCCGGTCAAGGGCATGTACCTTGGTTGTGGTCACATCCCCAGTTGGGGGTGTGCAGGAGGCAGCTGATCGATGTTTCTCTCTCATCGATGTTTCTAACTCTCTATCCCTCTCCCTTCCTCTCTGTAAAAAATCAATAAAATATATTTTTTTAAAAATTGTGTATATGTACCACAACTTCTTTATCCAGTCCTCTATCGAGGGACACTTTGGTTGTCTCCATGTCTTGGCCACCGTGAATAATGCTGCAGTGAACATAGGGGTGTATATATCTTTGCAAATACATGATTTCGAGTTTTTGGGGTCTATCCCCAGGAGAGGGATTGCTGGGTCATATGGTAGCTCTATTCTTAATTGTTTGAGGAATCAGCAGACTGCTTTCCATAGTGGTTGTACCAGTCTACCTTCCCACCAGCAGTGGATGACGGTTCCCTTTTTTCTACAGCCTCTCCAACACCTGTCATTGCTTGTCTTGTTGATAATGGCCACTCTAACAGGTGGGAGGTGGTAGCTCATTATAGTTTTGATTCGCATTTCCCTCATTGCCTGTGAGGTTGAACATCTTTTCATATATCTATTGGCTGTTTGTATGTCTTCTTGGGAGAGGTCTATTTTCAGGTCCTCTGCCCGCTTTTTGATTGAGTTGTTTGTTTATTTGGTGTTGAGTTTAATGAGTCCTTTATATATTTTGGAAACTAAACCTTTGTTGGAGCTACTGTTTACAAATATCATCTCCCATCTTGTTGGCTGCCTCTTTGTTTTGTTGTCTGTTTTTCTTGCTGTGCAGAAGCTTTTCAGTTTGATATAATCCCATTCATTTATTTTTGCCTTTACTTCCCTTGGAGTCAAGTTCATAAAATGTTCTCTACGACCAAGATTCATAAGTTTGGTATCTATATTTTCTTTTATGTAACATTGTTTCAGATATTATATTTAGGTCTTTGGTCCATTTTGAATTAATTTTTGACCATGGGGACAAACTGTAATCCAGTTTCATTCATTTGATGTGGCTTTCCAGTTTTTCTAGCACCATTTATTGAAGAGATTACTTTTACTCCATTGTGTGTTTCTGGCTCCTTTGTTGAAAATTATGTCCATATACATGTGGTTTTAAAAAAATACATATTTTTTATTGATTTCAGAGAGGAAGGGAGAGGGAGACAGAAACACCAATGATGAGAGAGAATCATTGATCGGCTGCCTGCACGCCCCACACTGGGGATCACACCCACAACCCGGGCATGGGCCCTGATGGGGAATCAAACCGTGACCTCTGGGTTCTTAGGTCGATGCTCAACCATTGAGCCATGCCAGTAGGGCATACACGTGGTTTTATAGCTTGGCTCTCTATCCTGTTCCATTGATCTGTGTGTCTTTTTTCTGCCAATACCATGCTGTTTTGATTATCATAGCTGTGTAGTATAATTTGAAGACAGGTAGCGTGATATTTCTAGCTTTGTTCTTTTTTCTCAGGATTGCTTTGGCTATTCTGGGTCCTTTGTTGTTCCATACAGATCTGATGCTTTCTCATTCTATTTCTTTAAAAAATGACATTGGGATTTTTGATGGGGATTGCATTAAATCTGTGTATTGCTTTGGGTAGTATAGCCATTTTAACTATGTTGATTCTTCCAATCCATGAGCATGGAATATTTTTCCATTTTGTTATGTCTTTTTCGATCTCTTTTAATAAAGCTTTGTAATTTTCAGTATATAGGTCTTTCATGTTCTTTGTTAGGTTTTTTTCCTGGGTATTTTATTCTTTTGGTTGCAATTGCAAAATAAATTGTTTTTGGGGGGTTATTTCTTGTGTTTTTTTCCTAAATATATGTCTTATTGATTTCAGAGAGGAAGGGAGAAGGATAGAGAGATAAAAACATCAATGATGAGAGAGAACCATTGATTGGCTGCCCCCTGCATGAGCCTGCAACCCAGGCATGTGCCTTTGACCAGAATCGATCCCAGGACCCTTCAGTCCGCAGGCTAACGCTCTATCCACTGAGCCAAACCGGCTAGGGCAGGAATTGTTTTCTTTTTCTTCATTTCTTTTTCTGAAATTTTGTTGTTAGTATACAGGAAGGCGATGGATTTTTGCATGTTGATTCTGTATCCTGCAACTTGACTGTATTTGTTTATTGTTTCTAATAGTTTTTTTTTGGTGGAGATTATTTTTTATCATTGTGGTAAAATATACATAAGATATACCATTTTTGAAGTGTACGGTTCGGTGGCATTAAGCACATGAACCACGACCACCATCCACCTCCAGGACTTTTTCGTCTTCCCAAATTGAAACTCTGTTCCCATTAGACACTTAACCCTGCATTCCCCTCCCCCAGCCCCTGGCACCCACTAATCTCCTCTCTGTCTCTATGGAGCTGCTTCTTCTGGACATTTTATGTAAATAGACTCAGGGAATATACGGCCTTTGTGTCTGGCTTCTTTCACTCAATAGAATGTCTTCAAGGTTCACCCACCTTGTAGCAGGGATCAGCCAGGACTTCATTCATTTTCGTGCCTGAATAACATTCTATTTAGCGTGGATGCGCCACACTTGCTGATCCATTCATCAGCCGTTGGGCACTGGGGTTGCTGCTGCCTTTGGGCTGTTATGAGTGTGCAGCCATGAGCATCCATGCGCAAGTCTGGGCATGCTCCTTTCTCTTGGGGCGGCGCCCTTGCTATTGTTCGGATGCAGATGTACAAAGCGTCAAGGCCTGCTGGTCCTGTACATGAGGCAGTGGAATGTGCTCAGTTCCCTCGTGCCCCGCAGACCTCAGTGCCCGCCCCTGCCCCCACTCCCACGTCTGAGCTCTCTGCCTTCAGGCTCGGCCTCAGTTCCCTGACGCTGCCCTTTGCAGGTGGCTGAGATCCAGGTGGAGGTGGAGCTGCGGGACGAGATTCTGCCCAGAGCCCAGAATATCCAGAGCCGCCTGGACCGACAAACCATAGAGACAGAGGAGGTATGAGTGGCCCGGCCTGGCGTGGGGGATAGGGACTTGGAGACACGGAACCAGATGGCCATAACCTCCCTTCCTCTTCTGGATTCTTTTTAAAAAAATGTTTATTTTTTTAAAAATATATTTTATTGATTTTTTACAGAGAGGAAGGGAGAGAGATAGAGAGTTAGAAACATCGATGAGAGAGAAACATCAATCAGCTGCCTCCTGCACATCTCCTACTGGGGATGTGCCCACACCCAAGGTACATGCCCTTGACCGGAATCAAAT
This sequence comes from Myotis myotis, assembly GCF_014108235.1. Lineage (NCBI taxonomy): Eukaryota > Metazoa > Chordata > Mammalia > Chiroptera > Vespertilionidae > Myotis > Myotis myotis. The sequence goes on from NW_023416346.1 coordinate 12,207,729, forward strand.
CCAGGATCCTTCAGTCCGCAGGCTGATGCTCCATCCACTGAGCCACACCGGTTTCGGCTAAAAAAATATGTTTTATAGCCCTAGTTGGTTTGGCTCAGTGGATAGAGCATCGGCCTGTGGACCAAAGTGTCTCAGGTTTGATGCCAGTCAAGGGCATGTACCTTGGTTGCAGGCTTCTCCCCGGCCTGGGTCAGGGCTTGTGCAGGAGGCAACCAATCGATGTTTTCCTCTCACATTGATGTTTCTCTCTGTCTTTCCCTTTCTTTTCCACTCTCTCTAAAAATCAGTGGAAAAATATCCTCGGGTGAGGATTAAAAAATACATACATATATATTTTTTAAATTGATTTCAGAGAGAAGAAGGGAGAGGGAGAGAGGGTTAGAAACATCAATGATGAGTGAGAATCATTGATTGGCTGCCTCCTGCACACCCCACACAAGGGATCAAGCCCACAACCCAGGCATGTGCCCTGACCAGGAATTGAACCATCACCTCCTGGTTCATAGGTCGATGCTCAACCACTGAGCCACACTGGCCGGGCCAGAGTTGGATTCTTGTCCCTTGCCTGTCCCCCATTTCTTCCTGCCCTGTCTCCTCCCCAGGTGAACAAGACGCTGAAGGCCACACTGCAGGCCCTGCTGGAAGTGGTGGCATTGGAAGATGGGGACATGCTTGACTCCTTCCAGGCCTGTCCCTCCACTGAGTCCCTCAAGTCCACCAGCTCGGACCCAGGTGCTCGGCAGGCGGGCCGGAGGCGGGGCCAACAGCAGGAGACTGAGACCTTCTACATCACGGTGGGAAGAGCCGGGCTGGGGGGCAGGGGTGGGGTACAGGGAGGGCCCAGAGCTGGGACTAAAACTGCAGGTTCTTTTGGGGGCTTCCCAGAAACTCCAGGAGTACCTGAGTGGGCGGAGCATCCTTGCCAAGCTGCAGGCCAAGCACGAGAAACTGCAGGAGGCCATTCAGCGAGGTGGGCCCCACTCCCGGCCCCATTAGTCTCTTTCACGCCACCCCCAGGGCCAGGAGCAGCACCTGCCCTTGGCACCCCACCCACCCATGCTCCTCTCTGCCCAGAGAGGTTGCTTGACGTGAAGGAAATAATCCAGCCAGGTTCCTGGTCTCTATTGCACCCTTGGCCCTGCTACTGCCCTTGGCCTTCAGGCCACACCTTCCTCTCTGCAGTGCCTTGAGGACCTCCTGGCCCGAGAGGCACACCAACACTTTCTGTTCCCCAGGTGACAAGGAGGAGCAGGAGGCACCTTGGTGAGTCCTTCATGAGGGGCTGGTTGGTTTCAAGGAGCTGGGGTTCTGCAGGGGTCAAGCTGTGATGGCCCCACCTCCCTTGTCCTTGGGGCACAGCTCTGCTGCGCATTCCTCTGTGGCCTCAATTTCCCACTTTGCCCAGGGGGTTCTGGAATAACTCCCACAATCCAGGGCCCTGCTTCGTTGGGCTGGGGGGTGGGGCATCCTATTCTCCATGCCCGAAACCCTCAGAGCCAGCTCCCATTCATCACAGCGCCCAGTACACACAGAGAAAATTCCAGAAGAGCCGCCACCCCCGCCCCAGCTCCCAGTATCATCATAAACTCTTCGGGGGAGACATGGAGAAGTTTATCCAGGTACTTGCTTTGCCTCACGCTCCAACTAAATGCAGGCCCTTGCCCGGCCAGTGTGGCTCAGTGGTTGAGTGTTGACCTATGAACCAGGAGATCACGGTTCGATTCCCAGTCAGGGCACATGCCCAGGTTGTGGGCTCAATCCCTGGTATGGGGTGTGCAGGAGGCAACTGATCAGTGATTCTCCCTCATTATTGATGTTTCTGCCTCTCCCTTCCTCTTTGAAATCAATAAAAATATGTGTAAAAATAAATAAATGCAGGCCTGCATTCTGGTCTCTCTCTGGCCCTGGGCCACTTCTGTAGCCTGGCTGCCTATGACCCCAGTGTCCTTTGTTGCCACACCCTTGTCAGCCCACCTTCCTGGGTGGGCCTTTGCGGGGCCTCCACTGATGGAGGGGAACGTCCTTAGCTAGTAACACACATCCACAGAAAGCCTCTGGCAGCGGCTATTATTTTTCATGCTGTGATTATGTATGTAAACAATCCAAATAGAGTCGACAGACTGTTTAAATGAACAAATTCAAGTTTTGCAATGCTACTTGATTAGAGGTCAACATACAGAATTGGATTACATTTTCATGCGCCAGCAATAGTTAGCAAGGAAAATGTAAGGCTCTCCCCAAAATGGCACCAGGGACATCAGACACCTGGGAGCCGATCTTGCATGCAGCTTGCCAGGCCCTGTGGCCAGCAACCATAATACATTGTTAAGAGAAGACAAGTTGGCCCTAGCCGATTTGGCTCAGTGGATAGAGCATTGGCCTGCGGACCAAAGGGTCCCAGGTTTGATTCCGGTCAAGGGCACATACCTTGGTTGAAGGCTCCTCCCTGGCCCGGGCTCTGGTTGGGGCACGTGCAGGAGGCAGCCAATCGATGTGTTTCTCTCACATCGATGTTTCTCTCTGTCTTGCCTTCTCTCTCCCACTCTCCCTAAAAATCAATGACCCCGCCCGCCGCACACAGAGCACAGACTAGTCAAAGATAGATACTAAAGTAATAGGTTATGTAAGTTATGCATTCTAAATTGGGTATTTGTAAATAGCGCCAGGTAGGCCTTCTACCAGTAGTACTCCAAGAGTTACGGCAGCAAAGGGATTTAGAAAGAACATTTTTTTTGCACAGTTAATTTACCATGTCAAATTGTTGTAATGTATACAGATTTTCTGTTCCAACATTCCATTGTAAACTTCTTGTTAAGACTGTTAAGTTTTTATTGCTTTCGTATGGAATGCAATTGCAAAACTAAAAAGAACCTTTAACTGGAAAAAAATCAATGGAAAAATATCCTCGGGTGAGGATTAACAACAACAAAACAACAACAACAAAAAATGAGAGAACAGGGTGGGATGTGCCGTGTCCAGAGAGATGTGAACACCCTCTCTGTCCCCAGAGCTCAGGCCAGCCCGTGCCCCTGGTGGTGGAGAGCTGTGTCCGCTTCATTAACCTCAACGGTAAGCCTGGCACCTGGCACCCATCTGGGGGGTGGGGGAGGCCTCGGTGCCCACCAGCCCTTTGTTCTCCCACAGGCCTGCAGCATGAGGGCATCTTCCGGGTGTCGGGGGCCCAGCTGCGCATCTCAGAGATCCGTGATGCTTTTGAGAGAGGTGGGGACAGGAAGCGTGGGGTGGGGTAGGGTGGGAGGCTGGCCAGACCGGCTGTGCTCAGCCTCCTGCACCCTGTGTTGTCCTCAGGGGAGGACCCCCTGGTGGAAGGCTGCTCGGCCTGCGACCTGGACTCGGTGGCAGGGGTCCTGAAGCTCTACTTTCGGAGCCTGGAGCCCCCGCTCTTCCCCCCGGACCTATTCCTGGAGCTTCTGGCTTCTGCAGGTGAGGCCAGGGCCCGAGGCCGGCGGGGTGGGCAGGGCTGGTCCCCAGTGGCCCGTGGCCGCACTCACGGGCTTCTCTCTTCTCGGGGTGGTGGCCTCGATCACAGAGCTGGAGGCCATGGAGGAGCGGGTGGAGCTGGTGAGCCGCCTTCTGACACAGCTGCCGGGCCCAGTGCTGGTGGTGCTGCGCTACCTCTTCACCTTCCTCAGCCAGTGAGTGCTTCTCGGGGGGCCAGGGGGGCTGCCCAGGGGGTGCAGGGGACACGGGGCAGGGAGTTCCCTGCTTGTGACTCGCGTGTGCCCCCAGCCTGGCCCAGTATAGCGATGAGAACATGATGGACCCTTACAACCTGGCCGTGTGCTTTGGGCCGACGCTGCTGCCCGTGCCCCCTGGGCAGGACCCCGTGGCCTTGCAGGGCCAGGTGAACCAGCTGGTGCAGACGCTCATTGTGCAGCCCGCACGGGTTTTCCCACCCCTCACCCTGCTGCCGGGCCCTGTCTATGAGAAGTGCATGGCACCACCTTCCGCCAGCTGCCTGGGGTACGCTCTTTGTGTTGCTGGGGGATGGGGTTCGGGGGGCGGTCCAGTGGAACCCCCTAAATGCTCATCGTCCTTGCTCTACTCTGGGCCTCAGGGACACCCAGGTGGAGGGACTGGCAGGCGAGAACGAGCCGGAGCTGGAAGCTGGGACCCCAGCCCAGGAGGATGGTGAGGGTATCTGGAAGGAGGATCCCACCCTGGCCCTACCCTGGGTGCCCCCCCCCACTCAGACCCCTTCTTCTCCCCAGTCCTGGAGGGCGTCGTGGAGGCGGTGGCCTGCTTTTCCTACACAGGCCGCACGGCCAAGGAGCTGACCTTTCAGCGTGGGGACGTGCTGCGGCTGCACGAGCGGGCCTCGGACGACTGGTGGCGGGGCGAGTGTGCTGGCACCTGCGGGCTCATTCCGCACAAGTACATAACGCTGCCTGAGGGGTAAGTGAGTGCCCCATGCTGTCCGGAGACTCTCCACAGCTGCCCTTCCCCCAGGTACTGGCTCTTTCGTACCCCAAGTCTCAGAGTCTGGAGGCTTTTTTATTTTTTTTTAACTTTTTAAAAATATATTTTACTGATTTTTTACAGAGAGGAAGGGAGAGAGAGAGAGAGTTAGAAACATCGATGGGAGAGAAACATGGATCAGCTGCCTCCTGCACACCCCCTGCTGGGGATGTGCCCGCAACTAAGGTACATGCCCCTGACCGGAATCGAACCTGGGACCTTTCAGTCCGCAGGCCGACGCTCTATCCACTGAGCCAAACTGGTTAGGGCTGGAGGCTTTTTTTAAAAAAATATTTTTAAAAATTGATTTCAGAGAGGAAGGAAGAGGGAGAGAGAGATAGAAACATCAATAATGAGGGAGAATTATTGATAGGCTGCCTCCTGCATGCCCCACACTGGGGATCAAGCTCACAACCTCGGCATGTGCCCTGACTGGAAATTGAACCATGACCTCATGGTTCATAGGTCAGTGCTCACTCAACCACTGAGCCATGCCAGCTGGGCAGCCTGTAGGCTTTCTGTGTGCCCTTCTGAGCACTTCTTACTGCCACTGAGGGCACAAAACCTGCTGGCCCCCAGCAACGTAAACAGGCAATCTTTCTGACTCCAGAGCAGAGAAGCACGCTGTGGGCCTGGAGCTGCAGGCTGGGGAGCTGCTGAGCAGTGCGGAGGGCCTCCCGGCTGTGGAGATCACCCAGCGGTGAGCAAGGGGAGTTTGGCCCCTCGGGAAGACCCTTCTGGTGGCCTCACTGCCCGCCCCCACCTGAGCACTGCTCTGGGGGCCAAGCCTGTCCCAGGCAGCAGGCAATGGGCCGGGCTGGAGGGGGATGGGGCCAGGTTTTGGGCACCTGGAGAGAAGCCCAGTGGGGGAGAGTTGTCTGGGTGAGGGATGCCACAGGAGGACAGAATGGACCCGCTGGGCCAGCCTCACTGTCTTTCTCTTGGCCACACCCTGGGATGGGAGGAGTCACTGGCAGGTTGTGGAGACTTCCCAGGGCCCCACCTGGCTCACTGTCTGTGCCCTGCAGGCCAGAACTATGTACCCCATCCGGGGGCTCTTTTGGGCACAGACGGCACTGTTTGGTCCCAACCTCCCCAGATCGACATGTGGAGATGGATAAGGTGAGTGGGGGACGGCTGAGCAGCAGGTGGGGGATATCTCTCTGGGTGGGAAGGGTGCCTTGCCTCCCCTTATGAACCAAATTCTTCCCTCCTGAGGGTTTAGTCTGTCCTTCCTGACCTCAGACAGGCTGGCTGAGCCCATCCCAGAGAGGGGCAGGCCAGTGAGGGGAAGGATGGGCCCAGGGGCAAGGACAGGGGACACAGAGGCTCATGCATTTGGGCTTCATGGTTCTTTTTAAAAAATATATTTTTATTGATTTCAGAGAGGAAAGGAGAGGGAGAGAGAGAAACATTAATGATGAGAGAGAATCATCGATCAGCTTCCTCCTGCACGCCCCCCCACTGGGGATCGAGCCCGCAACCCAGGCAGGTGCTATGACTGGGAATCCAACTGTGACCTCCTGGTTCATAGGCCAATGCTCAACCACTGAGCCACGCCAGCCGGGCCACCCTCTCCACATTTCTCATATGGTTGGTTCTTCAGTGGGAAGTGACGAGTGGTTTGGGAGAGGGGCTACCGGGCAGGCTTCAAGGCTGGAATCTAGAGCCAGGCTGGGTGGCAGGTGGTGACATGGCAGGAGCTTGGTGGGCCAGGGAGGATGAAAGGGACAGATGGCAAAGAGGTCGGAGGGGGTGGCTGGCTATGGAGCTGGGCAGGACAGTGGTTCTCTCAGGGGGCAAGAGGAGGTGCTGGGCATGGCTCTGGCAAGGGGTGCAGCCTGTTGAGCCCCGGCTTCCTGCTCTGTCCAGTGGACCCAGTGCACCCACCCGATGGGTGCTCACTGCTCCCAGCTGAGACAGGCCCTGAGATCAGACTGGGCCCAAGGAGAGAGCTTGAGAGTAGGCTGTGTCGGGTGTGGCCCAGTGGCCAGGCTGAGAGCCGGGGGACAAGGGGGCTGAGTTGGACCACCAGGTGGTGAGGCGGGGCTGGGCAGCTGAGAGATTCCAGGGGAGGCCATCAGCAGGTGGGGCCCGGCGGGGTACAGCTGGATGCTGATTTGGGAGCTCCTGCATGCTGGGAGATCTCAGGCTGGGAGAGAGTGGGCATGAGAAGGAGAAGGGGGCAGTCAGGGCCCAGCCAGAGGCTCCCACACTCGAGGCTGGGTTGAAGATTGCTGTCCCCAAAGGAGGTGGTGACAGCCACACCAAAAGTGGCAGGAGGAAAACTGGGCAAGGGAGGAGGGACAGGTTGGTGGCAGATGACTTTGGTTTGGGAGTGGGGGGGTTCTGGTGGAGGGTTGGGCAGCAGGGGGTAGGAGGGCCTCACTCCTGTGGTCATCGTGTTGTCAACACACTGACCCGGGGGTGGGGGGAGTGGCAGGGCAGTGAGGGACACTCCTACCAGATGCCCTCCCTTTCACCTCTCTGCCAGGCTGTGGCGCAGACCATGGACTCCGTGTTTAAGGAGCTCTTGGGAAAGACTACCGTCCGCCAGGGCCTGGGGCCAGCATCCACCAACTCTCCCAGCCCCGGGCCCCGCAGCCCGAAGCTTCTAGGCCACAGCCGCCTGGGCAAGAACAAAGGCTTCTCCCGCAGCCCTGGGGCGCCGGCCTCACCCTCATCCTCATCGTCCCAACCCCCGGGCCTGGACTCACCCCTCAAGCCACACTGAGGTGCTGCTGGCTCCTCAGCAGACCCCGCCCCCCCTCACCCGAAGGGTTGCCAGCAAGACCCTCCTCCCTCCCCAGTCCCTTTGCTTCTCCCTGGCCCTGTCCAGCAAGCACGGAGCACCTGCTCTTGACCCTTTGCGGAAAGGACACGGCTGCCCAACCGAGCCCCTGCCTGCCCCAGCCCTGGCTTAGGCCCCTTTGGGAGGCAGCCAGCGGAGGCTGGGGGCAGTCCCTCCCCAGCTTGCCTGTGAGGGCTCATCAGTGGCTGTTGGGTGGTGGGTGCCCTTGCTCAGATGAGCAGGCCTGCCAGTGCCCAGGCCCTTCTCTGCTTCAACCGAGGGCACGAGACTGGCAGGGGTTGGCAGGCCTGGCAGCCATTCATAAAGACTTGAGCATTGACTCCCCTACGTGAGCCAGGTCTCTTGTTTTGGGGGACTGGGCACGTGGATACAGGGACAACCCCCTGTCACCCTCACTGCTTGAGGCCAGATGCCAGGGCGCTCAGCAAAGGCGGCAGGGTGGGCGGCTGGACCAGCTTCTGTTGGGAGGCGGGGGGCTCGGCACAGGGCTGTGTGGGCCGGGGGCTTGGACATTTGAAGGCTGTCACATGCATCGTGAGCTCCACAGTCAGACGTGTGGGGGGGGGGCAGGGGGGGTCTGAGGATGTCTTTCCATGCCACCTTCACACCCACTGTTAGCCGGATCCAAGGAGACTCACTGGGTGGGAAATGAGCTGACACTTTTATTAGGGAGAGAGTGAGAGAGGAACTAGGGAGGTGAAGAAAGGAAGGTCTCCTGGCCTCACCCCCTTTCCCTCCTCCTGGGCTCCATGGACCCCCATCTCCCACGCTGTTGCCCTCTCTGTACCCCGCGCCAAGGAGCTGACCTCCTGGGCCCCTCACAAGCCAATTCCCCCTCCGGAGCCAATTCCCAGCGCGCCCTCCTCTCCCAGTGAACCCGGGGGGCCTCTGGAAGGAAGGCGCCCCCTGGCTTCTCAGGAGGAAGTGTCCTTGGCCAGGAAGGAGCTGGCAGTGGTGCAGGACTCCTCTTGGGGCCCCAGGCTGGGCGGGGCACGCCTCCGAGCGCAGCAGAGCAGGCTGCGCAGCTCTGAGGAGACGCTGCTGCTGAAGGAGGCATAGATCCAGGGGTTGGTACAGCTGTTGAGGCTGCCCAGCAGCATTAGCAGCACGAAGGGAGGCCCTGTGTGGGGGGAGGAGAAGGATTGGGGGCTGCAGGTACCCAGGCAGGGGTGCGACCCCATGTGCCTACTAGGGGCTAGTGAGCCCAAGGCTGGATGGGGGGGTGGGCAGGTAGAGGTGCATATGCAGCCAAGCCCCAGCGCTTCCCATAGCCCTACCACAGCCACACCCACCTTCCGTCGGTGCCTTCGGGTCCCACGCCGCCCACAGTTGCACAAGGAAGAAGGGCGCCCAGCACAGCACGTAGACGATGACAATTACCAGCGTCATCCTCACGGTCTTGGCCATGGCTGCTGACACAGGGGCTCCCTCGCCGGAACTGGCTGTCCGACGTCCCCTGGCCCTCTCTGCTGGCCCTGGCACCAGGCTGGCATGAATCTCCCGGAAGATGAGCACCTGACAGGCAGCGATGCCCAGAGCAGGTGCCACAAACACCATTAAGGCAATCCAGGTGACATAGGCACGGAGGCCCCAGGGTTCGATAAAGAGGCCCCAGCACTCAAAGACCCCACTGTGGCCTTCCACTTCGCGCTGGGCAAAGATGAAGAGCTGGGGCAGGCTGAAAAGTAGTGAGAAAGCCCAGGCCAGCAGCACCGGCTGGTTCCAGTGAGCGCCCCCTCCATGGCGGTATGCCACCATGGGGTGGCAAATGGCACGGTGGCGGTCCAAAGTCATGGCCAGGATCATGTAGGAGGAGGCATACATGCCCACCATCTGCAGGTACTTGACAGCCCGGCACAGGGCATCAGGCCCTTGGAAGCGGTCGGTGGCATCCCAGGCCAGCTGGGGCAGCACTTGGAACAGAGCCACGACCAGGTCAGCCAGGCACAAGTGGCCGATGAAGACGTGCATAGGTGCCCAGCGGCCACGCCGGCCATGCCGCGCCAGGGCCCCCAGCACCAGGCTGTTGCTCAGGGTCACGGCCACAAAGACTATGGAGAGCAGGGCCAGCTCCGCCTGGGCTAGCAGCTGGTTCCGGGTGTCCTCCTTGCTGCTGTTGCCGGGTGGGAGAGGCTGAGAGAGGGGTTGAGGCACAGCTGGGTAAGGACCGGGGAGGAGGGGGGGAGAGGAGAGGGCTAAGTTAGGGGAGTGTGCTCTGCAGGAGGTTCCACTGGACAAGTAGAGCCAGTGGCCTGGGTCTTCTGATGCCCCACCTGCAGGGCCCTCATCCTTCACCTCACATGCTAGGGAGGGAGGGGCAGCCCCAGCCCCCAGGGGCCTCCTGGAGAGAAGGGTGAAAGAGGTCCCTGAAACAGGGGCTTCTAGGCTTCCTCCAACCCCACTGCAGCCAAGCCCACAGTTGGGGGAGGGGAGGGGCCCAGGGGCTGGAACCTTACCAGAGACGGTGGGAGCCGTGAGCATGGTGGGGTGTCCTGAGTGCCTGGAGGAGACAGGGTGGCGAGCTCAACCTCCCCTCCCCCACCCCCCACCCCCGCAAAGGGCTGGCCCCACTGCCCAGACTCTTTGGACAGAGGTCCTTAGGGTGGTATAGTGTCTGTGTGTGGGGCTGGGGTGGGGTGGGGGTACCAGCCTGTGCGTGCAACTGTGTGTATGCACGTGTGTGTTTTCCAGCGATTGGGCACTGGTGTGTGTGTGTGTGTGTGTGTGTGTTCTAGTGATCAGGAGCTGGGGGGACACCCTTAGCTGGGTCAAGGTTGGTGAGGTCTGGCCCCACCGAGCCAGGCATGGACCTTGGGGTCCTGCTGTCCTCCTCCTAGGACTGGGCAGGGGAAGATAGAGAGGGGGACGATGAAACAGATGGACAAACGGAGCCTAGGACCCACCTAGGCAGTCCACAGACCCGAGGCAAACATATAGAACCCCCTGTCCTAACAGAGGCTCAGAGAGGCGCAGCGGGAGAGCTGGGGACTGGGTGGGAAGGGCCGGCGCGCCCCCGGGGCCCTTGCAGACCCTTACCTGGCTGGGCTCCTGGGGTCCTGGGAGGGTTCCTGGGAAGCTGGGCAGCAGCGGGCTCAAAGGTGTCCCAGGAGCTCAGATCTGCTCTCCATCGCCCGCCCCGCCCCAGCCCAGCGTCTGGGAGTGACCTGCCCAGGGGGGGACTTCCTCCCCTCCTCCCCCTCCGCCCTCCCTGGCCTCCTGCCTGTGGCACCGGGAAGGACTGCTTCCCTTCCCGCCCCCAGCCCCTCCCAGGTCTGTCCCCAGGATTCCATTCCTGAGGGCCCTGAGACTGGTCCCCAGCGTGGCCCAGCTGTGACCGCCAGGCCGGCTACTCGCCCCCCTCTCTGCCCCTGCTGCCCCCACCCCCCACCCTGGGGCCCAGCTTACTAGAATGCTGGGTCTGGCAGGGCTCTGGGAGATCACTTAGTTCAGCGTCTCCATCCTAGACATGGGGAAACTGAGACCAGTGCTCAGGATCATACAGCTTTTCTGGGGTAAGCTTGACGCCTCCTTCCCAAGCCAGGCTCCTTCTGTCTGTCTTCGGGTCCGTGTGAAGAAAGGGTGAGAGCTCAAGGAATCCCCACTAACACAGAGGGCCGGCCCCTCCCAGGCCCACAAAGCCCCTCCCCCTCCTCAATTAGGGCCAGCCGGAGATGAAGGACAGGAAGGGAGGAGGTGGGGTGGTATCAAGGTCTTAACGTGCCCTGTGAGATCCAGTTTCCTCCCCAAGGCCCAATGGGAGCCAGGGACACCCTTGCCCTGCTCCTCCCCCACCTGAAACTACCTGTCCCTGAAGGAGGGGGCTTCTGAGCTCCTGCACTCATGCATATTCCAGCTCCCCCCTCCCGCCCCCGCCCCTCACACACACACCCTCACTTATATGAAACAGCCATATGCCCACAAAGGCATACACACTTGACATCACAGACAGACACACAGGAGGGCCCGAGAGGTGCCGCCCTGCCAGGGCCTTCAGGACTGGGCCTCCCCTGCCTCCTCTCCCCTCCTCAGGCTCTAGGACTCCCTCAACCTCTAGCCCAGCGTTCTCCCCCATCCCAGGCACCCCCATCCCACCCCTCCCCTGCCCTCACTCAGCCCAGGCTGGCCCAGCCCAGCCCAAGGCAGTAGCCTGCACACAGCCAAGGGCCAGGCTCTGGCCTGAGTTCGACTCTTTTTTCCTGTTTGTCTGTCTTCTCTGTTGACCTGCAGAGACCAAAACAGCCCCTCACCGACCAGGCCCAAGTATAACCAAGGCCAAGGCCTCCTCTTCCTACCCAGAGAGACTGGCTGTACCCCAGCCCCTCCCAGCCTCTGACTGGGCAGCAGGGGAGGTGGGGGCAGGTGTCTTATACATGTACCACACCCCCTACACACCACACACATAGCATACAGCACACACACACAGCCCTCAGTGCACACACATGCATACCGCACACACACATTCTACCTCCTGACATTACATATGTACCAGCCTGCAGTGGCCTCTGTGGCCTTGGTCACCAAGACTCTCCCAGCCTTGCAGGCTAGGTGGAACCTCCCTGTCCACCCCAGGAACTGAGGCGCCTGCAGAGGATCATATGTCCCTGTTTTGCCATCCCCAGCTGTGTGACCTTGCACAGGCTATGCCCAGCTCTCTGCGCCTCAGCTTCCTGCTCTGTACACTGAGAATCTAATGATCGAAGGTGGACACGTGGTGGCCCAGCTGGTGTGGCTCAGTGGTTGGGCATCGACCTATGAACCAGGAGGTAACCATTCCACTCCCGGTCAGGGCACATGTCTGGATTGCAGCTCAATCCCCAGTGTGGGACGTACAAGAGGCAGCTGTTCAATGACTCTCTCTCATCATTCATGTTTCTCTCTCTCTCTCCCTCTCCCTTAAAAAAAAAAAAAAAAAAAACATAAAAAAGGGGTGGATACGCAGTGATAGGATGGGCAATGGCCTGACCCACAGGTGCCTCCAGCAGTGCTAGAGGCTGGCAAGAGATGCTCCCGGGACTGGTCAGGAAGGGGTGCCAGCCTTCCCGGGCAATCACTTCCTTATGAGTTTCTCCGCTTGGATTCTTGGATTCGCAGGGCTGGATCCCAGTGGAGAGCTGACGCAGGGCGGGGCCCTGAGCCATGAGGCCGGGCCCGTGACCATCTCTGCTCTGCGCACTCCTTGTTTCCTGTTGTTGAGCCCAGGGAAAAGTCTTGGGGAAGGCCCCCCTTCCTGTCGCTTTCTCTGGGCTCCAAGAAGCAAGGGGAGGGGTTTGTGTCCACACCGAGGCCAGGACATAAAGGGAAGCTGCTCATGGAACTCCCCCTGGTCAGCCAGCACAGTCCTGGGGACCTCCGAGATGCTGAGAGCCACCAAGGCAGGAGGGTGTGTCCAAGAGAGTGGCTCTTCAGCTGAGAGCCCTGAAGGCTCAGGAGTCCGTGGTGCACGTGCTGGCGCTGCATGGGCACCGTGCCAGGGAGAGGCCGGCCCGGCTGAGTCCCATTGCCTACAGCAAGGAGCCAGTCAGAGGGGAGAGGCCCCTGCCCCAGCCACCTACAGGGGACAAGAAAGATGGAGCTTGGCAGCAGCTCAGGAAAAGAAAGGCTGGCTGGATTATTCACTGTCAGGGCCACGTGCGTCAGCAGAGATGGCACTGGGCTGCCCAGAAGCCCCGGCCCCCTGGACAGCAGGTACTGAGAGCAGGGTGAATACCTGGAGACAGGCAGGTGAGTGGGGGCCCTGGAGAGGAGAGAGAAGGCAGGATCCCTAACCGGCTCATGCTCACCCTGGGGAGCACTGGGAAATTCGTTCTGGAAGGCTGGAGAAGGGCTTGGCTATGGCCTGGCCAGTTACCCTCAGCGGACCTCAGGCCTCGGGCCTGGGACAGGACTGAGCGGACATTCTCCCCACCCCCCTCTCCCCCCAGGGCAGCCCCTCTGCCCAGCTTTCCACCACCTCCCTCTAAGATTCCATTGGCAGAAAGCATTCCGTGGGTGGTTGAGGTGTGGGGCTCTGCACTCTCCTGTCTGAGCAGAAGAAGCCTGGAGGCCCCGGGAAGCAGGGAGCACTGGCTGTCCCAGGTGCCAGCCGCGGGGGCAGGAGTTCAGAGCAGGCAGGACCCCAGATCTGCCTGCCCTGCTCTCTTACTGGCTCTCTGTAACCAGAACCTTTTATTTATTTACATTTTGATTGATTTCAGAGAGGAAGGGGGAAAGAGAGAGAGAGAGAGAGAGAGAGAGAGAGAGAGAGAGAGAGAGAGAGAGAGAGAGAGAGAAACACCAAAAATGAAAGAGAATTATTGATCGGCTGCCTGCAACCCGGGCATGTGCCCTGACAAGGAATCGAACCGTGACTTCCTGGTTCATAGGTTGACACTCACCCACTGTGCCAGGACAGCCGGCCTGTTAATTAGAACCTTTTGCTCAACAAATAGCAAGTTCTGCTGGCCCTGCACTTGGTGTGGAGGTGGGAGGGCCTGGGCCCTGCCAGGAGGAGCACAGGGTCCTGTGCTGAGAGGAGTGGGGGCGGAGAGGCTGGGAGAAGCCCCAGGAAAGAAATGGTGGGACATGATTAACGCCACCAGGCAGTGGGGATGGAGAGGAAAGGCATTTCTTGGGCCCTGGATAGACTCTTGAAAGACATTTGGGATGAAAGAGTAAGAGGAGGCAGCCAAGGACATGGAAAAGGAGTGATGGAAAACCAGGAGACCGCCCGACTGGTGTGGCTCAGTGGCTGAGCATCGACCTATGAACCAGGAGATCATGGTTTGATTCTGGTCATGCCACATACCCCGGGTTGCGGGCTTGATCCCCAGCAGGAGGTGTTCAGGAGGCAGCCAATCAATGATTCTCATCATTGAAGTTTCTATCTCTCCCTCTCCCTTCCTCGCTGAAAATAATAGAATATATTAAACACACACACACACCCCAGGAGAGCTTGGGTTCACAAGGCTGGGAGGAGAGACAGGTGCCACAAGGGAAGGAAAGACACAGCAAAGCTGCTGAGAGGCCCAGAGAAGGAGGCAACCCTATTGGACATCCCTCCCTACTGGGTGCACATTGCAGATGGCGGACCTGCGTGGCAGTGGGAAGAATGAACGTGCTCACACCAACTGAAATGATGCCTGAGGAGCGCAGCGAGGAGAGCCTGATGTCATTCCCATGCCTGGGAGAGGCTCGGATGGGGAGAAAGAGCTTTGAGTCAAAGGATGGGGTCAAAGGACGGGATTGAAGGGGGGAGCACGTGCCTGTGTGCGTGCAAGTGTTCACTGAGTCATGCATGGGCCAATGACAACAGGAGGACAGGGTGACCATTCATCTGAGGTCCAAAGTAAAGTTAAACAGAGCCTGTTTGCAAAAGTTGCAGAAGGAGGAGAGTGATACCTGGTGGATTAGGAGCCCTGCAGGCTGGGGAAGGGCAGGGTCCCCAGGAGGCTCTGGGTCACCCCTCTCCTGGGCTGAGAAACTGGGGTGTAGAAGGCAGGTGAGCAGTTGAGGGCTGTGTCCCCAGATGGCCATGCGGTCCCCATCTGAGGGGAAGGCAGCCCTATAGGAGGTCTCTCTCTCTCTCTCTCTCTCTCTCTCTCTCTCTCTCTCTCTCTATATATATATATATATATATATATATATATATATATATATATATATTTGATTTCAGAAAGGGAAGGGAGAGGGAGAGAATCATTGATCGGCTGCCTCCTGCACGCCTGCCACTGGGGATCGAACCCGCAACCCGGGCCTGTGCCCTGATGGGAAATCAAACCATGACCTCCTGGTTCATAGGTCAATGCTCAACCCCTGGCCAGGCAAAAGGTGTCTCTTTTTGGTCAGAGTTATACACACATGTGGCTTAAAGTGGCAGATGGTTCAAGGCTGAGGCTTGTAACAAAAAGCAGCAGCTGCTCCTCATTTCGCCTTCCCAGAGCAGAGCCAACCGGTTTCAGCTCCTTCCAGGGGCTTTCTGGGTAATTACCTCTGTGTGACTCAGAAATGAACCTCCAGCTCTCCATTCATCATCGCCACCACCACACAGCCTTCCCCCTCCGCTGCCTGCCTTCCATACGGCTGCATCTAGAGCTGCTTCATTGGTGCCCAGTGCTTCCACTCTTCTGACTGCCGTGGCCCAGCCAATGATTTCTCTCCTTGTCCTGAATGACTTTAGAAAGTATTTGTTATTGATTTCAGAGAAGAAGGGAAAGGGAGAGAGAGATAGAAACATCAATGATGGGAGAGAATCATTCCTCGGCTGCCTCCTGCACGCCCCACACTGAGAACCCAGCCTGCAGCCTGCGCATGTGCCCTGACCGGGAATCGAACCATGACCTTCTGGTTCACATAGGTCAACCCTCAACCACTGAGCTATGCCAGCTGGGCCTGAATGGCTTAAAAATCAGCTTCATTGAGGTAAGATTAGCCTAAAATGAAATTCACAAATTGTTTGGTGAGATTTGCCACATGGATACAGTGGTGTAACCAGCACCATAACCATGACAGAGGACGTTTGCATCATTCCAGAAAGTTCCCTCATGGCCCTTTGCAATCTCTATCCCCAACCTGGAGCCTAGCAACCAGGATGTTTCTATCACTACAGATTTGTCTTCTCTCGAATTTTATATAAGTAGAATCAGAGAGCATGTAGTATTTCATGTCTGGCTGCTTCCACTCAGCAGAGTGCCTCTCTGTTGTGTGTCAGGAATTAGTTCCTCTTAGTGCTAAGTAGGGTTCCTTTGTTTGCACGAACCGCAGCTCATTTAGCCCAGTACCAGCTGATGGGCAGACATGTGGGTTGCTTCCAGTTTGGGGCTGTTATGAAGAAGGCTGCTCTGAACTCTTGAGTACAAGCCTTTGTATGCACATGTTTTCATTTTCCCAGATAAATCCGTAGACATGGGGCTGCTGGGTCATATGATAGGTGTATGTTTCAGTTGATAAGAAACTGGCAAATTGGTCCTAGCCGGTTTGGCTCAGTGGATAGGGTGTTGGCCCATGGCCTGAAGGGTCCCAGGTTTGATTCAGATCAAGGGCACATGCCTGGGTTGCGGGCTTGATCCCCAGTAGGGGGCGTGCAAAGGGCAGCTGATTAATGATTCTCCCTCACCATTGATGTTTCTATCTCTCTCTCTCCCCTTTCTTCTTTGAAATCAATTAAAATATATATAAGAAACTGGCAAATTGGCCCTGGCCAGTGTGGCTCAGTTGGTTGGAGTATAGTCCCATGCACCAAAAAGTGGTGAGTTCAAATCCTGGTCAGGACACATACCCAAGTTGTGGGTCCCCTGATTGGAGCACATGTGGGAGGCAGCCAATTGTTATCTCTCTTTCTCTCTCTTCAAAAAAAAAAAAAAAAAAGAATTGTTTTCCACACTCATCATATGACATGACAGTTCCATTTGCTCTGCACTTACTATGCCAGTCTGTTATTTTGCTTTCAGCCTCTGTAATCTTAACCATTTTAGTGGTATTTTTATTGGGGTTTTATTTTGCATTTTCCTTATGACTGATGATGGTGAGACTCTTTTCATACACTTATTTGCCATTTGTATATATTCATTGGTAAAGTATCTAGTCAAATCTTTTGTCAATTTGTTAAAGTTTTCTCAATTATTGAGTGGTAAGAGTTTGTTTCCTTTTTGACATACTTTGGTTACAAATCCTTTAACAGATATGTTTTGCAAATATTTTCTCCCAGTCTGTGGCTTGCCTTTTGATTTTACTAAAAGTGTCTTTTAAAAAGGAAAGATTTTAAATTTTGATGAAGTCTAATTTTATCTGGAGTTTTTTCATAGTTGGTGTATTTTGTGTCCTATTTAAAAAGTCTTTGCCTAATCCAATGTCGCAGATATTCTCCCATGACTTCCTCCAGATGGCTTATATTTCTAGCTCTTATATTTAGGTCTGGGATTCATTTTGAGTTAAATGTTGTGCACGGTAGAGGTTAAGGTCTGGGTTCCTTCTTTCTAAAAATTTTTTAAAAATATATTTTCATTGATTTCAGACAGAAGGGGGGGAGAGAGAGAGAGAGAGAGAGAGAGAGAGAGAGAGAGAAAGAAACATCAATGATGAGAGAGAATCATTGATTGGCTGCCTCCTGCATGCCCCCTACTGGGGATTGAGCCTGCAACCCAGGATGTGCCCTTGACGGGAATGAACCTGAGACCCTTCAGTCTGCAGGCTGATGCTCTATCCACTGAGCCAAACCTGCTAGGGTTGGGTTCCTTTTTTTGCATGCAATTAACCAGTTGTTCCAGCACCATTTGTTCAAAAGACTGTCCTTTCCTCATTGAATTACCTTAGTACCTGCTATGTGTGGGTCTGTTTCTGGACTCTCAGTTCTGTTCCACTGTCTATATCCTATCTGTATACCAATACCTATCTTGGTCACTAGGTCTTGAACCCAGATAGTGTAAATTCTTCAATTTTGTTCTTTCTCAAAATCATTTTGATTAGTCTAGGTAGGACTAAGTGGTCGGCAAACTGCGGCTGGCGAGGCACATACGGCTCTTTGGCCCCTTGAGTGTGGCTCTTCCACAAAATACTGACTTCTGTGCATGGGCCACGAAGTTTCAATCGCACTGTATGTGCGCACCTGCACATGGTATTTTGTGGAAGAGCCACACTCAAGGGGCCACAGAGCCACATGTGGCTTGCGAGCCGCAGTTTGCCGACCACTGGTCTAGGTAATTTGCATTTCCATCTAGATTTTAAAATCAGCTTGTCAGTTTCTACAAAAAAAAGACCTGGGTTTTAATTACCATTACATTAACTCTATAGATAAGTGTGGGGAAAATTGACATCTTAACCATAATGAGTCTTTTGACCCATGAATAGGCTATTTGTCTCCATTTATGTAAGCTTCTTTCATTTCTCTCAGCAATATTTTTTAAAAAATATATTATTATTATTGATTTCAGAGTGGAAGGGAGAGGGATAGAGAGACAGAAACATCATTGATGAGATAGAATCATTGATCAGCTGCCTCCTGTACACCCCACACTGGGGATCGAGCCCACAACCTGGGCATGTGCCTGACTGGGAATTGAACCATGACCTCCTGGTTCATAGGTTGACAACCACTGAGCCAAGCCAGCTGGGCTCTCTCAGCAATATTTTATAGTTTTTGGTACACAGGTATGCACATAAGTTATTAAGTTATCCCTAAGTGTTTCATATTTTGATGTTATTGTAAATGGTACTTTTAAATGTCAATTCCATATATATATCAGAGAGGAAGGGAGAGGGAGAGATAGAAACATCAATGATGAGAGAGAATCATTGATCAGCTGCCTCCTGCACACCACACACTGGGGACTGAGTTTGCAACCCAGGTATGTGCCCTGACGGGGAATCGAACTATGACCTCCTGGTTCATAGGTCAATGCTCAACCACTGAGCCACGTCAGCCAGGCCAGACTTCTTTTGCTGTGTTTCATATTTACCTATATTCTTTGTTAAGCTACTTAACAAAAAGGTCTGATTTAGGAAGGCATTTAGATTTATAGCAAAAGTTTTCCATCTGCAGGTACCACCTTCAAAGGAATTGACTTTATAGTGCTGATGTAATCTGCTGGTTCCCTGTGAACAGTGTGCAAAAAATTACGTCAACCCTATGGAAAGTCAGATACCAAAAAACGGAACAATGTATACAGTTGAGGAAAGTATCATGCTAAGTTTTCCCCATCTGAAAATTAATCAATGGAATAAATGCATGAACTATGGTTGCCTTGGTTTCAGGAAACGCACATTTGGGAATTCCATTCTTGTTCTCATCTCATGTCCGTGGACAGGATTTTGTTGGCCACCATGCTATTTGCTTTGTGGGTTGTGGTAGTGAAGGAACGCAGTCGCACTTGCTCAGAATTGGTAATGAACTGTGGTCCCGACTCTTCCCACTTTTCAGGTGCAACCAAATCTTTGTCTGTATAGATCAGCAGTTCAAATGAACAAGAAACTTCCCACCGTGGCAGAAATGTCACTATAGCTGTGATCTGTGCCAGTGAGGGGATTTCTGAGGCTTCCCTCTGGGGTGGACTGTCATCTGTGACAGCCTTATCACACTCAATATCAAACTGCTCTCTTTCAAGGCCCTTCCCACTTTCAATATTTGAGATGACTACCACTGGTTTCTAAACTGAATACTTGTTACCTGGCCACTGTGGCTCAGTGGTTGAGCACTGACCTCTGAACCAGGAGGTCACGGTTCGATTCCCAGGCAGGGCACATGTCTAGATTGTAGGCTCGGTCCCCAGTATGGGGCCTGCCGGAGGCAACCCATCAATCAATCATTCTCTTTCATCATTGATGTTTCTATCTCTCCCTCCCCCTTCCTCTCTCTGAAATCAATAAAAATATATTTTAAGATATAAATAAATCAACTGAACACTTGTATAATCAGTCTTTTAGTTGTTCCACCAAATTATTTAGATATTTCATGAGCTCAGAATCAGTAATTACAAGTGAGGTGAGCCCATATTTCTGCACGCAATAAAGGTTTCAGATGCCACGCTGATATAAAATGCTGTTGATGCCAAATGAGAAGAACTCAGCCAGGATTTTGGTGCTCCCGTGAAGGATGATGCCCTGCTGCCCGGAGAGCTGCCTAGCCATGCCAGGCCCGCAGCCTCGGGCGCGCCCACCACACAGGGTGACCTCAGGGCTCACCGCTAACGCATATGCATTTTATTTATTTTTTTTAATGTCTTTTTACAGCTGGTGTGTTTAAACCATTGTCCAACAAAGTCCACACATTGCATTTGGTTTTATTTTTGAGTCTCTTGTAATCTAGAATAGTCTCCAGCACACCTACATTTTATTTTATTTTTGTAATCCTCACCAAAGCCATTTTTTCCATGGATTTTTTTCAGGATAAAGCCTGCAACCCAGGTACGTGCCCTTGACCGGAATCAAACCTGGGGCCCTTCAGTCCGTGGGCCAACGTTCTACCAACTGAGCCAGACTTGCAGGGCTCATATGCACTTGATATTGTTCACTCAAGAGTGGTGGCTGAATGATCTCTTTGCTGGATAATGTGTGCTTGACATAAGGCCCTAACTACCTGTATGAGATCAGTGTCTAAAGCTTACTTAGGCCCTAGCTGGTTGCTCAATGGTTAGAGCATCGGCCCTCAGACTGAAGGGTCCTGAGTTCATATCTGGTCAAGGGCACATACCTCGGTTGCAGGCTCGATCCCAGGCCCTGCTCGGGATGCGTGTGGGAGGCAACCAATTGATGTGTCTCTCTCACAGTGATGCTTCTGTCTGTCTCTCACCCTCCCTGCCACTCTCTCTAAAAATCAATTGAAAAATATCCTCGGGTGAGGATTAACCAAAACAAATTTTTAAAAAATATATTTTATTGGTTTTTTACAGAGAGGAAGGGAGAGGGATAGAGCGTTAGAAACACCGATGAGAGAGAGACATCGATCAGCTGCCTCCTGCACACTCCCTACTGGGGATGTGCCTGCAACCAAGGTCCATGCCCTTGACCGGAATTGAACCCGGGACCCTTCAGTCCGCAGGCTGACGCTCTATCCACTGAGCCAAACCAGTTAGGGCAAAACAAATATTTTTTTTAAAATATATTTTATTGATTTTTTACAGAGAGGAAGGGAGAGAGATAGAGAGCTAGAAACATCGACGAGAGAGAAACATCGATCAGCTGCCTCCTGCACATCTCCCACTGGGGATATGCCTGCAACCCAGGCACATGCCCTTGACCGGAACCGAACCTGGGACCTTTCAGTCCGCAGGCCGACGCTCTATCCACTGAGCCAAACCGGTTTTCGGCAACAAATATTTTTAAAGCTTACTAAGATTGAAGTTTATGAATTACAGCAAATTGTAATGCTAGAAAGAGAAAATAAACATTTGATTAAAGCAGGGGTGGGGAAAGTCCGCCCCCACACTGTATAAGGCCCATGAAATATTTGGTCTGGCCCAGCTGAGGCATTAGGGGTGAGTTAATTAAATGTTTGACCAAATACAGCAGGCTAACTTTTAAATTGATAATTTTGTATGGCCCGTGAATGATGTTATAAATATCCAAATGGCCCTTGGAGGAAAAAAGGTCCCCCACCCTGGATTAAGGGTCTGTAATGGTAATTTTAAGGGGAATAACATTGCAGTTTTATTTTTAAGACAGACAATTGAAAAATAAGTAAAATAAATATATTTTCTAATTTAACTTGTGATTTCTTCTTTGATCCATGGGTTATCTAGACAGATATTTTTTTTCAATTCCACATATTTGGAAATTTCCTAGAAATCATTTTTTTTTATTGATTTCAAATTCAATACCACTGTGGTCAGAAATTCTACTTTGTATGATTTCTCTCCTTCATAATTTACTGAGGCTTGTTCTGCTCTGAATGTTATGTATGTTGGTGAGTGTACTTGACAAGAATGTGTATTCTCTTGTTGCTGGGTGTAGGATTCTAAAAATATCAACTAGGTCACTTGGGTTGATAGTGTTGAGAGTTGATGGTCTTCTCTATCTTACTGAGTTTTCCCTATTATTTTAAAAATATATTATTATTGATTTCAGAGAGAAAGGGAGGAGAGAGAGATAGAAACATCAATGATGAGAGAGAATCATTGATCAGCTGCCTCCTGCATGTCCCACACTGGGGATTGAGCCCAAAAGCTGGGCATGTGCCCTGACCGGGAATCGAACCATGACCTCCTGGTTCATAGGTCAACGCTCAAGCACTGAGCCACGCCGCTGGGCTCCCTATTTGTTTTTTATCAATTACTGAAGAGGGATGTTAGGGTCTGCAACTCTGTTTGAAGATTTGTCTGTTTCTAGAACTCTGTCAATTTTTGTTTCATGTATTTGGTAGCTTTGCTATTAGCTGCTTACAAATTTAAAATGATTATGTCTTCTTGATTATTTGTCCCTTTTCCATTGTGAAACGTCCCTCTTTATTTCTGCTAATACTCTTTGTCTTGAATTCTACTCGGATATGAATATAGCCATACAAGCTTTCTTATGCTCAGTGTTTGCGTAGTATATCTTTACCGCCGTTTTATTTTCAGCTTGTCTGTGTCTTTATGCTTAAAGCGCGCTTCTTGTAAATAACATATAGCTATTTTATCCAGCCTGACAGTCTCTGCCTTTTAACTGGCGTGTGTGGCAGATTGTGGTTTTCAAAGGTAGCCCCAACAATATCTCCCATCCCACATGCTCTTCTGGAACGTTGCCATTTTCCCATCAAGAGGTGGAACTGAGCCCTCCCCCCTGTAATCTGGGAAGGCTTGTGACTTGCTTTAAATCAACATAATGTGGTCAAAGTGACGCCACTTGATTTCCGAGGCTAGGTCAGAAAAGGCAACAGTTTCTGCCTTGTTAGCAGGGATACTCTCTCTTCCTCTTCCAGCCTCTAGCGCCTGCCCCCCTCCAGCAAGTCCAGTTTCCCTGACACTGCCGTGCTGGGAAGAAGCCCAAACTAGCCCCTCATGGAGAGAACACACAGAAGGACTCTGAGGCATGCAGAGAGAGATGGCCGGCCACTGCTACAGCCACTGTCTGGCAGCAACCACGTGAGTCACCGTCAGCCAGAGCTGCCCAGCCGAGCCCTCCCCAGAGTCTTTTTTAGAGAATTCTTTTTAAAAAATATATATATTGCCCTGACTGGTTTGGCTCAGTGGATAGAGCGTCGGCCTGCGGACTGAAGGGTCCCCGGTTCGATTCCGGTCAAGGGCATGTACCTTGGTTGCAGGCACATCCCCAGTGGGGTGTGTGCAGGAGGCAGCTGATCAATGTGTCTCTCTCATCGATGTTTCTAACTCTCTATCTCTCTCCCTTCCTCTCTGTAAAAATCAATAAAATATATTTAAAAAATAAAAAAAAAATATATATATATATATATTGATTTTTTACAGAGAGGAAGGGAGCGGAATAGAGAGCTAGAAACATTGATGAGAGAGAAACATCGATCAGCTGCCTCCTGCACACCCACTACTGGGGATGTGCCTGCAACCAAGGTACATGCCCTTGACCGGAATCAAACCTGGGACCCTTCAGTCCGCAGGCCGACGCTCTATCCACTGAGCCAAACCAGTTAGGGCCCCCAGATTCTTATATACAGGGTGGGGCAAAGTAGATTTACAGATCTGAGGACACAAAACACAGTTTATTCTTTTTTCAAAAATATATTTTATTGATTTTCTACAGAGAGGAAGAGAGAGGGATAGAGAGTTAGAAACATCGATCAGCTGCTGCCTCCCGCACACCCCCAACTGGGGATGTGCCCGCAACCAAGGTACATGCCCCCGACCGGAATCGAACCTGGGACATTTCAGTCCGCAGGCCAACGCTCTGTCCACTGAGCCAAACCGGTCAAGGCAACACAGTTTATTCTTATATTATTATTGATTAATTATTGTATTATTTTTCTTAAAAAAATTTTTTTTTATTGATTCAGAGAGGAAGGGAGAGGGAGAGATAGAAGCATCAATGATGAGAGGTAATCATTGATTGGCTGCCTCCTGCACGCCCCCTACTGGGGATCGAGCCTGCAACCTGGGCATGTGGCCTTGACTGGAATCAAAACTGGGACCTTTCAGTCCACAGGCCAACACTTTCCACTGAGCCAGACCGGCTAAGGCTATTGTATCATTATTATTATTATTATTATTATTTTAATTTAAATTCTTTATTGTTTAAAGTATTACATAAGTCTCCCTTTTCCCCCCATTGACCTCTCCCCGGCCATTCCCACCCCTCAGCAATGCCTTCACCCCATCCCCCTGGTGTCTGTGTCCATTGGTTATGCTTATATGCATGCATACAAGTCCTTTGGTTGATCTCTTATCCCTCCCCCTCCCCTGTCTTCCCTCTGAGGTTTGACAGTCTGATCGATGCTTCTCTGTCTCTGGATCTGTTTTTGTTCATCAGTTTATGTTGTTCATTATATTCCACAAATGAGTGAGATCATGTGGTATATTTCCTTCATTGACTGGCTTATTTCGCTTAGCATAATGCTCTCCAGTTCCATCCATGCTGTTGCAAATGGTAAGAATTCCTTCATTTTACCTCAGCGTAGTATTCCATTGTGTAGATGTACCACAGTTTTCTAATCCACTCATCTGCTGATGGGCACTTAGGCTGTTTCCAAATCTTAGCTATGGTGAATTGTGCTGCTATGAACATAGGGGTGCATATGTCCTTTCTAATTGGTGTTTGTATTATTTTTCATACAAATAAATGTAAACCTAATTTTGCCCCTCCCTGTGAGTGTGTGTATATACAATTTCAAGTGTATAATTCAGTGTCATTAATTACGTTCCCAATGTTGCGCAACCACCACCCTTATCTGTTTGCTTTTTTCAAAACATTTTTTTGTACCTACTAAGCAATAACTTTCCATTCTCCTCTCTCCTCAGCCTCTGTGACTAGCTGTAATTAGAGATTACAGCCTCTGTAATCTCTAATCTACTTTCTCTATGAATTTGCCTATTCTAGCTATTTCATATAGAGTCATACAATATTTATCCTCTTGTGCCTGCCTTTTTTACAATGTTTTCAAGGTTCCTCCATATTGTGGTATATATCCAGACTTCATTCCCTTTTATGAATGAATAATACTCTTATATGGCTTTACTACTTTTATCTATTCATCTATTGATGGGCATTTGGGTTGTTTCCACCTTTTGGCTATTGTGACTAATGCTTTGATGAACATGGTATACAAGTATCTGTTTGAATCCCTGTTTTCAATTCTTTTGAAGATATACCTAGAGTAGAATTGCTGGATCACAAGGTAATCCTGTTTAGCTTTTTGAGGAATGCCTTTCATATATATCCTATCTAATAATAGACAAACATGGTAATTAACCATACCTCCGACATGCTTCCCATTGGCTAATCAGGGTGCTATGCAAATTAACTGCCAACCAAGATGGCGGCCGGCAGCCAGGCAGCTGAAGCGAACAGGAGGCTTGCTTGCTCCAGTGATGGAGGAAGCCAAGGTTCCCCGCCTGCTGCTGCCGGCCTCTGAGCTGCACTCTAAGAAACTATGTTGCAATTATAGAAGCTAAACAAACCCCAGATACCTGCTTTCAGCAGCCGAGGTCTCAGAGCTGGAGCCAAACCTCAGAGCTAAAGCCGGCTCTCAGTTCCAGTGACAGCCATAGAAGGTAAATAAATCCCAGAATAAAAAAAAAGAAAAAGAAAACAAAAGGAGAGGTTGGGAGCTTCAGTCGCCTGCCAGCCTGAAAATGGCTTTCAGCCCCTCACCCAGACTGGCCAGGCACCCCAGTGGGGATCCCCACCCTGAAGGGGGTGTGACCAGCTGCAAACAGCCATCATCCTCTCATCCAGGCTGGCCAGGCACCCCAGTGGGGACCCCCACCCTGAAGAGGGTGTGACCAGCTGCAAACAGCCATCATCCCCTCATCCAGGCTGGCCAGGTACCCAAGCAGGACCCCCACCCTGATCCGGGACACCCTTCAGGGCAAACCAGCCGGCCCCCACCCGTGCACCAGGCCTCTATCCTATATAGTAAAAGGGTAATATGCAAACTGACCCTAACAGCAGAAGGACTGGGAATGACTGGTCACTATGACACACACTGACCACCAGGGGGCAGACACTCAATGCAGGAGCTGTCCCCTGGTGGTCAGTGCGCTCCCACAGGAGGAGCTCTGCTCAGCCACAAGCCAGGCTGACGGCTGCCAGTACAGCCGTGGTGGTGGGAGCCTCTCCTGCCTCCTCAGCAGCGCTAAGGATGTCTGACTGCAGTTTAGGCCTGCTCCCCGCTGGCAAGTGGACATCCCCCGAGGGCTGCTGGGCTGCCAGAGGGATGTCTGATTGCCATCTTAGGCCCAATCCCCCGGGGAGCGGGCCTAAGCCAGCAGATGGTCATCCCCTGAGGGGTCCCAGACTGCAAGAGGGCACAGGCCGGGCTGAGGGACCCCCTCCCCCCCGAGTGCACAAATTTTTGTGCACCGGGCCCCTAATATATATATATATATATATATATATATATATATATATATATATATATATATAAAGAAAATTATTGTAGTTATTTTAAAACACTAAATTTTGGAGCAATTTTTTTTTTAAATATTTTTTTTTGTTGATTTCAGAGAGGAAGAGAGAGGGATAAAAGAGATAGAAACATCAATGATGAGAGAGAATCATTGATTGGCTGCCTCCTGCATGCCCCATATTGGGGATCTAGCCCGCAAACCGGGCATGTGCACTGACCAGAAATGAAACTAGGATAGAGTTTTAGTCCATTTATATTTAATATAATCATTGATATCTTTGGGTTTAAGTCTACCAACTCAATGTGTGGGTTCTATTTGTTCCATCCATTTTTTCCTTCTTTTTCTCCTTTTCTGCCTTTTTTGGGGGGACAAATTAGATTTTGTAGTATTTGGTGATCTTTGATGATTTATTAGATATAAATCTTTTTGTGCTATTTTAAAATTGTTGCTCTAGAGATTACAATATGCTTCTTTAATTTAGCACGTTCTACCTTCAAAGAAATATTCTACCATTTGATGAACAGTATAAGAATGTTATAATATGCCCTGACCAGTTTGGCTCAGTAGATAGAGCGTCAGCCTGTGGACTGAAGGGTCCCAGGTTCAATTCCAGTCAAGGGCATGTACCTTGGTTGCGGGCACATCCCCAGTAGGGAGTGTACAGGAGGCAGATGGTTGATGTTTCTCTTTCATCGATGTTTCTAACTCTCTATCCTCATCCTTCCTCTCTGTAAAAAATCAATAAAATATATTAAAAAAAAGAATGTTATAATAGTATTGCAATTGCTATGGTCCCACCCTTTGTGTTCTAAAAAACATACAATATTTTTATATATGACATACAAATTACTTTTATATGTAATATGCAAAAAGTAATCCACATTACACTGTTATTGTATTTACTCTAAACAGTAAATAATCATATATATTTACTCTTAGTGATGTTTTGCACTCTTTTCTTCAGTCTGGTATAATTCCTCTTATATCTAAATAATTAATTTAGCCTTTCTTGTGATGATGAATTCTTTATTCTCATCTGGGGATGCAACTTTATTTTGTCTTAATTTTTTATCCTCACCTGAGGATATGTTCATTGATTTTAGAGATAGAGGAAGGGAGGGAGGGAGGGAGGGAGAGAGAGAGAGAAGGAAAAATCAATGTGAGAGAGAAACATCAATGGGCTATCTCCTGTCCGCTCCCTGACCAGGGATCAAACTCAAAACCCACGTATGTGGCCTGATCAGGAATCAAACCAGCCACCTCTTAGTGCATGGGACGGCATTCAACCAACGAAGCGACACCAGCCAGGGCGATTGTTTCTTCTCTTTAAGATGAATCATAGTTCCTTGATTTTTTTCACACATATCTTAATTTTTTAATTGAATGCCAGACATTATACTATGTAACAAAACAATAAGGAATATCATAACATTTATTTATTTTTATTTATTTTTCTAAAAAGACTAAATTTAGCCCTAGCCAGTTTGGCTCCGTGGATAGAGCATCAGCCTGCGGACTGAAGGGTCCCAGGTTCAGTTCTGGTCAAGGGCATGTACCTTGGTTGCAGGCACATCCCCAGTGGGGGGTGTGTAGGAGGCAGCTGATCGATGTTTCTACCTCTCTATCTCTCTCCCTTTCTGAATCTCTATCCCTCTCCCTTCCTCTCTGTAAAAAATTAATAAAATATATTTTTTAAAAAAGACTAAATTTACTCAATAACCTAGTAAAAGTTTTGAGTATAAGTATCCAACAGTATAAAAAGTACAAAACAGATTTGTAGATTTCTAATATATTAATACAAAGTGCATGAGTACATGAGTATCATAACATGTATGCTACCCCAAAGGGACATACTTCTCCTTTTGTTAAGCTGTTTGTGTGTGTGTGTGTGTGTGTGTGTGTGTGTGTGTGTGTGTGTGTGAGATGAGGGGTTTCGGGGAGAAGAGGGTGTTTTTGAGTCAGTTTGGTATGTAGTTAAGCTGTCTGAGATTTCTTTTTTATTTTTTAAATATATTTTATTGATTTTTTACAGAGAGGAAGGGAGAGAGATAGAGAGTTAGAAACATCGATGATAGAGAAACATCGATCAGCTGCCTCCTGCACACACCCCACTGGGGAGGTGACCGCAACCCAGGTACATGCCCTTGACCGGAATCGAACCTGGGACCTTTCAGTCCGCAGGCCGACGCTCTATCCACTGAGCCAAACCGGTTTCGGCTGAGATTTCTTATTGATTTAGCTAGATTCAGCTCCCTATGGATTTCAGAGTATTTCAAGGTAGGGTTAAGAGCCTTCTCTTTAGTAGGACCTGTGAGCCGAGTACCTGGGGGATGTGTCTTAGTTCTAAGTCACCCTTGGACTTCAATAGATCTATGACCATGTCTCAGGAGCGTCTCCTGCAGGTCCTTTGCCCCAACCCCTGCCATTGCAGTTTCTGCTTGGTACTCGGAGTATGTCCTCCGTGTCCCCTCATCCTGGGCTTGATGTCTCTCAGCTCTTCTGCCCTTCTCCAGCCACCAGCTGCCCCTGGAAGGTTTGGAGTGTGGTTGGTCTCCCTTCTCCTGCCCTGTATTCAGGCTTCAGCACTCCCGATGCATCTAGACCTCAGGGAGAATGGGTCAGTCCACCTGCCCTGCCTCCCAACGGTCTTGGTGAGGCCTATGGAAAAGAATTGTGGGTAAATGCAAACTCTCTTTGTGTCTGAGGTCTCTAGGGATTCAAGCTGTCATGCCGTCCCGCACTTGACCTTTAAAATTTTGTTAAAGGGGCCTCTGTTTCCTTCTCACACAAGTCGATGGCAGCCTCCTCCTGTTGCCGCTGCTGCCAAGCATAAAGGCAGCAACAGCTCTTTCTCCTAGGAAGGCTTGGTATTTTTCAGATTTGGGCTCACTTTTTTCTTTCTTTTTTTTTTTTTTTCTTTTCTTTTCTTTTCTTTTCTTTTTTTTTCTTTTCTTTTCTTTTCTTTTCTTTTCTTTTCTCTTCTTTTCCCTCCTTTTCTTTATTTTTATACCTTCACCCCCTCTGAATAGGCTTAAAAGGGGGGGGGGGGAGAAACAATTATTTTGTAGGTTATCTAGCTTCTTTTTTTTAAAATCCTCACCCAAGGATATTTTCCCATTAATCTTTAGAGAGAGAGTGTAAGGGAGGGAGGAGGGGAAGAGAGTGAGATAGAGAGTGACAGAGAGAAAGAGAGAGAAACATCGATGTGAGAGAGACAGCACTACTGGTTGCCTCCTGCACACAACAGACCAGGACGCAGAATCGAACGCACAAGGTCCGTGGGTCATGCTCTAACCACTGACCAAACCGGCCAGGGTGGTTATCTAGCTTCTTGTAGCTAGGGTGGAAGTGATGTTGTCTTGCAAGTTCTTGTATCCTAGGCAGAAGCAAAATGTCAACCTACTGCCTTTTAATTTATGCTACCACAGAAGTTCTTGTTTGTTCTCCGAATGTTCCTTTTTACAGTATCCTGTTCTTTTTTCATGAATATTCGCATTCTATTATCTCTCTTTGGAAGTTAAGGAGTTTTAAAGAAAATATTTCTTGCCCAGCTGGTGTGGCTCAGTGGTTGAGTGTTGACCTATGAACCAGGAGGTCACAGTTTGATTCCTGGTCAGGGCACATGCCCGGGTTGTGGGCTTGATCCCCAGTGTGGGGTGTGCAGGAGGCGGCTGATCAATGTTACCGTTTCATCATTGATGTTTCTATCTCTCTCTCCCTCACCTTTCCTCTCTGAAATAAAATATATATATATATATATTTAAAAAAGAAAATATTTCTTATTCCTCATAATATTGTTTCCCACAGATTTTCTTCTTCAGTTTGATCTCTATCTTTTATGTTTTTTAAAAATATATTTTTATTTATTTCAGAGAGGAAGGGAAAGGGAGAAAGAGAGACCTCAATGATGAGAGAGAATCATTGATCGGCTGCCTCCTATATGCCTCCTATGTGGGATCAAGCCCACAACCCGGGCATGTGCCCTGACCGGGAATCGAACTGTGACCTCCTGGTTCATAGGTCAACCCTCAACCACTGAGCCACGCTGGCCGGGCCCAATGTTACTCTCTTTAATTCTTTCCTCCTGGAATGGTCAAGTAGCCCAGAGAAAGAGCTTCAGTCTAATTCCTAGGCTGGCAGTCAGCACTCAAGGAGCTACAGAGGGCAAATGTGCTCCACATACAGTAGTAAATATTTATTTAGTCTCCCTGTTTTCAGTGTAGTACCCCTAAAGCTGTTCTTGGTATTCCCTAATCTATCTCAGAGAGGAAGGGAAAGGGAGAGAGAGACAGAAACATCAATGATGAGACAGAATCATTGATCGGTTGCCTCCTGCACGCCCCCTCCCCCCTGGGGATCGAGCCCACAACCCGGGCATGTGCCCTGACAGGGAATCGAACCCTGACCTCCTGGTTCCTAGGTCGGTGCTGAACCACTGAGCCACACCGGCCCAGCTCTAACTGCGTCTGAAACAGATTTTCAGCTGCAGCTTGACATTCACTCCCATTTCCTTTGCTGGTTTTTAAGCCGTGTATGAGCTCTGCCATGTGAATTCAGCTGCTGCTCAGCTGTCCCCACTGCCCCCAGCTTCGCTGGATTTGCTACAGTGGTCACTGCCCAGCTAGCACAATCTTGTTGCTGTTATCTCATCTCCTGTTATTTTTGCCCTTGGGAATTTTTGCTTTTAAAAAGTCATTTAATGTCATTTTCGTGAGGTTTCAGGAAGAAGAGAAAGTAAACTCATGGGTTTAATCTGGCCTCTTGGTTTCCAAGTCAACAGTATGTGGGGAAAGCCTGGAAGAGCAACTGAGTGGAAAGAGAGGGAGGCAGGCTGGGGTCACGTGGCAGGACTGTGGTACTCACAAGCCAGCTTGCTTGGAGCCTAGGAATCCCTAGTGATACCTGTCTCCATACTGATGTGGTTTTCTCTGGCAGCACTTTAGGCTGTTGCGAGGGAGAGGAGAGAAGTCAAATGGGCCTTGGTGGGCGTGGCTCAGTGGTTAGAGTTTTGGCCTGTGCACCGAAGGGTCACAGGTTCAAAGGGCACATACCTCGGTTGCAGGTTCAATCCCTGGCCTGAGTCATGGCTGTGTGGGAGGCAACCTATCGATGTGTCTCTCACATCGATGTTTCTCTCTCTCTCTCTCTCTCTCTCTCTCTCTCTCTCTCTCTCTCTCTGTCTTTCCACTTTTCCCGTCTACTCTCTCTAAAAATTAATGGAGAAAATATCCTCAGAGGAGGATTAAAAAACAAAAACAACAACAAAAGAGACGCCAGATGGCCAATTCTGTTCAAATCCTGGGGGTTTGTAGAAAAACAAGAGAACAGGAGACTTAAGTATGGTGAGATTGGACAGACCAAGCAAGATGCCTACCAAGAGCACTGGCCAGCATTGCTCAGTGGTTAGAGCATCGACCTACACACTGGATAGTCGCAGGTTCAGTTTGATTGCAGATCAAGGACACATACCTAGGTTGCAAGTTCGATCCTGACCCCTGCTTGGGTGCATGTGGGAGGCAACCAATTGATGTGTCTCTCTCACATTGGTACTTCTCTCTCTCTCTCTCTCTCTCTCTCTCTCTCTCTCTCTCTCTCTCTCCTCACTTCCACTATCTCTAAAAAAATCAATGGAAAAATATCCTCATTCCTCAGTTGAGGATAAAAAATAATGCCTACCAAGACAGCTTGCTGCTGTGGGAGCACCTCTAGCCAGAGATTTACACATGGATCATGTTTAGTCAGCTTGGGCTGCCATCACAAAATACCCTAGACTGCCCTGGCCAGCGTGGCTCAGTTGGTTGAGGGTCATCCCATGCATTGAAGGGTTGCCAGTTAGATTCTTGGTCAGGGCACATGCCTAGGTTGTGGGTTCAGTCCCTGGTTGGCATGCACATGGGAGGCAGCCAATTGAGCTCTCTCTCTCTCTCTCTCTCTCTCTCTCTCCCTCCCTCCCTCCCTCTCCCTCTCTCTTCCTCTCTCTCAAATCAATTTTTAAAATACCACAGACTGGGGGTTTAAACCACAGACGTTTACTTCTCACAATTCTAGAAGCTGAAAGTCCCAGATCAAGCAGGGCTGGTTTCTGGTGAAGGCACTCTTCTTGACTTGTAGGAGAGAGAGAGAGAGAGAGAGCCCAGCCAGCGTGGCTCAGTGGTTGCTTGTTGACCTATGAACCAGGAAGTCACAGTTCAGTTCCTGGTCAGGGCACATGCCTGGGTTGCAAGCTCGATTCCCAGTGTCAGGTGTGCAGGAGGCAGCCGATCAATGATTCTCTCCCATCATTGATGCTTCTCTCTCTCTCCCTCTCCCTTGCTCTCTGAAATCAATAAAAATATATTTGAGAGAGAGAGAGAGAGAGAGAGAGAGAGAGAGATATGAAGGAGCTCAATCTCTGCTGTTTTCTTATAACAGTGATGGCGAACCTATGACACACGTGTCAAAGGTGACACGCGAACTCATTGTTTTGGTTGATTTTTCTTTGTTAAATGACATTTAAATATATAAAATAAATATCAAAAATATAAGTCTTTGTTTTACTATGGTTGCAAATATCAAAACATTTCTATATGTGACACAGCACCAGAGTGAAGTTAGGGTTTTTCAAAATGCTGGCACGCCAAGCTCAAAAGGTTCGCCATCACTGTCTTTTTTTTTCCAATATATATTTCATTGATTTTCCACTGAGAGGAAGGGAGAGGGACAGAGAGTTAGAAACATCGATGAGAGAGAAACATCGATCAGCTGCCTCCTGCACATCCCCCACTGGGCATGTGCCCGCAACCCAGGTACATGCCCTTGACCGGAATCAAACCCAGGACCCCTGAGTCCTCAGGCCGACGCTCTATCACTGAGCCAAACTGGTCACGGCATCACCATCACTGTCTTATAAGGACACAGGAATCCTGTCAAATCAGGGCCCACCCTTGTGAGTTCATTTAACTGTAATTACTTTGTTAGAGGCTCCCATCTTCAAATACAGTCACACGGGGATCTAGGGCTTCAACATATGTGTGTGTGTGTGTGTGTGTGTGTGTGTGTGTGTGTGTGTGTGTGTTTTGGGGGTGGGACACAAAATTCAGTCCACAACAGATGGCCACTGTGTATGTCACATAGCCAGCCCAACCTTGTCCTCAGCTGCCTGGACCAGGAGCAAGTACCTGGCCAAGAACAGCCAGTCTATACCTGGTCAGTTCCCTACCCAGGTTACCTGACACAAAGGCTCTTGTCAGGTAGAGATAGTGAGTATTTGGGCCAGTAAGCTTCTTTCTCATGGGTACTTAAACTGCAGAGAGATTAGAAGCCAAAAGTGTAGAGAAAAGGTAATGTGTAATTATCATGAAGGATTAAAGGCCAAGGGGATTAGGCAGAAGCAAAGAGATGTAGAAAAGACAGACACACGTGGCTGGCGTGGCTCAGTGGTTGAGCATCGACCTATGAACCAGGAGGTCACGGTTCGATTCCCGGTCAGGGCACATGGCCGGGTTGTGGTCTTGGTCCCCAGTGGGGGGCATGCAGGAGGCAGCTGATCAATGTTTCTCATGATGTCTCTCTCTCTTTCTCTCCCTCTCCCTTCCTCTCTGAAATCAATAAAAATGTATTTTTAGAAAAAGGAAAAGAAAAGAAAGACACAGTGAGAGAGGGTTATGTAGTTGGTTGGTGGTAACAGGCGCATGGACTGAGTCCCATCATAACAGTACAGAGGTGGGATGTTTGGGGGTGTGAATAAGAAAACCTGGTCTCCAGAGCTTCTTAAAGACATGGTTCAGCCCTGGCCAGTGTGGCTCAGTTGGTCGGGTGTTGTCCCGTGCAGTGAAAGGTTGCCGGTTAGATTTCCAGTCAGGGCACATGCTCAGGTTGCGAGCTGGATTCCCTGGGAGAGGGCATGCAGGAGGCAGCCGATTGATGTTATGCTCTCAAATTGATGTTTCTCTCTCTCTCCCTCTCCCTTCCTCTCTTTCTAAAAATCAATACAAAAATCTTTGAAAAAACAAGCAGATAAACCTACTTCAAACTCCCCAAAGCTCAGATGTTTGATTCTGCCTGGGTTCCTGTCCATGTGTCTGAGATTACTGTTGTGATGATTATTTTTATGTGTCAAATTGACTGGGCCATGAGGTACCCAGACATTTGGTTAAACAACATTCTGGGTATGTCTGTGAGGGTGTTTTAGACAAGATTAATGAATAAAGCAGATTGCCTTCCCTAATGTGGGTGAGGCTCATTTAATCCATTGAAGACCTGAATAGAATAAAGAGGTGGTGTAAGCCCCTAGCTGGTTTGGCTCAGTGGATAGAGCATCAGCCTGCAGACTGAAGGGTCCTGGGTTCGATTCCAGTCAAGGGCACATGCCTGGGTGGTGGGCTCAATCCCCAGTGTGAGGCCTGCAGTAGGCAGCCGATCAATGATTCTCTCTCATCATTGATGTTTCTATCTTTCTCTCTGCAATCAATAAAGATATATTTTTTTTTAAAAAGAGGTGGAGTAAGAGGGAACTCTCCCGCCTGACTACTTAAACTGGGACATTGGCCTTTTTCCTGCCCTTGGGCTGGAACTTACACCATCAGTTCTCCCAGGAATCCAGCTTGCTGACTGTAGATCTTGGGACTTCTCAGGCTCCATAGTCACATGAGCCAATCTATAATAATAAAAGTGTAATATGCTAATTAGACCGCACATCCTTCTGGATGACCTTCCGGACGAAGCCAAGCCGGGTCTGCAAGGGAAGCCCAGGTCCCAGGTGCCTAACCGCAGCCAGAGGGAAGCCCGGGTGCCAGGTGCCAGAGGGAAGCCGGTGCCGGCAGCCAGGAGAAGGAAGGCCTACGTTTGCAAGAATTTCATGCATCGGTCCTCTAGTTCCTTATAACAGATCTCTTTACACACACATACACACACATCCTATTGGCTCTTTTTCTCTGGAGAACCCTGATGAATGCAACTGTCTTCCTCATTCCTACATGAATCCTCCATTAATGGGGAAACTTGAGCATGTTGAAGAGATACACTATAGGGCAGCCGTGGGCAAACTACGGCCCGCGGGCCGGATCCGGCCGTTTGAAATGAATAAAACTAAAAAAAAAAAAAGACCGTACCCTTTTATGTAATGATGTTTACTTTGAATGTATATGAGTTCACACAAACACTCCAGCCATGCTTTTGTTCCGGCCCTCCGGTCCAGTTTAAGAACCCATTGTGGCCCTCGAGTCAAAAAGTTTGCCCACCCCTGCTATAGGGCCTAGGTGGGCTATGGAAGAGAGAAAGGCCAAGTGAGACCTAACAGCTTTGGTGCAGGGTCTAGGGACTAGAAAGTTCTATGAGGTCAAAATGCAGAGGTGGTAGAAAGAAGGAAGTTGGGCCCTGACCAGTTTGACTCAGTGAACAGAGCGTCGGCCTGTCGACTGAAGAGTCCCAGGTTCGATTCCGGTCAAGGGCATGTACCTTGGCTGTGGGCACATCCCCAGTAGGGAGTGTGCAGGAGGCAGCTGATCGATGTTTCTGTCTCATGGATGTTTCTAACTCTCTATCAGTCTCCCTTCCTCTCTGTAAAAAATCAAAATATATTTTTAAAAAGAAAGAAAGAAGGAAGTTGGAAAATGAGAAGGAACAGGTTGAAGGTCATGCTCAGAGACTTGGCATTTAGATCTTAACATGTCAGAGCAACTCTGTGGATGATGAAGAGGTCTGGAAGGCACAACAGTGAGAAGGGGGGGCTGAGGCGAGATCAAGGTGGTTGAAGGTAAGGTCAAGAAACTGAGAGGTTGGGCCCTGGCCAGTGTTGGTTCAGATGGTTGGGCACTGACCCGTGCATTGAAAGGTTGCTGGTTCCATTCCCAATCAGAGCGCATGCCCGGGTTGCAGGCTTGATCCCCAGTAGGGGGTGTGCAGGAGGCAGCTGATATATGTTCTGCTCTCATATCGATGTTTCTCTCACTCTCGCCTTCTCCCTTTCTCTCTTTCTATATATATATATATATTATTGATTTTTTACAGAGAGGAAGGGAGAGGGATAGAGAGTTAGAAACATCGATGAGAGAGAAACATGGATCAGCTGCCTCCTGCACATCCCCCACAACTGAGTTGTGCCCACAACTGAGGTACATGCCCTTGACCGGAATCGAACCCGGGACCCCTGAGTCTGCAGGCCAACGCTCTATCCACTGAGCCAAACCAGTCAGGGCTCTAAAAGCAATTTTAAAATCTTTTTTAAAAAGATACTGAGAGGTTGGGATGTTGTGTGGGTGAGTGGAAGGCTGGGAGTCATTGGTGAATATGCAGAGTGATAGCATAAGAATGAGAAGAGCCTCAAGGAGTCTCATGTTAGGGCTGTGGGTGCCCTCACAACATGGCGGCTGACTTCCAGCAGGAGCAATCCAGGAAAGCTGCCATTTCTGCTTCACTCTGTTCATTAAAAATGATTCACCAC
Source organism: Myotis myotis (assembly GCF_014108235.1). Lineage (NCBI taxonomy): Eukaryota > Metazoa > Chordata > Mammalia > Chiroptera > Vespertilionidae > Myotis > Myotis myotis. The sequence goes on from NW_023416346.1 coordinate 12,244,423, forward strand.
CTTGGCAGGGTAGTTTAGTTGGTTAGAGCATTGTTTCAATAGGCCAAGGTTGCGGGTTTGATCTCTGGTCAGGCCACATACAAGAAGCAACCAATGAATGCACAACCAAGTGGAACAAGAAATCAATGTTTCTCTTTCTCTCTCCTGCTTCTTCTCTCTCCAATCAATCAATAAAAATTATTTAAAATTGAATCACCAAGTCCAGCCCTCACTGAAGAGGAAGGGAAGTAGCTACCACCTCTTGAAGGAACATCAAAAAAATTGTGGCCCAGTGGATAGAGCATCGGCCTGCAGACTGAAAGGTCCCGGGTTCGATTCCGGTCAAGGGCATGTACCTGGGTTGCGGGCACATCCCAGTAGATGTGCAGGGGGCAGCTGATCGATGTTTCTCTCTCATCGATGTTTCTAGCTCTCTGTTTCTCTCCCTTCCTCTCTGTAAAAAATCAATAAAATATATTTAAAAAAAAATTGTGGCCCTGACCGGTTTGGCTCAGTGGATGGAGCGTCAGCCTGCGGACTGAAGGGTCCCGGGTTCAATTCCAGTCAAGGGCACATACCCGGGTTGTGGGCTCCATTCCCAGTAGGGGGCGTGCAGAAGGCAGCCGATCAATGATTCCCTCTCATCATTGATGTTTCTCTCTCTCCTTCCCTCTCCCTTCCTCTCTGAAATCAATACAAATATATATATTTTTAAAATTGTGGCCATAGGTTAAAACCACCAGAGCAGAGATATCGATTAACTTTAGACTTTGTTAAGAATGCACGTTAAAATAGCTAGAGTAACTACTAAAAAATTCATACAGTGCTTCTAAATAAATAGAAAGGAAAATGAAAGAAAACAAGTTCGACCCATCTAAAAGATGACTAAGAATGGAGGGAACCAATGGGATGGCTGCGTGGGCTCAGACTTTCTCCCACCTTCTCTTTTTCTTTAGACACATGAGCTGCCATCACTAACAGCAAGAATACCTTTTTAAAAAATATATATTTTATTGATTTTTTACAGAGAGGAAGGGAGAGGGATAGAGAGTTAGAAACATCCATGAGAGAGAAACATTGATCAGCTGCCTCCTGCACACCCCCTACTGGGGATGTGCCTGCAACCAAGGTACATGCCCTTGACCGGAATCGAACCTGGGACCAGGCCAATGATCTATCCACTGAGCCAAACCAGTTAGGGCCCCACCTCCTTTAAATGTGCCTTTGTACTTACTGCTGAGGTAGTGTGTTTCCCAGACCCAGACTGTGTGCAGCCGGGCTCTGGGATGCAAATTAGGTTTTGCCACTCAGGTGCACTTGCACAAGATTTGGAAGGCTGGAGAAAGGGGGGGGGGGCATCTTTTTACTGTGTGGAGCTCTTTCTCAGCTGGATGTCAAGGTCAAGGGGGAGTGGGGCTTCAGCAGCAATGCTCCCGTGTCCAGCCTTTGCTTCTTGTGGCAGCGATGGCATCCCAGGTCCCAGCTTGCTGATCCCTGGCTCATGACTCTGGTGGAGTCTTTTTTAATTTTTTTTTCTCAGCACGGTTAGCCACATTTATTGAATGGAAAAATCTGGGTCATCCTAAATACCTGGTTTCTTCCATTTTCTTCTCAGTATTGAGGCTGTTATGGTGTCTTCTTTTTAAAAAATATTTTTTTTTCTTTTATTGTCTGTAGTTTTACATATGTCTCCTTTTTCCCCAATTGACACCCCCATCTCCCAGCCATTCCCACCCCGGGCAAGCCCCCACTGCCCCAGTGTCTAGTCCATTGGTTACGCTAATATGCATGCATACAAGTCCTTTGGTTGCTCTCTACCCCCGCTCCCCTACCATTTCTCTCTAGATCGATCTATTCTTGTTCATCAAACTATGTTGATCATTATATCCCAAATATGAGTGAGATTGTGTGATATTTATCTTTCTCCGACTGGCTTATTTCGCTTGCATAATGCTCTCCAGTTCCATCTATGTTGTTGCAAATGGTAAGAACTCCTTTTTTACAGCAGCATAGTATTCCATTGTGTAGATGTACCACAGATTTTTAATCCATTCATCTGCTGATGGGCACTTAGGCTGTTTACAAATCTTAGCTATTGTAAATTGTGCTACTATGAACTTAGGGGTGCACATATCTTTTCTGATTGGTATTTTTGGTTTCTTGGGATATAGTCCTAGGAGTAGGATCACTGGGTCAAATAGGAGTTACATTTTTAACTTTCTGAGGAAACTCCATACTGTTTTCCACAGTGGCTGCACCAGTCTGCATTCCCATGAACCAGCAGTGCATGAGGGTTCCTTTTTCTCCACATCCTCGCCAGCACTTGTCCTTTGTTGATTTGTTGATGATAGCCATTCTGACAGGTGTGAGATGGTACCTCATTGTTGTTTTGATTTATATCTCTCAGATGATTAGTGACTTTGAGTATGTGTTCATATGTCTCTGGGCCTTCCTTATGTCCTCTTTCGAAAAGTGTCTGTTTAGGTCCTTTGACCATTTTTTGATTGGATCGTTTATCGTCCTTTTGTTAAGTTGTATGAGTTCCCTGTAAATTTTGGAGATTAAACCCTTATCAGAGATAACATTGGCAAACATGTCCTCCCATGCAGTGGGCTTTCTTGTTGTTCTGTTGATGGTTAAAAAATATTTTTATTGAGAGGAAGAGAGAGGGAGAGAAACTATCAATGATGAGATGGAATCATTGATCGGCTGCCTCCTGCACACCCCACACTGGGGATTGAGCCCGCAACCCAGGCATGTCCCCTGACCTGGAATCAAACCATGGTCTCCTGGTTCATAGGTTGATGTGCAACCATTGAGCAACACCAGCCGGGCTGGTGGTATCTTCTTGAACTCAATAGTTACACTGCTGACTGCCTGTTCCCCCACCTTGCTGATGGTGGCAGAGGTAGAGCTAGTTGTCTTGGGGATCCTGCCCAGAACACACCCCTCTGGCCCCTCTGATGGTTGTATGGTTCCAATTCCTTGTACAAAATCCATTTCTGTGTAAGATAGCTGGAGCAATTTCTGCTTCCTGCCCCGAAACTTCACTGATAGAATGAGGAGAGGAAAGCCCTAGCTGGTTTGGCTCAGTGGATAGAGCATTGGCCTCCGGACTGAAGGGTCCCAGGTTTGATTCCGGTCAAGGGCACATGCCTGGGTTGCGGGCTCGATCCCCAGTGGGAGGTGTGCAGGAGGCAGCCGATCAATGATTCTCTCTCACCGTTGGTGTTTCCATCTCTCTCTCCCTCTCCCTTCCTCTCTGAAATCAATAAAAATACGTTTTTTAAAAAAAGAAAGAGAGGAAAGAAAGTGGGGGTGAAGGCAGAGAAATTTGGAAAGGAAGATAAATAGAAAGCACTTAGTAAGCGGACAAGAATAGTAAATCTAAACATACAGCAACCACTACCAACGAGATCAACAAAACCCTACAGGTAGAAGACAGACAGGCAGACAAAGTCACCGTGTGACCCAGCAGTCTACTCCTTGGTGGTTACCTCACTGAAATGAAAGCTGCTCACCCAAAGTCCTCTGCGGTGAACGTTTTGAGCAGCTCTATCCATCATCGCCCAAAGCTGCAAACAACCCAGATGTTCTTCAGCGGGTTTACGGCAAAACAAACACTGGCACGCTACTCAGTGATAAAACGGAAAAACTGCTCACACACACGCACACGCACACACACATGCGCACACATACACACACACATGCACACGCCACTGACAATCCCCAAAACTACACTAAGCAAAAGAAGCCAGATGAAAGAGTACATACTGTACAATTGTGTCTGTAATAAATTCTAGCAAAAACAGAAGGTAGCCCAGTGCGAGTCAGGGGCCAGGGGCTGGGGCTGGAGGGAATTTGTAGAAGTGATGGAAATGTTCTATATCTTTTAAAAAATATATATTTTTACTTATTTCAGAGAGGAAGGGTGATGGAGAGAGGGATGGAAACAGCAATGATGAGACAGAATCCTTGATCAGTTGCCTCCTGCACGCCCCACACTGGGGATCAAGCCTGCAACCCAGGCATGTGCCCTGACCAGGAATCATACCGGAACGTCTGGTTCATAGGTTGATGCTCAAACCACTGAACCACGCCGGCCGGGCTATATCTTGATTTCGATGGTGGTTATGCGACATTTATCAAAATTCATTGAACTGTACACTTCAAAAGGGTGAATATTACTGTATGTAAATTATACTTCAATAAAGGTGGTTTAAAAAAAGATAAGACTTAAAAAAAAAGAAAAGTCCATTTTTTTGGTGCCCCTAAATAAAAAAAATGGTAAGGACTTGTAGACGGTATCAAACTAAACCAAAGCTAAACTATATGCTGTTTCAAGAGATACACCTAAGACACAGACATAGATGGAAAGGGGACGAGTACAGAAAGATATGCCAGGCTCACAAGCCCACCCTGGTAGCCGGCTGGGATGTTCTTCGTGCTCTAAGGGCTTCTGTGACTCACACCCCTCATCACATGGCTGTCTGGGGGTAGTCTGGCCAGACTCTAGGGGACTGCCCTCAATCAGCTGACTGCCCAAGAGAGGTGGGTCACAGGGAGCTGTGAGGAGCACTTGCCATTGAAGGGGGTGTGAATGGGCAAGACCCAACCCTCTGTCTGTCTAGGACTCCCCCGACCTTCACAGGGAACACGTGGCCATGGAGCAACGGCTCACCTCTTGTTCAAAGCCAGTCCCTCCTGCTTCTCTTGGGACTTGCTCTGCCCCAGTTCCTCTTTTGTTTCTCCTGCTCCTGCTCCCATTGACCCCTCCATCTGGGCAAACAGCAGTGGGAAAATGGGCTTTGCGGTCACCCAGAAGCAAGTTCAAAGCCCAGGTCTGCCATTTACCTTCTGGGCGATCTTGGGTAAGTCACTTGGCCTGTCTGAACCTCCGTTTCCTCATCTGTGAAATGGGGGCAATCGTGGTGCTTACTTCATAGTGACGGGCTGAGGAGTCAGTGAGCAGAGGCGCAGGGAATGCCGGGCACAGCACCACCTGGCTGAGTGACTGTGTGACCTGGGGCTCCTCATTTGGAGGGCGAAGACAGTAACAGAATCTTCATCACAGGTTCATGTTCAGATACAATGAGCAAGTGAAGAGAAAGACTCCCTGGCTGTGCTCCCGGGACACACTCCTTGGCCTCTTTGGGCTTCAGGTTCCTCATCTGTCATATGGACTAATGGTGGGCCTCCCTGGGTCGGTGTGCAAAATAAACGTGCTAATACACGAAACATGCTTAGAACAGTGGCAGGCTCCATAAATGTGACTTAGTGTAATAATGGCGATGGGGACTAGTATACTAGCTTCTATAAAGGATTTGCGGAAGTTGGTGCTGGGGAAAGAGGTCTTGGAAACTAGAGGGGTGAGTGGAAGCAGGAGTGGCTGGAGAGAAGGGAGGCCAGGCCTATCAGTGGTCAGATCAGAGCAGGCAGGAAGCGGAGCGCAGAAAAGTGCATCATGGAAAATACCCCCATCTCGGTTGCTCAGGCCTGCCCTTCGCAGCCAGCTCCAGGCCTACTGACCTTGTGCCCCAGCTCAGCCTCCTCGTGGCTCCTGAAGGGGCTGGACCAGGGGCACAAGAGTCCTGCCAGCATTCCCACTCTTGGTCTCCTGGCACCAAGAGCCTGGCCACTGGCAGGCCTGGGGGTAGGCCTGAGCTGAAAGACCCTCCACCTTCATCAGGTATCTAGTCTTTTTTAAAAAATATATTTTTATTGATCTCAGAAAGAAAGGGAGAGGGATAGATAGAAACATCAATGACAAGAGAGAATCATTGATCGGCTGCCTCCTGCACACCCCACACTGGGGCTGGAGCCTGCCACCTGGGCATGTGCCCTGACGGGGAATGGAACTGTGACCTCCTGGTTCATAGGTCGACGCTCAAGCACCGAGCCATGCTGGCTGGGCTCGGGTGTCTAGTCTTGTGCTTGCTCTTTCTCAAGACAGCCAGAAACATGGCATCCAGACCCTCCCTGGCAGAAGGTGGGGCCATTCCCAGCCTCCCCTTCCTGGAGCCGGCAAGGAGATGGTTGGATGGGGTGGGGACAACAGGCCAGGGCCGCTCCCAGCTAGGCCTCCTTCCCGGCTTGGAGGGTCTCAGGAGGCTGTGCTGAAGGCCCCGGGAATGCTTCACTGGGCAACAGGCATGCCCATAAAAATACCGTGGCCACCAGGGCTGCAATCTGCCATCTGGGCCCTAGGCCTTCCTTGCCCTGCGGCCGGCTAGGCTCACTCCGGAATTCCTGCGCCCTCAGCGTGACCGCCACGAGCCTAGGGGGGGCGCTGGGGAGGAGCTCCTTACCCAGGCGTCCGGGGCAGGGCTGCTGAGAGTGGGGCCACCGGGGAAGGTCGGGATGGGGCTAATCCCCGCGACAAAGAAATAAGACGTGGAGCTTGGGAAAGCTGGCAGGGAGTCAGAGGAATATCTGGGAACTGGGAGTGGCAGTTAGAGGGGCGCCTTCTTAGCCACCTCCTGGCCCCCAGGCTCTGGACTGCCCAGGAGCTCGTGCCCATCTGCGCGCTCCATCTGCGCGCTCCTGGCTGCCGGAGATCGAGGCCCGCGCACCCCGCCTGGGCTGGGCGCCTAGGATTAGGGGGCACTCGTGGGGAGAGCCCAGAGACTCAGGAATCCTGCCTTGGGTGGGGAGGCATCCAAACACCTCAAGACGGGGACACGGCTGGGACGGCGTTGCCTGTGAGTGCCCATAGGTCGCCAGCACCCTGGAGGGCAGAGATGGCTGGGGGAGGGGAGATGGGTGTCTGTTTCCTACTCGACTCCTCTCTCCAAGGCCCAGCCCCGAACCCTGGGAACACTCCCGCCCCGCGATTCCTGTCCCGAGCCTCCACTGCGGTGCGGGGTCCGGGGTCCGAGGCACTCCGGGGCTGCGGGCAACGGTCCCACTGAGCTCCCCGAACGGGCCAGCAGGGGTTCCCAGGCGCGCGAGGCTCCGCAGCCAGGCTCCTCCGGGACGAGGGGTGAGGGCGCGGGGGGCGGAGCGGGCAGCGGGGGAGGTGATCTCACTCCCCCCTCCCTCCCCCTGCGCTCCCCTCCCCTTCCTCCCGCGCGCACGCCCGCCCCGCCCCGCCCCCGCCCTGCCGCCTCCGACGCAGCATCTCCAGGCTTCGCAGACGCACTCGGGCGGCGGGTCCGAGGCCGGCGTGCGCGGAGGCTGGGCGGGCAGCCTGAGTGGCGGCCGTAGCGCAGGTAAGGCGGGCAGGCCTGCCCTTGGGACCGGCCGCGGCTGCAACGTCCCCGGTCCCCGGTCCCAGCCCTGCCCGGGGGCGAGAGCGTAAGCGCCGCTCCGCTGGGCTCGCGGTCACGGGTGGGGCGGCCGGAGCCCCACCCAGGTGCCCCCCCTCCACCCGCTCGGCCGTGCGGACAGGAGTGGGGCTAGGGCAGGGGACCAGGGCCAGAGCCCGACAGGTGAGGGGTACCTGGGTTGCGCCCAAAATGCGGATCCGAGAAGGGACACTCCGGGTGGGTGGGGGGAGTCAGACAAGGTCTGTGCAGGCAGGTGGGGGCTGAAGTTGGCACGTCCCTATGGGTGTGTGCATGTGTGAGAAAGGGAGCGCGATGGGGCCTGATGACGCCCCCCCCCCCCCATAGGCTGCCGTGGGGTGTGGCCCTGGGCGTGGCTGGCCCTCTTTCCCAGTCGAGGTCCCAGTTCCACTGAAAATTCGGTGGCCAGCGTGGTGGGAGGGGAGGTTGGGGTAGGCTGCCCCTGCAATGGGGGGAGGGGAGGGAACCGGGCTGGGCGCTGCCTGGCCCTCCGCCCCAAGGTAGGGGTGGGGGGCTTTGTTCTTCTCACTCTTCTTTCCAAACCCCAGCCTGGACTCCTCGGAAGTCCCCTCTGAGACTGCACCAGGATCGGGGTCTCCTCCCCAGAGGCACAGGGTGCGCCTGGAGCCTCAGTGAGATGGGCCTGGGCGCCCACCGGTGCGCCTGTGCACATGGTTGTAGGATGTGGGTCCACCAGGTAGAGGCGTGGGAGGGAGGGCATCACTGGCTCAGGGCCAGGGGTTCTAGAAAGGGAGATGCTCGGCTCAGGCCCTATCCATACCCACGGCAGGTCTTTTGCCCGTTGCAAAGTCTTCCTGCCCCTGTTTGCTTATGGGAGGGTCCACAATTCCTATCACCCCCTTCCTCAGGCAGATTTTGGGAGTCTCTTGGTTGGCAGGGATGGCAAAGAACACCTAGCACAACCTGCTGCCCCCTACAGGATATCTGGAGCCCCGCCCATCACTGCCTGTCTCTCGGTGGCAGGCCGAGGGCCATCTGCCCCCTCAAGAAGGGGAGGCTTGGCATCCCCCTCCACTAGGTGCCCTCCTTCCAGTTAACTCCACCCAGAAGGCAGGGGCTTCTGGGCAGCCCAGTGCCATCTCTGCTGACTCATGTGAATAATCCAATCAGCCTTTCTTCTCATAAAGTGTCTCTGAGCCTCATCTTTCTTGTCCCCTGTCGGGTGGCTGGGGCAGGGGCCTGCCTGGGGCCTCTCGCCTGTGGCCAGCTTCTGACTGTAGGCAATGGGACTGAGCCGGGCCTGCCTCTCACCTGGCGCAAGCACGTGCACCCATGGGCTCCTGAGCCTTCGGGGCTCTTAGGTGTTTGTGACCACATGGGGAGCTCAGGTCAGGGCTGGGACCCTCAGCGCCTGGCCATTTTTCTATGCTGCGTCCTCGTCTCTTTCCATACTTATTTCTGTCTGTGTGTGCGTGATCCCAAAGGTGGTACATCTTGTTGTGGTGGTGCACTTGAATTATACAGAAAAGAACAAAAGAAATTAAGACTCACTGGGGATCTGACCACCCAGAGAGAAACCCGCTCGGCACACCCCAGCCTCAATCTCGTTGGTTCGCTACAACCTGCTTCTGGGAGGTTACTCCACCAGTGGCCAGACCCATGCAGAGCACCGAGTGGGCACACAGCAACCTGAGGCGGCGGGCCCCTCCCTGTGCAGTAATGAGCTCCTCCCTGCTCGACCACTCCGTGGCCCATGGGCTGGGCTGCTCACTGCCAAGTGCTCACGGCTGCCCATGGAAAAGCCAGTAATGAACCAGACTGACACTGTCTTCGTCCTCGGGGGCACAAATTGGCTTTCCTTTTTTTCTTTTGTGACTATCTGAAGGGGAAAGGGAGGTGCGGAGTAGGGAAGGGCCCGCTCCAGCAGACAGGAGCACCCAGGCTGCGCTCCCATCGGCCTTTTCCTGCCGCTGGGGAGGGTGCCTTCCATGCCACATGCTTCGGCAAGACTGGCTGGGGAGGGTGGAGGAGGCGGCCCCTGTGCCATACCTGCCACTCCCCAGCCGAGTGGCTCCTGATCCTCAGGCCCTTCCTGGCTTTGAATGTCAGCCTTCTTGGCTATCACAGGAGGGCATGGGCTCCTTAATCTCTAAGGTCCCTTTCAAGGCAAACTGTCCCTGGTGCCACTTTGAATGACAACAGCTGGAAAGAAGGCCTCTGGGTCACCCTTCTGGGCAGCGAGGGCCATGGGGTCCTGCAGAGCCGCCCAGCCTCCAGGAGAGCCAAGGCGAAGGTGTGATAGAAGCGTTTTCTGGATCTCCTTCCTGGGCTAAAGGTCGAAACAGCTTGGGGGGCCAGGAGGGATGTGGGAGCCCTGAGCCTAGGAGGAACCTACTCTGGGGAAGAACGGAATAGAGGTGGGGTCCTGGGCAGAGATGGGCATCCCAGCCAACTGCCCTGCCCACCAGGCCCCTTCTGAGCCCCAGGGCCCCGCCCTATCCTGTGATTCAGACAATGGGGGCGACCAGGTATCTGGATCCCCCCTCTAGGGTTCCCAAGCTGGCTGCTGCATTTGCCCTGTCTCCTCCTCCCTTCATTGGAAAGGGAGGGTTTAGGTCCCTGGGTGGGGCCCTGGGCCAATCCTGGGCTCCCCCTTCTGCTTCCCCACCCCCCAGCTCTCAGTCACCCACCTTTCCACTCCCGCCCCTCCCCCCCCCCCCAGACATCACCTTTCCGCTCCCAGCTCAGTTGGAGTTTCACTGTGGGGAGTGCACTACCCCCTTCTCCCCCCACCTGCCTCTGCCTTCCTCCGCGCCCCCCCCCCCCCCCCCGTAGGTGCCCTGGGTTCCACCTCTCAGCTTCTCCTTTTGTCTAGCTTCTCCCTCTGCTCCTCTCCCCTCCTGCCTCACCTCCTCTCCCATGTCTTGCTGTTGATTAAACTTGGCCCCTCTGAACTCTGAGCCACGGCTTCAGGTTGGGCTCAGACCTCCCTTGGGGGCCTTGTTTGACCTGGAGGATGGACAGGGGCAGGCACCTGGTCACCTCCACCCAGAGGGCAGGGGAGGGGGGTGGAAGGTTAGCAGGGCCGGCCTGCTTTCTCCCCGGATATCAACAGGATCTTTGTGGCTTCCTAAAGGCTGCAGAGAGGGAGGAGCCTGGAGGGCGGGGGAGTTCCTCGGCAGGGGCAGGGGCAGGGGCAGGGGCAGGGGCAGGGGCAGGGTCTGGGTCTGGACTGCTGGTCTTTCCAGAAGCCACGGAGGGAGCACCCAGCCACCGTTCTGACAATTTTTGGCCCTAAACCCAGTAAGGACAGCCGTGCTGGCCTTGGAAGGGGTGAAGCAAGAGTCAAGAGCATCCTGGGCTTTGCACACTCGGCCATGCAGTCCTGCTGGGCTGTTCCTCTTGAAGTGAGGTTATGAGTCCCAAGGAGCCTCCTCCCCTCAGCTCTCTGGGCTAAAACATTCAGAGGCGGACACACTAGGGCAGGGCAGCAGGGCTGGAGGTTTGTATAGGAGGGTAGCTTTGGGCGTGCGAGTGTGTGCTTATTCCTATTTGCATGTGTGCGGATCATATATCTGGTTGCATGTGTGCATTCGTGTGTGTGTGTATGTATGTGTGTGAGAAAGAGCATGCGCACACAGATCCTCCTCTGCCCACATGAGTCCCCTCAGATGCCCCTACTGGGCCTGTGCTAGGAAGGGGCGGGCCTGATGATGGTGGCTGCAGAGGCTGCCATGATGTGGGGTTTCCCGTTTGGGGTGCCCTCTGGCCCCTCCCCTGGCCTCCTGCCTTCATGCCTTAGGAATGCCTGGGACGACAGAGGCTCCATTGTTCGCCCCCAGTCTTCCTGTGCCCCTCTGCCCTTTAACCCATCGGGAGTGGGGAGCCCTGAGGGGGCTGGACGGGCCTGGCAGTGTCTGAGCCGTTTCTAGGCACCCGATTCCCCACCCCCCCTCCGCCCCAGGCATCCCAGGGCTGGTGGGTCTGAGCAGGAGGCACGGGCTGGTGCCTCTTGCTGCCGGCTGGGCCCCCCTTGCCTCTCCACTTTGCTTAGCACCTTCCCACATGGCCTGCCTGCTCTGCAGCCTTCTCTCCCCTCTAGTCCTGGAGGCAGGCCTTGCTCTCGATAGGAACAGGATGTACATCCCCCCTCTGGCCTAGTCCCCAAGGCCCAAGTTCATTTCTCAGGTCAGGGGGTTTCTGGTCTGGCTCAGAGTCCAGAGCCAGAGAAGGCTTGGAGAGGGTGGGGACGCAGCTTTTAGTCTGTGGGTGCCAGTTTCCCCAACTGCGCATGGGATACTTGGCTGCACTGCTGGCATTCTAGGAGTCTGGGAGGCCAGAGCCTTGGCCCCTACTCCACTGGGCCTCAGTTTCCCCTTCTGCACAGGGCGTCCATGCTGTCCCGAAGCCCTGACTGGTAGTCAAAGCCTCTTTGTGAGGAGGCCTTGGGACCTTTGGTGTCAAGAAAAGGGCCAGAGCAACCCAGCATTTTGGATACCGGGAGGGGCACAAGGCACCCAGGCTGCCCTGAGTTGAAAGGGGAAAGGAATTTGCCTTCTTGTGGATGGGCGGCCTCCTGGGATGGGCGGTCAGGTAAAACCCAAGGCCGAGGGATGGGATGGTTCCTGCTCTGTGCCGAGGGTCACATCCTACTTACGCGTGGCTTCCTCCTGAGATTTCCCTCCTGGCTTCCCACATTTGCTTGCCATCTGCCTAGCAAATTAGGCCCTTCTCCAGGGTGCGGGATGGCTTGGAGGCCATTCTCCTCCAGGCTCCTGGCCCCCTGGGAACACATGCTGGGAAGCGGAGGCCCTGAGAGATGAGCTGGCACCCAGAGGAAGCCTCTGCCCCATCGAGAACCCCACCCCTGCTGAGCATCAGTGACCTTGGACATGGTACTCTGGTTCTCTGCGCCTCAGTTTCCTCATCTGTAAAATGGGGATGATAGCACATCTGTCCCACACGGCGATTTTAAGGGTTAAATGAGCGATGTGTGTGAAAGTGTCCCTGTGTGTAAAAGAGTCCCTGGCATGTCGTAAGCGCCGTCCATGAATTTACTCAATAAAATGGGGCAGCTGACTCTGACATGGGGGTGGGGGCAGGGGGTATAGAGAAAAGCTGTCCCTGCCACTGATGGTGAGATTCCGCCTTCCTCCCCCAGTGTAGACTGTTCTCTCTGCTCCTCCACAAAGGGTTAAGCTCTGTCCCACCCCTTCCTCATCCTTTAAGGAGAATGGTCCTTTACAGGTAAGCTGTGGTTGCCTTGGAGACCTCAGCCTTGTAGGGGCTGAGGGTGTACTCTGGTGGGGGTGTCCTTTGGGAGGGGCGAGACAGGGGGGCACAGAAGAGGAAACAGCCGTTCTTTAAGACTTCCAGGCCCCCAGGAACCTGCGGGGGCTCCCACCCGTCAGCCTCCTTTATATATTATCTAAATAACCCATTAGGCTGCAGTAAGCTTTCCTCTAGGCTTCCCCCATCTCTGCCAGCGGAGGGAGCTGGGCTCCATCTCCATGGAAACCCGCCAGCCACAGCCTGGGGGGGAGGGCGAGAAGGAGACTTAAAGGAACACAGTGCATGGGATGTAGGTGACACCCGCACCCTCATGTACGTGCCGACAGGCTCCAAGGCCCCCTCCAGTCCTGTTGAGGTGACAACCCAGGCATGCATGTCACCACACAGGCCCCCCAGACCTACAAATTTGCAGGCGTGGTACCCACACTTTGACCGTCTCACACACCTGGGGCACTGAGCCCCCAGTCCTGCCCCCGTTCAGGTCTGCCAGGTCATAGGGCACTGCCATTCTCAACAGACACTGGGCTGGAGGACCTTTGTGTTACTTATCCCTTGGGCAGGTGCATTTCCATCAGATGGGAGGGGCAGAGAGGACAAGGCATGCAGGGCACCCTTAAAGGTTCTGGGGGGGGGGGGGCAAGCCACCCCAGGGCTCAGCCTGGCTCCATGTCCTCTCAAGTCTCCCCCAGCCAGTGGGCAGAGGCCAGAGGAGAGCAGTTCCAGAGGCCCCATGGGGCCAGGGTATGGCCAGGGGCCGGGCCCCTCCCTGCAGGCTCCAGTGGGCCTGACCTTGCCAACCTCATCCACTTCAGTTCCTGCCACACCCTTTCCCTCTGCCTGCCTGTGAGAGGTGCGTGAGGCCCCAGGGGAGGATGGGTTCCCAGCTGGACCCACTGGGGAGCAGCCTGCCTTTGTTGTGCCCTCCCCCAGCACAGTGATGGGTTTATGCAGTGGGTGCACATCCGGGTGTACACACGGACACTCACTGTTGTGCCTGTGGACTCCTGGGCAACCCCCCTCCCCCCAGCCAGGTGGCTACTCATTCTGGCTTAGCCGCAATCTCGGAAGAATCCACTGTGGTCCTCCGGGTGCTTCTTCCTCCCCCTCTTCAGGGGGCCCACCTGCTCCCTGAGGGCCGACCGCCAGTGGCTCATTCATCTCGTCTTACTACCACACCCTTGCTCCAGTGTCACAAGTGGCCGGGACCTGCTGCTCTGTCTGTTGTCGTTGTGTGCTTTGTTTGTCTCTGATGCTGGCTCACAGCTTCTCTGCTCCACCCTGCCCATCAGTCCAGCCTGACATCCAAGCTCCAGAAGGCCCCCTCCTCTGACTCAGGTTCATCTCCTCTCCTCCTTCCCCGCCCCTTGCCTGGTGCATCCCCCAGGGTCCAGGACTTGGACCACTAGGCCTGTTCTCTCTCTCTCTCTCTCTCTCTCTCTCTCTCTCTCTCTCTCTCTCTCACACACACACACACACACACACACACACACACACACACCCCTCTCACTCCTTGCTGGCCACTTCTCATCAGTGCTTTCTGCAGCTGCCTCCCACTCTTTGTACTCCTTTCCCCTCTCCTCTTCCTTTCCCTGCTGCCTGGGTCTCTGTTTCTCCATTTCTTCATCTTGGAAACCGGGGTGGTCCAGCATCTGTCTTTGTCTTCCATTCCCTCCCCCAGCCCCACATCTCAGCCTCTCCAGCTCCCTCCTGCCTCTTTCTCGCCCTGTCTGTCACCCTTCAGTCTTCCCCAGTCTGCCCCACCTTCACAGACATGGCCTTGGCTCCATCTGTACACCAGCTTGTGGAATACTGCCCCCCCTCCCCTGCCCCTGGAGGTGCTGATGGGGGGTGGGGGGCCCGCTGAGCTGACAACCTGAGCTGCTTGCTCTGTAATTGCCAGAGGAATGGTGAGAGATCAGAGACCCAGCAGCAGTGGGAGGAGAGGAGGCAGAGCTGCCAGCTGTCAGGGAGCCTCAACCTGGCTCCTGCCTGGCTCTGAGCGCCTGGGAAGGTGGCGAGTTGGTTGGCAAATACCAGGAGACTAAAAGGGGTTGGGTGTGAGACTGTGGGGCATGACAGGGATTTGGGGGGGATGGAATTTCCCCTGTGTATACGCCTGGGGTGTATATGCCACACCCATTGTGGGAGCCTAGATTTGGAGGACAAATGGAGGGGCTGGCATGATGGGGAATGTCATTCCAGCAAATGGAGCACTTGGGCCACTGAGTGCAGGAAGGTCCTTCTTTGATTGTTTTTTCTCGCTTCTCCCTTCCCTCCCCCTCCTAAGACCAGAGCGCTCAGAGCTCCCAAGGCTGCTGTTTGATCGCCTGCCCTCTGATCTGAGTCTCCTACTGCTTCCTACAGGCCTTGAAGTTGAGGCCTGGGGCCCACCCTGCTTGCACTGGCTTTCTTGGGGAAGGAGGGGGTGGATCAGGTCTGCTCTTGCTCCTCCCTTCTGGGCCCCAGCTCAGCTCTTGCAAGTTGGGAATTGGCTGTGTGTTTGCTACTTCCTCTCCAAGTCATTCCCTTGGCCTTCAGCCCATCCACATTGACCCACTCTGGTGCTTCTCCCCCTCCCCCTCCCCCTGCAGCATTGGGTGGGGGAGTCTGAGAGCTCCAAGCAGACTGCTATTCACCGCCCTCTATTTTCCCTGCCCATTCTGCAAAGTCTGTTGCATTTGTTACTCTTCGTGGGTCACCTTACACAAAACCAATTTGTGGCTCCTGGTAGCCTCCTGACAAAGTCTAGATATCTTAGCACAGCATTCCAGGCCTCCCCACCTACCCTTCTGGCATCCTGGATGAAGCTTGGTCTCACCCTTAGTAAGGTCCTAACTGGCACAAGGAGGATACCCAGTATGGGTTTGGCGAGGCATCCAGAATTCGGACTCCAGTCTCCAACCTCTCAGCCACCCAGCGTCCTGCTCTTGCCCGCTTGCACTTCCATCACTTGCCTCTCTCACACCTTTTCCTGTTTGGAGTCAAAGTGGTCTGTCTTCTTGGGAGTCTGTTTCCTCTTAAGAAGCTGGGCCTGCCAGGCACTGAAGAGGTGTCAGAAGCACTGTCCCAGAGCTTTCCCTGACCCCTGAGCTGACCCTGGCTTGGAGCATCTGGAAGTGGGGAGGCCACAGTCGCCTCTATTGCCCCCTGGGGGCCTGAGGGACAGCGGAGAGGTGCTTTCCTCCTCCCCTCTCTCCCTCCTGTCACTTCCTGAGGTCAGGCTTTCTCCCCCTTTGTTCATTTCCCTCAACCTATTCTGTGCAATGCAGCTTCTTTGGGCCCCTTTCCTTCCTTCCCTGTCTCCACTTTCCAAGCCCCCCAGGCCGGAACAGCATTCAGTGATCAGTAGGCTCTGAAACCCATACCAATGAGACTGCAATGAGTTCTTCTCTACATATGTGTGCACCCATGCTTGTGTGTGCACACAAAAATAGCAGACGTGAGAATATATCCCCCACAGACACAGTCACACAAGAAAACAAGCGCATGCTCCTGAGTGCAGCCCCCTCCCAGAAAAAAGACAAATGTTCTGTATGCACACACACAGCCACATAAATACTGATGTGCACATTTGGCTACATGCAGATCCACACCCACACTCATGCCCAGGGGCACCTGCTTGCTGGCACATGAAGTCATACATGATAACAACATGCACAGAGCAGCCTGTGGCATGCCCAGGGGAGCTGATTGGGGCAACAAGTTGGTGATGGAGAGGCAGTTAATGGGAAAGGCAAATAGGAGCGGGGAGGGGGCCTGAGGAGCAGGGAATGAAAAGCAACCTGGAGGCCCAGCCAGTGCTTGGTCTCTTCGAAGTTGGGGGCTGGGGGAGGAAGGGATGGGGGAAGTCGACCAGCAGCGGGCGGGGCTAGGGGCGGGGCCAAGATCCCTGGCTCGCCCAGATGTTTGTAACTAACAACCATCCGTTTTCTCTTCTCTCCTCCCCCACCTTTCCTTCCATCCTCCCCTCTCCCAGTGCCCCCACCCCCAGTTCCTGCCCCGAGCTGTCCACTAGCCCTCTTCCCACCAGGCCGAGCCTGAGCCGAGTCCGGCGGCTGTGCCGTGCCGCCGGCGCCGCCTGGAAGATGGCCGTGGCGCTGCGGTACTTGTGGCCTCTCCTCCTTTGCAGCCCCTGCCTGTTCATCCAGATCCCTGATGAATGTGAGTAGCTAGAGGGAGCCTTGGCGCCTCCCTTCACCACCACGCTTGACTCCTCTTTATTTTCTAATTCCTCACCTTCTCCCGGTTCCGGACCCTTACCCTTTACCCCCTCATCCCTCCTTTCTTGGGCATGGAATGGGCAGGAGGTACCCAGGACGTTGGGTACCTTTGGAGAGAACAGAATGGAAGGCGCAGGGTGTGTCAGCACCATGGACAGGGAGCAGAGGCGCGGGCGGGTCTGGGGAAATTTCAGCACCACGGACAGAGGGTTCGGCGCTGGGCCTCCTCTGTGCCATCCCTGGATCCACCCCACCTCTCCACATCCCCCTCCCCCAGGGGTGTGGCAGGCAGGTGGGAAAATGGGGCTCAACTAGCTTGTGCAAAGGCCTGGATTCAAATCTTGACCCCACTTCTAATTTGGGGATTCTCATCTTGGAACCATGTAGCCCTATGAACTTAGACAGGAAAAGACACCTTGTAAAGGCCCAGCAGGCTTCTGGTGCTAACGATTTAATGCATAGTTATTTGGTGGGTCTGGGAGGTGGGGCTGCTGGAACATTACATTTGTGGGGGCTCACAGGTAGGGGCGGGGGTGTTTGGGATTGGAACTAGAGGGTTGTGACTGAACATGAGTATTTTTGTGTGCCTGTGAGTTGGACAGGCTGTATATTTGTATGTGTGGATGTGCGTGGCTATGATTGACTAAGTGTGGTTCTTGAGTGTGATTCCTGAGTGTGGTTTTGATTTCCTATATGGGTAAGTTTGTGAGTCACCAGAACTGTTATTTATTGGTCAGGTATGTGCCTGTACGTATTTGCCTGTTAACATTTGATTGTAGTGAACCGTGTGTGCGTGTGAGTGGGGCTGCATGTGAGTACCTGTTTGTGTGTGAGGGGGTATGTTACTGTGATGGTCTTTTCTCCTGAGTGTGAGCAGGAGTTGTAAACACTGCTGTAAGTGGCTGTTGGGCTTCAGTGAAGGGCATTTCACAGGGTAGCATTTGTGTATCTTGAGCCTGCTCCTTCCATAGCTCCAATCCCTTTGCCCTTTACTTTGCCACCTTTGTCTCTGAACCTGGACTTGGGGGAGGCCAGTGTCCCTGAGAGATGAGCTGGGAGCTAAGAGTGAGAAAGAGTGTCCATGCCAGGAATGGGGCAGGGGCCAAAGGGGGTGGGCTTAGAAGGCACCTGGCATTAGGGAGCAGCAAGGGTTTAGAGGAGGTGGAGAGGGGCTGACAGAACAAAGGTTGGGGATGCCCCCTTAGATACACACATGGAGGTCCATGCAGTCACACCTGTGCAGACTCCCCCAGCTACAGATGCACATGGACTCACACATGGGCAGACACAGACAAGCCACCTGAACCCAGCCAGGCACAGAGATACAGAAGAGGCAGAGACCCCGAGAGGACACATAAGAGGCACACAGACTTGCATACATGTGCACACACACAAAAATGAGGGGTTTAGACACAAAGGAACAGTCATCCACACAGACACAGAGGCAGGCATACAACACAAAATTGTGCACTGAAGGCAAGCATGTACACACACGGCCTCCAGATGTACTCCGGCAAGACACACCCCTATACAGATATACTGGTGGACACAAACATACTGCAGTACACCCCAGGGCATCCACATGTGCTGGTCTCACACTTTTGCACATTTACACACATATTCATCCTCCTTCCTTCTCCATCTTCTCTCAGTGGCTTTTCAGGCCTTACCCTGTGTATCTGCCCACCCTACTACCACATGGGCTGGGCCATCTGGCCAGGTGCATCTGTGTGTGGAGAGGCAGGGAGAATTTGGAGAAAGGCAGGAGCAAGGAAAGAGAAGTAGGCCAAAGACCATGGCAGGTCCGAGGCTGCCCTGGCCATTGGTCTGCACTTGGTATTAACCTCGATACAATATGGCCTCCAGCTGAAGCTTGCTCCCCAGCCATACCAGGCCCCTTTGTTCCTTCCTGCTTTCCCCACCCAGTCCATTTTCCCTATCCTGTCGTCCCTGTCATTGTCTCTTGCTCTTGCGCTGCCTGCACTTGCCCCTCCCCAGCTCAGGGCTCTCTGCAGTGTCCCCAGGGAGCCCCCTCCTCTCTCCTGGGGACCCTCACGCTGAGGTCTTCTGCAGACACAAAGCTTTCAGAAGCAGCCAACTGCTCCCTTACCCGCCCTGCCTGCCCTCTCTCTCTCTTTCTCCTCCTTCTTCACAGCCACCCTGGCCAGTGCTGGGCTGAGTCCTGCAGCTGGGCAGCGACTCTGGCCTCGGCCTCAGGGAGCTTGGTGGCAGACTGGCAGGAAGGAAGGGGAGAAAACGAGGGCTATGTCAGCCCTGCAGGCGATGGAAACTCAGATGGAAACTGCAGGGCCTTTGGGAGGGCTTCGCAGGGAGGGGGAAGCTGGGCTCTGAAGGCTGGGCCTGGGTAATTGAAAACACTGAGCCCTGCTAATTGGATTAGGAGGGAAGTGGGCTGGAGCAGGGGAGGGTGCATTTACCCTGGGCTGTCTGCCTCCCAGCCTCCCAAGGCATCCTGGGTGGGGTGGGAGTCAGTTCTGCAGGCCCTGTCAGGCAGATGCAAGCATCCATCCAAAGGGCATTCCTTTTAAAGGCACGGATTTCTCTCCCCCTGCCCTCTGGCATTGAGGCCTGGGCATCGCCCCACCCCTAAAGCAGTGATCTGGGCTCTGTCCTGTCCTGGGTCTTGACCTGCCACAGCTCCAGCCCAGGATGTGCCTCCTCCGTCATGTTACGCTGCCTCTCCCACCCTCCCCTTGCCCAGGGGGTCTGCCCATGCTTATTTCTCCCCATGCCATCGAGCCCCCTGCTGGGACTGTGTGTCAGCATTTCTCTCCGCTTTCTCCCTTGCTGCCTGGATTTCTCAGATGAAGGACAACACGGTAAGTTGGGGAAGGGTGAGAGTGTTTGCCAGAAGGCCAGGGAGAGAGGGAAAGAGGGGTGCCAGCTTGTCCCCCTCTCCTTCCTCCTCTCCCTGTGTGCCATGTGCCCTGTGCTGGTTACTGTCTTTTATATATATTTTTTTCTTTTCTTTTCTTTTCTTTTTTTTCAATTTTCAGAGAGGAAGAGAGAGGGATAGAGAGATAGGAACAATGACGAGAGAGATAAACATCAATCGGCTGCCTCCTGCACGCCCCCCACTGGGGATGGAGGCCGCAACCTGGTCATGTGCCCTGACCAGGAATCAAACCATGACCTCCTGGTTCATAGGTTGATACTCAACCACTGAGCCACGCTGGCCAGGCTAGTTGTTGTCTTTTCTGGCCCTTGGGTTCTTGTCCCACTGACTCAGGCTGGAGGCCCACCTCAGCCTCTCCCTCTCCCTGTCTCCCACCGGTGTCGGCTGTCTTTGTTCTGTCACTGCCCTGGCCTGGCTTTTCTCCATCACTCTTGCCGTTTTGTTCTGGTGCTCTGTTCTCTGTGATCCTCTCTCTCCCTGTGAGGGGTTTTCCCTTCTTGGTTTCTGTGTCCTTGGTTTTGTTCTGTCTGTTTCTTCCACTCCCTTTGGCTTCATCTCTCTCTTTGGGGCGTCTTACTTTGTAACCTTTGTTGCTGTTTTCTCTCTGTTCTGTCTCTTTCTACATTTGTTCTGTGCCCCTTTCTCTTTTTTCATGTCCCACAAGCCTATGGCCAAGCTATTTGGTCTCTCTAGCTTGTCCTAACTCTTCCCCCGCCCCCATGGCCCTGGGGCCTCTAGGGGCTCCAGACCCTGCCTCTCTCATGATGGGATGGGGGTTGAGGCCATGATGTCATCCTTACCACCACTCTCCCCATCCTGTCCCCAGTGATGGAGCCACCTGTCATCACAGAGCAGTCTCCACGGCGCCTGGTTGTCTTCCCCACAGATGAGATCAGCCTGAAGTGTGAGGCCAGTGGCAAACCCGAAGTGCTGTGAGTGACCTTCACCCTCTAAGCCCTGTTGTTGACCATTGACCTCAACTTCTGATTTTTAAAAAAATATATATTTCTATTGATTTCAGAGATGGAGGGAGAGAGAGAATGGTGAGAGAATCATTGATTGGCTGCCTCCTGCACGCCCCACCCCACATTGGGGATGGAGCCCACAACGCGGGCATGTGTCCCGACCTGGAATTGAACTGTGACCTCCTGGTTCACAGGTCGATGCTCAACCACTGAGCCATGCTAGCCAGGCTGACTTCAACTTCGAGTCCTCAGGCCTCCCACCTTCTGAACCCCAAAGCCCCAGATCTCCCGCATCACCCTTGGGCCTGGCCCCATCCCAGCCTATCCCAGGGGCCCCTGGTTGCTACTGCCCTTGCCTCCAGCTCCTGACACAGGTTCCAGGGCCTCAGTCCCCTAAGCCCTTTTCTGTCCACAGGTTCCGCTGGACCCGGGATGGCATCCACTTCAAACCCAACGAGGAACTGGATGTGACTGTGAAACAGGCACCCCACTCAGGCTCCTTCACCATCGCTGGCAACAACAGCAACTTTGCCCAGAGGTTCCAGGGCACCTATCGTTGCTTCGCCAGCAATGGCCTGGGCACCGCCATGTCCCACGAGATCCAGCTCATGGCTGAGGGTGCGAGGCACTGCAGGGACAGGGCAAAGGCCTGGGACACACGACAGGGTCCCTGACCAAGTCTCAGGGACCTTGTGTGGGAGCTTGTTGGCTTGTTGGCTGGGTGGGTGGAGGGTTCATGCTCTGCCTGCATTGTCCCTCCCTCTGCCTGCCCTGTCTGAGTCATTGCCTGGGCTTGAGCTTCTGTCCCCTCTCCATGTCTGCAGTTCCATTTGTTTCTCCACCACTCTTGGGTCATCTCTTTCACTTCCCTCACCACTGTCTCCTTCCCTCTGCTTCCCCTCCTCCCTCTCCCCTGCTCCTTCTCCCCACCTCCAACCTGGCCTCTCTGGCTCTGCCTTTATCTGTGTCGCCCTTTCCCTGGGGTTTTCCCTCTGCATTCCGTCCTCCCTGAGCTTTCTGCCTCCCAAGCTGGCTTCTCCTCTCTCTGCCCCTCCGGTTACCTTGGGAACCGTTGCCATGGTTTCTGTGTCAGGATGATGGAAGGGTCTGTGATTCCCGCATCCCTCCACAGCTCCCCTCCCCCACTGCTGCACCTCAGGCTCCCCCCACCCATCCTTGTCCTGTCCTGGGGGTGGGAACTGAGAATTGTGGAGGGTTAACCCTTTACAGCCATCTGGCCAGCCCATCCTCTCCTGCATGGAGTGCCCGTCTCAGCCCTGAGCCCAGAAAGGACCCAAAGTCTCTGCCTCCTTTTATATGACCTTGCTCATGGTCTGGCCCTCTCACACCCTCAGCTATCCCTCCGCCTTTCCCCCACCCTGACCTGCCTTGACCAGAAGAGTGGGGACCCATCGTGCCAGCCTCTCTGTCCCTTCTAGGTGCTCCCAAGTGGCCAAAGGAGACAGTGAAACCTGTCGAGGTAGAGGAAGGGGAGTCGGTGATTCTGCCTTGCCACCCTCCACCCAGTGCAGAGCCTCTACGGATCTACTGGATGAACAGCAGTGGGTGCCCACAAGGGGCCGCCGCCTGGGGTGGGCGTGCCAGTGGTCACGTCTTCCTGGACGGAGGTCCTGACCTCTGCCTCCTCAACCCCCACCCCCGCAGAGATCATGCACATCAAACAGGATGAGAGGGTGACAATGGGTCAGAATGGCAACCTCTACTTCGCCAACGTGCTCACCTCGGACAACCACTCAGACTACATCTGCCATGCCCACTTCCCTGGCACTCGGACAATCATTCAAAAGGAACCCATTGACCTCCGGGTCAAAGCCAGTGAGTCCCAAAGGCTCTGACATGCCCACACTCCTCTGTGATCCTCAGGCCTGGCCCGTTTGCTAGATCGGAAGACCTCAATCTTCCTCGAGGACAGCTTGGCTCCACCTCAACCCTCCCCAGACCCCTTCCTGGGTGGCAAGAGCAGAGATGGGGTCTCCCTTCAGCACAGAATGAAACAGATCCCAGGGCCTCATCCCGGTGTCCAGAGTCACCCACTCCCTTGCTCCTTCCTCACAGCCAACAGCATGATCGACCGGAAGCCGCGCCTGCTCTTCCCTACCAACGCCAGCAGCCACCTGGTGGCCTTGCAGGGGCAGCCACTGGTCCTGGAGTGCATCGCCGAGGGCTTGTGAGTCTAGGAGCCTGGGTTGGGGTTGGGCAGGGTCTCTGCTGAGGGGTGGGGCTCAGCAGCCCTGTCCTCTCTCCCCTCCACTCTCCTCCTTGGCCTCCCTGCACTGTGCCCTGGGCAGCCCCACGCCCACCATCAAGTGGCTGCGTCCAAGTGGCCCCATGCCAGCTGACCGAGTCACCTACCAGAACCACAACAAGACTCTGCACCTGCTGAACGTGGGCGAGGAGGACGATGGCGAGTACCGTTGCCTGGCTGAGAACTCCCTAGGCAGTGACCGGCACGCCTACTACGTCACTGTGGAAGGTATGGTGCCTCTGCCAGGCTTAACCCCTGCCCGGTTGCAAGGCTCCCAAGAATGGGGCTCCATTGAGGTAGCTCAGTTGGTTAGAGTATCGTCCTGTTATGCCAAGGTTGCGGGTTCGATCCCTAGTCAGTACACATACAAGAATCAACAATGAATGCATAAAATAGGTAGAACAACATCTCTCTCTCTCTCTCTCTCTCAAATCAATTTCAAAAAGAAAGAATAAGAAAATTTTGAAGGAAAAATAAAGAATGACCTCTGGGGACCGAAGTTTGTGATGTCACTGTCACGGAGGCAGGGGTTGGGGGGGAGGCAGGGGGTGAGCTGGCTGAGGCTGCGGGCTCAGGGCGGCTCTCCCCTTCCCCGCAGCTGCCCCATACTGGCTGCATAAGCCCCAGAGCCGTTTGTATGGGCCAGGGGAGACTGCCCGCCTGGACTGCCAAGTGCAGGGTAGGCCCGAACCAGAGGTCACCTGGAGAATCAATGGCATCCCCGTGGAGGGTGAGAGCATGGGGAGCCCTGGGTGATGGGGGAGGAAGAGGAGGGATGGGAGGGGACTCAGCGTGGCTCACTGCCCTGCCCTGGCCTGTGGACCCACCTGCCACACGCACAGAGCTGCCGGCCAAGGACCAGAAGTACCGAATCCAGCATGGAGCCCTCATCCTGAGCAACGTGCAGCCCAGCGACACGATGGTGACCCAGTGCGAGGCCCGCAACCGGCACGGGCTCCTGCTGGCCAATGCCTACATCTATGTTGTCCGTGAGTGCCAGCAAGCTAGGCCCCCTCCCCTCCCCTCTGTGCCTCATAACCGCCAGTCTGTCCCTGTAGCCCACCAGGCTGACAGCCAGCAGCTGGTTTGTGTACCCCCGCTGCCTTCCTTCTCTTGGGGCCCTTCAGCCCATCTCTCGCTTATCCTCACAACAGCAGGGCAGGGAGACGGAGGAAGGGCAGATGAGGAAGCAGCCTCAGAGGGCGTTCTGGCTCATCCCATGTCACCCTGGCCAGGACATGCCCAAGGCCAGCATGGTGGCTCCTCTCCTGGAGCCTCAGGGAAGATGGGGGCTAGGGCAGGAAGGGGTGGACTGTCAGTGGGGGCTCGAATGATTGGTAAAACTTGGGCGGCTGGGATAGGGAGACACATCTAAGGCCGAGAGAGGCTCAGCCTGGCAGGGGCCTGAGTTGGACACAGGGAAGCCTGATGGGTAGAGCTCCCCTGCGGAGCCCTGAATCTGCCCCCACCCCCACCCCCGCACTGTCTCCCAGAGCTGCCGGCCAAGATCCTGACCCCAGACAATGAGACCTACTTGGCAGTCGAGGGCAGCACTGCCTACCTTCTGTGCAAGGTCTTTGGAGCCCCTGTGCCCAGCGTCCAGTGGTAAGTGCTCCCACTCAGCAGGGATGGTCTGAGCCATCTTCTGGCCTAGGGAGCCAAGGAGGGCAGGGAGCGCATGGCTGGGGTCTGAGCCAGGTCCCCCACCCCCGGCTTGTGCCAGGCTGGACAAGGAAGGAAAGACGGTGCTACAAGACGAGCGCTTCTTCCCCTACACCAACGGGACCCTGGGCATTCGAGACCTCCAGGCCAACGACACAGGACACTATTTCTGCCAGGCTGCCAATGACCAAAACAATGTAACCATCGTGGCGAACCTGCAGGTCAAAGGTCAGGTGACCCCCTCCCCATGTGATTAGCACCTCCAGGAGGGATGGTCAGGGTCTCTGGAGAACACCAGAGTGACCCTCCCTTCCCATCATTGCCCCCAGATGCCACTCGGATCACACAGGGGCCCCAGAGCACAATCAAGAAGAAAGGCTCAAGGGTGACATTCACCTGCCAGGCCACCTTTGACCCCTCCTTGCAGCAGAGCATCACCTGGCGTAGAGATGGTCGCAGCCTCCAGGAGCCTGGGGACAGTGACAAGTGCGGGCCCAGTGGAAGGGGGCAGTGTGGGAAAAGCAGAATGTCCAGACCTGGCCTCATCCGGGGGGGAGCACCCCTACTTTGAGGGAGAAGGTTCTGGCAGGAGGGGGGAGGAAGGGAGCAGAGCACAGATGGTGGAGAGAGGGGTGGGTCCATTGGGAGCATAAGGACAAGCATCCCTCTCTCACCTTCCCAGGTACTTCATAGAGGACGGGCACCTGGTCATCCACAGCCTGGACTACAGCGACCAGGGCAACTACAGCTGCGTGGCCAGCACGAAGCTGGATGTGGTGGAAAGCAGGGCGGAGCTCCAGGTGGTGGGTGAGTCCTGGGGGGGAGCGTTCAGCAGGCTCGTGGCCTGGAGGCCTGGGGGGCACCAGGCCTTGGAGCACAGGGGCCCAGGTTCACATGACAGGGCCCTTTTGAGCTGGGGGTCTGATCTTTGGGCTCAAGCATGGGCCGGAAAACCCACCCTCCGTGGCCCTCAGGGAGCCCCGGGCCGGTGCCACAGCTGGAGCTGTCCGATCGTCACCTGCTGAAGCAAAGCCAGGTGCGCCTTTCCTGGAGCCCCGCTGACGACCACAACGCCCCCATTGAGAGTAAGAGGCCTGAGCATGATGCCACTCACCCCCCCCCACTGCCACCCCCGCTAGCCCTCCCTCCTCTCGGGTACCTGGCTCCATGACTGCACCTCACTGGGGCTCAGGGTTCCTCATGCAAGTCCCAGAATGCCAGTGGCCTTGGGCACTCCCTCCCTCGGCCCAAGCCAGACTTGGACCCTCATTACCCGTCCCCATGCCACACGCTGATAACTCCACTGCGATTCACTCCTTTTTGCAGAGTATGACATTGAATTTGAAGACAAGGAGATGGCTCCTGAGAAATGGTACAGTCTGGGCAAGGTGCCTGGAAACCAGACCTCCACCACCCTCAAGTTGTCACCCTATGTCCACTACACCTTTAGAGTTACCGCCATCAACAAATATGGCCCTGGGGAGCCCAGCCCGGCCTCTGAGACTGTGGTCACACCCGAGGCAGGTGAGCCACTTGGGAAGGGTCTCAGATGCAGGGTCCCCAGGCTCTGCAAGCAGGGCCTGCAGAGGGGATTGTACCCAAATCCTCCGCTTTCTGGTTTTCAGAGGGAGCTGGGGGGTGGGGTTCCCTTGGGGGCTAATGGCCAGAATGGGCCATTCCTTCCTTGGTCCTCTGACCTTCTCTGCCTCGGCAGGACCCCACAGCATTGATGTCTTTTTTAAAGCTTTTTAAAAAACTATGTCTTATTGATTTCAGAGAGAGGAAGGGAGAGGGAGAGAGAGAGATAGAAACATCAATGATGAAAGAGAATCATTGATTGGCTGCCTCCTACATGACCCACACTGGGGATTGAGCTTGCAACCTGGGCATGTGCCCTGATAGGGAATCGAACCGTGACTTCCTGGTTCTTGGGTCGATGCTCAACCCCTGAGCCATGTCAGCTGGGCCCCAGCATTGATGTATTAACAACACATTACTTTCCAGCCCCAGAGAAGAACCCTGTGGACGTGAAGGGGGAAGGGAACGAGACCAACAATATGGTCATCACTTGGAAGGTGAGGGGGCCTGGGCTGAGCTCGCCCCGGGACATCATGCCAGGACCCACATGTTTGCCGATCCCCTGGCTGTGCTAAGGACCAGAGGATGACGGGATGTGAGGCTGGGTCACAGGTGAGGGTGTGTCACAGGAGGGGACTGCTCTTGGCTGACCAGCTCCTGTTCTGCTCACCCCTTACAGCCACTCAGGTGGATGGACTGGAACGCCCCCCAGGTTCAGTACCGTGTCCAGTGGCGCCCTCAGGGGACGCGAGGGGCCTGGCAGGAACAGATCGTGAGCGACCCCTTCTTGGTGGTGTCCAACACCTCCACCTTTGTGCCCTATGAGATCAAGGTCCAGACGATCAACAGCCAGGGCAAGGGCCCCGAGCCCCAGGTCACCGTTGGCTACTCTGGGGAAGACTGTGAGTAGCGGGTGTAGAGCCCGCGTGTGCCTTCACAGCCTACTCCCTCCCAGCCCCTACCTCTCAGTAGCGCATTTCATAGGAGTAAGAATATTCTGTTGTCTTACGTAACCAAAGTGCCATTGCGAAAGTCCAGAGATTTACCATCGACACAATACATTTCTCTAGTTGGCAGTCAATATTCCAATTGTACTAGTCAGTGCTGTCTTTCCCCCTGCCCAGGGTTCAGTCCAGGGTCTAGTCCAGAGTCCACTCCAGGATCCAGTCCAGGGTCCAGTCCAGGGTCTAGTCAAGATCCAGTCCAGGGTCCAGTCCAGGATCCAGTCCAGGGTCTAGTCAAGATCCAGTCCAGGGTCCAGTCAGCATCAAGTCCAGGGTCCAGTTAGGATCCAGTCCAGGGTCCAGTCAGGATCCAGTCCAGGGTGCAGTCCAGGATCCCACACGGGGTCCTGCTGCTTTCCTTCCCTTGAATTGAAACATGAGATACTCGCTTTGATCATCCCCTCAAGATCTTCTCTGGTTACTCCTCCCTGTAGTTACTGTTTTCAACTAATAAACAGTCTGCAGAGAGAGAGAGACAGACCCTGAGGCCATGTAAATGCCCTGTTGCCCCTCAACTGCCTGCCCCCCATAGAGCTTCCAAATCCATCCCACCCCCCCACCCCGAGGGAGGGTTCTGGACTGGCCTCAGGATGCCACAGGCCCTCATCCACATTACTGGCTGCTTCCAGATCCCCAGGCAAAACCTAAGCTGGAAGACATCAAAATTCTCAACGCAAGCACCGTGCTGGTCAAGTGGTGGCCTGTGGATCCAGCCCAGGTCAAGGGCCACCTCCGCGGATACAATG
The DNA here is from genome assembly GCF_014108235.1 of Myotis myotis. NCBI lineage: Eukaryota > Metazoa > Chordata > Mammalia > Chiroptera > Vespertilionidae > Myotis > Myotis myotis. Next base: position 12,272,299 of record NW_023416346.1, read on the forward strand.
TAAGGGTCTGAGGTGTGGGAGGTGGGGCGATCCCCGGGGTGAGGGGTGAGGCCACCAAGAGTGAGAGAAGATTGGAGGCGGGCCCCTGCCACCTGCCAGCTGCTCTTCTGGAAGTCCTTGGGTTGTGAGGAAAGGGTCCCCGTTGAGGGCAGTGGGTAGCATGTTACCCGGGGGTCACTGTGGGATCTCCTGTCCACCTACAGTTGACGTACTGGTGGGTGAGCAGTCAGAGGAGGCACAACAAGAGGCACATCCACGAGACCCACGTGGTGGTGCCCGCCAACACCACCAGCACCGTCCTGGATGGCCTGCGGCCCTACAGCTCCTATCGCCTGGAGTTGCGAGCTTTTAACAGCCGGGGCTTGGGGCCCCCCAGCGAGACAACCTTCAGCACCCCAGAGGGAGGTGAGGTTTGCACTCCGTGCCCCGGTCCCGGCCCCTCCTTGCTGTCCCAGGGCGAGCCTGGGCGAGGACCTGCTACTCATCTCTGTGCCCTGCAGTGCCCGGCCCCCCGGAGGCATTGCACCTGGAGTGCCAGTCCAACACCAGCCTCCTGCTGCACTGGCAGCCTCCGTTCAGCCACAACGGCGTGCTCACTGGCTACGTGCTGTCCTGCCTGCCACGTATGGATGTCGGGGGCTCAGAGCCTCAGCCCAGCCTGAGCGGGAGCCGGAGGGGAACTGGGCTGCGGGTAGAGCTGTCTGCCAGGGCTCACTCCCTCCCTGCCTGTCCTTGCAGTGGGTGACGGGGGCGAGGAGCAATTGTCCTTCAACCTCTCGGACCCAGAGCTGCGGGTGTACAACCTGACCAACCTTAACCCGCACCTGCAGTACCGCTTCCAGCTGCAGGCCACCACGAAGCAGGGCCCTGGCGAGGCCATTACGCGGGAAGGAGGCACCAGGACCTTAACTGGTAAGGTGGAGCGCTGAGGAGGCCCCGTCAGGCAGCCAGGCCCAGGAGGGCGGACCTTGAGCTGCCTCGAGGTCCCACACCCTCCTCTCGCTCCCCAGGGATCGCAGATTTTGGCAACATCTCGACCACAGTCGGCGAGAATTACAGCGTGGTCTCCTGGTTCCCCAAGGAGGGCCAGTGCAACTTCGGGTTCCAGATATTGTTCAAACCCCTGGGTGGTGAGCACGCATGAGGCCTCTGGGGGGAGAAGGAACTCTGGGCCCAGAGGGGCTGGGGATGGTGTGGAGCCAGGTGCTGCCCGGGACTCCCACTCATCCCTGCTGCCCTCTCGCTCCTGCAGATGAGAAAATGGATGCTATCCCGCCGCAGTATGTCAACTACAACCAGAGGTCCTACACACAGTGGGACTTGCAGCCGGGTACCAACTACCAGATCCGACTGCTCAAGGAGACGGTGCTCTTGCAGGAAACCACTGTGAAGACCAACGGCACTGGTGAGGCCCCAGGGAGCTCGGGGCGCCACGCAGCTACCTACCCTCTGTCCCCAGCTCCGCCACCACCTTAGGCCTCATGGCTCCTCTCTCCTCCCAGAATCTGGGTGCCCCTTGACCCATGACGGAGAAGTCCAGGCCCCTGAAACAGCCCATTTTAGTATCCTTCTGTTTTAACTGTTTCTAAGGCAGTCATTTTCTCAGAAGGTTTTCCTCCCTGCCCCCTGCTCTCCAGAGGGTCCCCCCTCTCGGGTCAATTACACGCACCCCTCGTCTGGCTGGTGTGGCTCAGTGGTTGAGCGTCGACCTATGAAGCAGGAGGTCACGGTTCGATTCCCGGTCAGGGCACATGCCCGGGTTGTGGGCTCGATCCCACGTAGGAGGCATACAGGAGGCAGCCGATCAATGAGTCTCTCTCATCATTGATGTTGATGTGTCTATCCCTCTCTCCCTTCCTTTCTGGAATCAATAAATTACAGGCTAGGAGCTGTAGGGCCCTCAGCCCCCACCTGGTCCTCTGGTGTCTGTGGGCCAGGCCTGCTGCTGCCCCTACCCATTCCTTGAGGGCAGAGGGGTTGTGACAATAGTGAGGCCCGCACACAAGGCCATGAACCTGGGGGCATTGGCTTGGGCTGCCGGGCTGCAGCGCCTGGGGCTCTGTCTCACCTGGGACCGGGCCCTCCCCCTCAGGCCGAGTGAGACTCCCTCCCCCCGGCTTTACCACTGAGGGCTGGTTCATCGGTTTTGTCAGCGCCATCATCCTCTTGCTCCTCATCTTGCTCATCCTCTGCTTTATCAAGCGCAGCAAGGGTGGCAAGTACTCAGGTAACCCTGACCCTGGGCTACCCTGTGTCCCTTTCACAAGTCCCCCTGGGTCCCTGAGCCCCTGGCAGGACAGCATGGGCATGTTGGGGGGCAGGCAGGGGCCCAGAGCAAATGGCAGCCATGTGGGGTGACGGGTACACCCTTAAAAGTTTCCTGGCTCCTGAGAGCTGCTGAGACAGTGCTGGGGGCGCTCAGAGCACAGAGAGGGGGCCTGGCCTGTGTCTCCCGCCTGGAGGTGGGGTCCATTGTCCAGGGAGAGGCTGGGGCTGGAGAAGCAGTCAGCTCTTCTCTGTGTCTTCAGTAAAAGACAAAGAGGACACCCAGGTGGACTCTGAGGCCCGGCCGATGAAGGACGAGACCTTTGGCGAGTACAGGTGAGCTGGGGTGGGAGCACTGCCGGCCAGCTGCCCAGCACCACCCTCGCTTTTGTATCTGACGCTGTCTCTCTCTCTTCTCTGTGCTGCTGGGTGACATCAGGTCCCTGGAGAGGTAAGGCAGGGGTGGTGGGAAGATACTGTCAGACCCTGATGGCAGGGCCACCCCCCCCCCATGGACAGTATGTGCTGAGAAGAGCCGGGGGCCTGTCTGACCTGGCAGCTCCCTGCTTCGGGGACAAGCCAACCCCTCCAGCTCCTCTTCCACACACACACCCAACTTCCAGGCCTGGCCGTCACCTTCCCAGCTCCCTCCCTCTGGGCTCTGCAAGGGCTGACAGCTGCCTAGGGGTCTGGCTCATCTACAGACAAGGAGCCAGGCCCCATGAGCCCCCAGGCTAAACGCATCTGCCAGGATTCCGGGTATCTCACGCCTTGCCCTTCTGGGGGTGTGCATGCCACTAGCCCTCACGGATGTATGTCAAGGATGCGAACCTCCATACGAACCTGTCCCCATTGCATTCAGAGCAAATGGAAAGCAGACAGAGCCTGGGCCCCTCCTGGGCAGCCTCCCACTCCCCCCCTCCCCCACTACCCTCTGCCCCTGCAGCGACAACGAGGAGAAGGCCTTCAGCAGCCAGCCATCCCTCAATGGAGACATCAAGCCCCTGGGCAGTGATGACAGCCTGGCTGACTATGGGGGCAGCGTGGATGTCCAGTTCAACGAGGACGGCTCCTTCATTGGCCAGTACAGCGGCAAGAAGGAGAAGGAGGCAGCAGGAGGCAATGACAGCTCGGGGGCTGCCTCCCCCATCAACCCCACAGGGACCCTGGAGTAGTGGGGTCCAGCCCGGCGAGGCAGGTGGGGTGCAGCCCAGGGCCGGGCCGCAGGGGAGTCGGAGGCCAAGACTCCCGGCCCGATGCCCGTTCTGGGTCCCTGACCTCTGGACCGAGGCCCCTCCCTGTCTCCACCAGGCCTCGCCCCACTCTCTGGCCCTGAGCCTGTGGGAGGCTTGAGTTGGGAGCACGAGAGAGTTCACTGCCTGACCCCCTTTTGATTACCCGCACCCCACTTTATTGCCAAAACCCAGCTGCACTCCTTGCTGGACACACACTGCTTTGTTCCAGCTCGGGGGGCCGGCTGATCACTCGCACGTCAGGAGCCTTCAGGTGCTGCCTCGCCAGCCTTGGGCAGACGGAGGCTGAGCTGGCCCGGGAGGGGAAGCGGGGACGGTCCCGGAGGGGTCTCCCAGATGCTGCCTGGTGGGACCTCCTCAGGACCACGATTGACACTCATCCCCAGCCACTCCTTGGCCAGCTTGGCTGGGACTGAGGATGGAATTCGGTGTCCCCACCATCTGCTCCCTTTTCTTTGCCATCTCTGCTCCAACCAGGGTGGGGGCTAGGTAAACTGGCTCTGGGTGCAGAGGAGGCCATCAGGGGGAACCAGAGTCCCCACGCGCCAGTATCACCCTCCTCCCGCCGCCCACCCCACCCTGTGGCTGGCTTTCAGGAGCTCCATTACACACGCTGCCTTCAGTACCCACCAGACAACATCCAAGTGGCCTCCATCACTGCCAGGGTGCGGGGCGGGTACAGCTCCTCCCCACTCCCCGTGGCCCCTGCCTCTCCCAGCCGCTACCACACTCTAGGACCCCTTAGCAGCCCCGCACCCCCAGTCTGAACACTTTCCCCCCTCGGCCTTTCCCTCTGCCCACCTTGGGAATGTAAATACACCGTGACTTTGAAAATTCCTAGCCTTGCCCTTTCCCCATATGCCACTAGTGTGTAGGCAGATGTCTGAGTCTCTAGGTGGTTTCTAGGTTTTCTAGCAATTAGCTTTGATCCCATCCCAGGAAAAATTCAAACAGCCAACAAACAGGAAAGATGGGTTCTCCCAGCTCTGCTGTGCTCCTGCCGGCAGCCCCATCTCCCTGTCTGCCTTTGCTTGGTCTGTTGATAAGCCCAGTACAAAAAAGTCTATATATATATGTATATAAATATCAGAATTATAACAGGCAAATAAAAACCTGGAAACGAAGAGGAACTGTTGTCATTTTGCCGAGCACAACTTCCCTCCAACCCCTCAGTGCCTGCGGTAGGCCAGTCCTACCTCCCCTTCCAGGCCTGGCTGCCTGCCCCTCTTGCCCCTGGTGGGCCTCGGAGGCAGCTGTGGGCTACCCCCACCATTGGACCCCTCATTCTTGCAGCGGGGCAGGGGAGGGAGCAGAGCGGGGCCAGGTCTCAGGAGCCTCTTCCTTGTCTAATGAGTGCCCGCCCTTGGTGCCCAGCCCTTGAAACCAGTACACACTTGATTTATTTATTTTATATGCTTTTATTGATTTCATTTTTTTAAATCCTCACCCAAGGATATTTTTCCATTGATTTTTTTAGAGAGAATGGAAGAGAGAGGGAATGACAGAGAGAAACATCTATGGGAGAGACACATTGATTTGTTGCCTCCTGACCAAGCCCTGACCAGGGTCCCGGCAGGGGAGGAGCCTGCCACCAAGGTATGTGCCCTTCACCAGAATCAAACCTGGGACCCTTCGGTCCTCAGGCCAACGCTCTATCCACTGAGCCAAACCAGCTAGGGTGATTACATTTTTTTAAAAAAATATATTTTATTGATTTTTTACAGAGAGGAAGGGAGAGAGATAGAGAGTTAGAAACATCGATGAGAGAGAAACATCGATCAGCCGCCTCCTGCACATCCCCCACTGGGGATATGCCCGCAACCTAGGTACATGCCCTTGACCGGAATCGAACCTGGGACCTTTCAGTCTGCAGGCTGACGCTCTATCCACCGAGCCAAACCGGTTTCGGCTAGGGTGATTACACTTATTGAAAGTATATTTCTATTGATTTCAGAGAGGGAGAGAGAGTCAGAAACATCAATGATGAGAGAGGATCGATGGTTGGCTGCCTCCTGCAAGTTCCCCACTGGGGATCAAGCCCACAACCCCGGGCATGTGCCCTGACCTCCTGGTTCATCGGTCCACGCTCAACAACTAAGTCACCCCAGCCAGGCGAAACCAGTACATGCTTTAAATGAATGGCCACATGTAAATCTCACGCGGCCCCACAGCGACAAACACTGTCTTGGGAACTTGTGAGTCTGTTTGTTCCATGGCTTTCCCAGATGAGGGCCCCGCACCGTTCCCCACCCCTGGCCTCCTCAGGCCTTTGTTTCATCTTTAACCTAGTGAGTAGAAAGCTTCAGAAGATCATTTCCCCACCATGAACTCTGTCCCTGAAGCCCTACCCCAAACACTCCACCCTTTCCTGGCCCCCATGGGTGAACCCCAGTCCACTGAGGTCAGCCCCCAACCCCAGGCACCAGGTCCCACCCCTGTGACCCACTCAAGAATTGTTCTGTTGTGTCTTCTCTTTCTTTTTTAAAATATATTTTTATTGATTTCAGAGAAGAAGGGAGAGGGAGAGAGAGAAACATCAAAGATGAGAGAGAATCATTGATTGGCTGCCTCCTGCACGCCCCCTACTGGGGACCGAGCCCACAACCCAGACATGTGCCCTTGACCAGAATCGAACCCGAGACCCTTCAGTCCCCAGGCCGACGCTCTATCCACTGAAGCAAACCGGCTAGGGCCCTTCTCTTTTCTACACCTCTCATTTTCGGTACCTGCTGGTCAGTCCCGTAATGTGCCATAATAGCTTCTATCACTAAAAATGCTCCTCACTGCACGTCCTACCGGATTTTGCCCCATTTCTCTGCTACTTAGAACAAACACCTTTAACACTTATCTGCACTCATCATCCCTGCTTAATCTCCACCTGTAGCAGCAATTACTTGTTGTCCTCAATATAGATCTTCTTGTTCTTATGTAACAAGAGCTGAAGATAGCGTTGGCCTGGTAGCTGGGTTGAAACATCATCCCGATATGCCAAGGTTGTGGGTTTGATCCCCAGTCAGAGCACATAAAGCAGCAACCAATGAATGCATAAATAAGTGGAACAACAAATCGATGTTTCTTTCTTCCTCCCTCTCTCAAATCAATAATTTAAAAAGCAGTGGATATATGCAGTCTTTGGGGGTGGGGGTGGGGAGAGGGTATACCTGCTAGAAAGAGAGTTATTGGGCCAGAGAGTGGGTATGGCAGTTATTAAGTTACTGTATTGTCTCTTGGGTCCCAACTCATTTTGCTGTCCTCTGCTTCATGCTCGGTTACGGTTCGATTCCCGGTCAGGACACATGCCCGGGTTGCAGGCTCGATCCCCAGTGTGGGGCGTGCAGGAGGCAGCTGATCCATGACTCTCATCTTTGCTGTTTCTCTCTCTCTCTCCTTTCATCTCTGAAACCAATTAAGATATAATTTTAAAAAAGAGAAATGTGGAGAAGCTGAAAATTCGACTGACATGGGATTCTGTGACGCACACAATTCAACACGGTGCTTGATTTTCAGCACTGTCTGCCCTACAGCTACAAAAAGTAAGAGAATTTTTAAGGCTGACATGGAGCTCTCTGCTGCCTTGCAAGGGAACAGCCATTCTCCTCAAAACCCACCACAACCATCCCTGTAAATGGACCCACACTGAGGTCCATTCTCAATATGATTTAGTGCTACAGGCACTTTTGTTGACAACAAAAGAATAGCAAGATTTTTTTTGCTAGTAAATACTGGCAGAAACCTGGAGGAATATGTGTGGGAGTGGCTTCTAAGGATGTTATACCGAGGAGAATGGCATGTAACAGTGGGTTGGGCACAATTAAGCTGGGTCCATGCAGCTGGAAGGGACTTGAACAGCCTACTTGGTTTGTTGACTTCCATTTGAACTCACCTGTGGCCTAAATTCGAAGATATCAAAATGCTAGATCAACCCTTACTCTGGGAAAGGACCCACAGGTGTAAGTCCTAGGAGGAAGTGCAGCGATCAGTGTCTTGAACTTGAGAGTTGCAGTCATGGTGATATCTCTCCTATCCCAATTTGTCTATTTACCATGACCTTGGAGAATGACTGGGGGTTGATATAAGCTTAATCTGACAGTGACTCCAACTGCAGCTGCTGTTCCAGATGTGATCTCTCTTTGCTGAAGCAGAGCAGCTATTGCCCTATCCAGTCTTCTACTGAGTAGCGATTTGCAGAGTCCACCAGAAGCACTTTCTTTTTACCTGGAACGGCCAACAGTATGCCTTTACAGTCTTGCCTATGGGCCATGTCATCTCTCCTTCTCTTTGACATAATATAGTGCTTAGAAACTTTATCTTACCATTCCTCACAGCACCCACGGCTCCACTACACTGATGCCATCATCCTCATCGAATCTGATGAGTTAGAAGCAGAAAGTACTATAAATGCCTTAGTAAGACATATGCAAATCAGAAGGCAGGAGATAAACCCCATGTAAATCTCAGGGAAGTTTCTAGAAACTCAATGCTCTAAAGCATGTAAAGATATCCTCTTCGAGGTAAACGACATGATGCTGCACCTTGCACAAACTACCTCTAAAAAACAATGTTTGCCCTAGCCCCGTGGTCGGCAAACTGCGGCTCGAGAGCCACATGCCTTGAGTGCGGCTCTTCCTAAGCCTTAGGAGTCCCCTAATTAAGTTAATAAAATTGTACCTACCTATATAGTTTAAGTTTAAAAAATTTCGCTCTCAAAAGAAATTTCAATCGTTGCACTGTTGATATTTGGCTCTGTTGACTAATGAGTTTGCCGACCACTGCTAGCTGGTTTGGTTCAGTGGATAGAGCATTGGCCTGCAGACTTAAAGGTCCCAGGTTCAATTCCAGTCAAGGGCATGCACCTTAGTTGCAGGCTTCTCCCCAGCCCGGACCCTGGTCAGGGCGTGTGCAGAAGGCAACCAATTGATGTGTTTCTCTCACACTGATGTTTCTCTGTCTCTTCCCTCTCTTTTCCACTCTCTCTCTCTAAAATATATGTATCCTGCCGAAACCGGTTTGGCTCAGTGGATAGAGCGTCGGCCTGCGGACTGAAGGGTCCCAGGTTCGATTCCGGTCAAGGGCATGTACCTGGATTGTGGGCATATCCCCAGTGGGAGATGTGCAGGAGGCAGCTGATCGATGTTTCTCTCTCATTGATGTTTCTAACTCTCTATCTCTCTCCCTTTCTCTCTGTGAAAAATCAATAAAATATATTTAAAAAAATAAAATAAAATAAAATAAAATAAAATAAAATAAAATAAAATATATGTATCCTCAGGTGAGGATTAACAAAACAAAACAAAAAGAATGTTTGGTGGACTCTTTTGGATTCTGAAACTTATACCACATGTGAGTGTGTTATGTTGACCTATTTACTGTATAACTTAAGGCTGCCCATTTTGTGTGGGGATCAGAGCAATTGAGAACTGTGCAGTGAGTACAGGTGGCAGTGCAAGCTACTCTTCCGGTCTTTGACCCAGCAGATCCAATAATACTAGCAGTGGTTCTCAACCTTCTGGCCCTTTAAATACAGTTCCTCATGTTGTGACCCAACCATAAAATTATTTTCGTTGCTACTTCACAACTGTAATGTTGCTACTGTTATGAATCGTCATGTAAATATCTGATATGCAGGGTGGTCTCAGGCGACCCCTGTGAAAGGGTCGTTCGACTGCCCAACACGACCCACAGGTTGAGAACCGCTGTAGTAACTAAAGTGTCTGGGAAAATACTGATATGGTGTGGAGTCTCTGACAAGAACAATAGGAGAAGCACTGTGCAGACCTCTAGGGTTTTGTAGAAAATCCATACCCTCTTCTGTCAATAACCATTCTCCTTTGGCTTGCTATCAGGTCCTGGTAGAGACTGAACTCTTAGGACTAATGGTGACCATGTGACCTCAGTTGTCCAACAGGGACTGGGTGTTTGTCTGACCCCGTGAAGCCATAGGTTGGGCACGTGCTGCAGTGCATCACAATGAATGGAAATGGGATTTGAGAGATGGAAGCTCAGGTGGTTTCAGAAAGCACACAACGTTTCATGAGCGAGTGCCTCTGATTCCTTCGTCACCAAGTCCTGCAACACAGCCTCCTCTCCCTCAACCGTGTCCATGCTTCCTGGAATGTTTCGTGTGACCAGTTGACTGAGGAGGAAGTAACTGAAGCCCCGTTTACAGATGGTTCTACACAATCTGCCAGTAGATGGCTGCAGCATTGCAGCAGCACTGGTGGGCGACCCTGAGGACAATGGCAAAGGAAACTTCTCCAAGGGGGCAGAACCTTGAGCAGTACAGCTGACTGTCCATTCTTTTTTTATTATTACTGATTAGAGAGAGAGAGAGAGAGATTTGTTGTTCCACTTAATTTAGGCATTCACTAAGTTCAATGTGGCGGGGGTTTTTTGGTGTTTTTTAAAAATATATTTTTATTGATTTCAGAGAGGGAAGGAGAGGGAGAGAGATTCAGAAACATCAATGATGAGAGAGAATCATTGATTGGCTGCCTCCTGCACGCCCCCTACTGGGGATGGAGCCCACAACTCAGGCATATGCACTTGACCAGAATCTAACCTGGGACCCTTCAGTCCACAGGCTGACACTCTATCCACTGAGCAAAACCAGCTAGGTCAAGTTCAATGTTTTTAGGTTTCATATATGTGAGATCATTGCAACATTTGTCTTTCTCTGACTGACTTATTTTGCTTAGTAGCACAGTGCCCTCAAAGTGTATCCATATTGTCACAAGTGGTCGGATTTCCATCTTTTTATGGTGGAATAACATTCCATTGTATACATGTACATTTCTTTTGTCCATCCACTCACAGGCACTTAGGTATTTCCATGTCTTGGCCATCCTATATAATAAAGAGATAATATGCAAATTGACCCTCACTCCATCACGCTATCACTAGATGGCTGCGCCCACAGCGGAGGCAGGGTTCCTGTAATGAGCCATAAGGAGCAATCAGCAGGGACTTGAGACTGCATGGTGCCAGGCCGGGGTGGGGGAACTGAGGCCACGCCCCCCACCTGGCAGGGCTTGACAAGGGACCTCAGACCACGCCCCATGCCCCAGGCTGGGGGACCTGAGGCCACACCTTCCACCCCGGCGCTGGGCTGGGGAACCTCAGGCCACACCCCCTGCTCCGGCACCGGGCCAGGGGACCTGAGGGTGCACTGGGGGACCTGAGTCTGCACCCCCCATCCAGCAGGGCTTGATGGGGGACCTGAGGCTGCACCCTCTGCCCTGTGCCAGGCCGGGGGACCTGGGGATGCGCCCCCTCCTGGCGGGGTTTGATGGGGGTGGGGCTGGCTGGGTCTGGGTCTTGTGTGATTTTGAGGTGCACATGGATGGGCGGGACTTGTCTCTGGGTCCCTCAGTGTGCCCCAGACTCTGACAGGAGGAAGATTTTCTTATACGTTTTACTAATTTTCTTTCATTTCTGACACTTCTATTATCGAGAAAGGGCAAATAGCAATATTAAAATATTTCCTCTAATTAATTCCCTTTTAATGTGCATGAATTTTGTGCACCGGACCACTAGTCCAGTGATGGCGAACCTATGACATGCATGTCAGAGGTGACACACGAACTCATTTTTTTGGTTGATTTTTCTTTGTTAAATGGAATTTAAATATATACAATAAATATCAAAAATATACATCTTTGTTTGACTATGATTGCAAATATCAAAAAATTTCTATATGTGACATGGCACCAGAGTTAAGTTAGCGTTTTTCAAAATGCTGACATGCCGAGCTCAAAAGGTTCGCCATCACTGACCTAGTCTATATATATAAAAGGCTAATATGCAAAGTGTCCCCTCAGAGTTCGACCAGGAGAACAGCAATTTGATCACTTGCTATGATGTGGGCTGACCACCAGGGGGTGGTGCAGAACATGGCAGGCAACCAGCGACAGCAGCAGGGCACTGAGGGAGCGAGGGAAGGAGGAGGCGGGGAGGTGGGGAACCCGATGGGCCCTGATTGCCGGCCACGCCTAGGGACCCTACCTGAGCACGAATTTCATGCACCAGGCCTCTAGTTGTAAATAAATAATGCTGCAATGAACATGGGGGTGCAGATATCTTTTAAATATACTGTTTTCATTTCCTTTGGATACATTCTCAGAAGTGGGATTGCTGGATCATGATAGTTCTATTTTGAATTTTTTGAGTGTCCTCCATACTGTTTTCCACAGTGGCTGCACCAATTTACATTCCCACCAACAGTGAACAAGGGTTCCCTTCTCCATATCCTCACCAACATGTATCTCTTGTCTTTTTTATGATAATCATTTTAACAGATGGAAGGTGATACCTCCTTGTGGTTTTGACTTGCATTTCCCTGGTGATTAGTGATGTTGAGCACCTTTGAATGCACCTGTTGACCCTTCGTATATCTTCTTTGGGAAAATGTCTATTCAGGTCCTTTACACATTTTAATTGGATTATTTGGAGGGTTTTGTTTTGTTTTGTTTGCTATTGAATTGTAGAAGTGCCTTATATAACTTGGATATTAACCCCTTGTCTGATATCTGGTTTACAAATATATTCTCCCATTCAGTAAGTTGCATTTTCATTGTGTCAATGGTTTCCTTGGCTGTTCAGAAGCTATTTAAAGATGTAGTTTACCCAGCTCATGTAGCTCAGTGGATTGAGGATCGTCCCATGGACCAAGAGGTCTTGGGTTTGATTCCCAGTTAGATCACATGCCCAGGTTGTGGGTTTGATCCCCAGTAGGGGGCGTGCAGAAGGCAGCCAATCATGTCTCATTGATGTTTTTATGTTGTTGTTTTTTTATGTTTCTATCTCTCTCTCCTCCTTTCCTCTCTGAAATCAATAAAAACATATTTTTAAAAATAAAAATAAATAAAGTGATGTAGGTCATTATTGCCCATTCTGACAGGCCTGAGAAATGGCCAGGAGTATGGATCTATGTTGCTTCATAGGAAACTGCTAGTGATTTGGCTGAATGGTCATGACTTGGGAAAGGACAGGGTTGGGGTTACAGAGGTTTGGGGAAGAGGGATGTGGATGGGCATCCCAGAAGGCGGCCACTGCAAAGGAAACTCGGTATCCAGGTGGACAAAATGCTGTGCCCTGTGGATGCCAGTCAGCCTCTTTCCCAGCCACCCCAGTGCTTGCTTAATGGGGCCATGAACAAAGTAGCCATGGTGGCACAGGTGGGCTATGCATGGGCTCAGCAGCATAGACTTCCTCTCACCACTGCCAACCTGGCCCTGGCTGCCTCTAAGGACCGAATCCGCCAACAGCAGAGTATCCTGCTGCTGCAGACATGGCACCACTCCCCTGGGCGCAGCCAGCCTCTGGTGGAGGCAGCATGGTGAAAGGTGTACCACTGAGGACCCACACCCTCCAGGAGTGAAAGTTTGAGAAACTCCAGCAGGTATAGAACCCCAACCAGCCAGGATGCCAGCTGAGAGCAAGAGAAATACGGAAAAGACTAGAGGCCCAGTGCATAAAATTCTTACACGGGTAGGGTCCGTAGTGGCTGCTGGCTGCAGGCCGGGACCTTCCTTTGTTCTGCTCCACCCCCTGGTGGTCCGCGCACATCATAGTGAGTGATCAAACTCCTGGTCTGTCAAACTCCTGAGGGGACACTTTGCGTATTAGGCTTTTATATATATAGATAGATAATAGAAGGAAATTATAAAAAGAAATTTTGGTCTCTTGACCAGGTATAGAAATGAGTGTTACAGAGCCATGGATAATTTCTTCCTTAAATATATTAGTTGAATATATATATATATATATTAGAGGCCTGGTGTACGAATTCATCCACGGGTGGGGTCTGGCCAGCCTGCCCCAATTAGGGCTGGCCGGCTGGGGTGAGGGGCTGTGGGCAGTTGGCCTGCCAGCCCCTGTTCGAACTCCTGGTCGAGGGGACAATTTGCATATTAGCCTTTTATTATATAGGATATATATTACTATTTTCTTTTTTGCTTTTTCTCCTTTCCCCTTATTCCTTTGCATAACAATTGTATGTTTTTTAAAATATATTTTTATTGATTTCAGAGAGGAAGGGAGAGGGAGAGAGAGATGGAAACATCAATGATGAGAGAGAATCATTGATTGGCTGCCTCTTACACGCCTCACACTAAGGATCAAGCCGGTAACCCAGGCATGTGCCCTGATTGGGAATCGAACTGTGACCTCCTGCTTCATAGGTCGATGCTCAACCACTGAGCCACGCCGGCCAGGCTACAGCAATTGTTTTAACAAGAAACTTTACAATTTGGTCTTTGAGTCACAGAATATTCAAGTGGGATTATGACTTATTTAGAGGAGAAACTAACCTCCTTAATACTGTGGCTGTCATTTGGAGATTACAAAGGCTGTTGGGACTTTGTGTCTCTCCCCTTTGGGGAGCAGGTGGGAGCATATTTTTCTGAAGGATGCTGGCATTTTGTCAGAAACATCAAGGTGTCAGCATTGCTGATGGAAGTTCAAATACATGTAGAAGGGTTTGTATTGATGCTGCAAAGCCAAAGCGGTGGGGTGTGGGGGAGGGGATTGTGCCACATCTGGCTTTGTGATGCTGGCACCTGGGGACTCCACAGCCACATTTCTTCTTTGTCTTCTGGCTCTCTGTTAGGTTCCCCCAGGAGCGACGCTAGGGAAAGTCTGCAAGGCTGGAGAAGGGAACAAGGGTCTTCCTCCTTGCTGTTTGCTTTCTGTTCCTATTGCTATCACCCAGCCTGGGCCCTCAATCAACTGATTTCCATCTCCAGCTCAGAACCAGTCAGGGAACACCCCCTTCAGAAGACGGAGTCTGGATCTATGTGGCCCCCCTCCTAAGCCTTAGCAGTTTTGGCCACAGCCTTTTAGCACCCACTTCTCAGAGTCTGATTTCCAGCTCTGCAGGGCCCCTCCTCTGAGCTTAGAAATTCATGCCCTGGCCTTTGTGGCTCAGTTGGTTGGATGTCCTCCAGTGCCTGGGTTCTGGGCTTGATTCCTGGTTGGGGGTGTGTAGGAGGCAGTCAGTCAATGTTTCGCTCTCCCATTGATGTTTCTCTCTCTCCCCTTCCTCTCTCCCTAAAAATCAATAAAAATATTTTATTATTATTGTTGTTGTTGTTAATCCTCACCCGAGGATATTTTTCCATTGATTTTTAGAGAGAGTAGAATGGGGGGTGGGGGGGAGAGAAACATTGATGTGAGAGAGACACATCAATTGGTTGCCTCCTGCATACCCCCGACCAGGGTCGGGGATCAAGCCTACAACCAAGGTATGTGCCCTTGACCGGAAGTGAACCGGAGACCCTTTAGTCCATGGGCCGACTCTATCCACTGAACCAAACTGGCTAGGGCAATAAAAATATTTTGTAAAAAATAAATTCATTAGCCCTGGCTGGTTTCGCTCAGTGGATAGAGCATCAGCCTGCGGACTGAAAGGTCCCAAGGTTCAATTCCTGTCAAGGGCACATGCCTGGGTTGCGGGCTCAATCCCCAGTGTAGGGCATGCAGGAGGCAGCCAATCAATGATTCTTTCTCATCACTGATGTTTCTTTCTCTCTCCCTCTCCTTTCCTCCCTGAAATCAATAAAAAATATATTTAAAAAGATAAGAATAAATTCATTAACTCCACCTCTTCCTCTTCTCCCAGCCCTGTAACTGGGAGCTGCTTCCTGCAGTTATTACCTCTGTGCTATCTCAGTTCCTCCACCGCCTTCCTCCCACTACCTGCTTAATCAATTCTCTCTATGCAATCCTCTCTGCTGACATACTCTGTGTAGTTTGTTTTCCCAGCGGGATTCTGACTTCTAGTGTCCTTAAATGGTTATTTGTCATCATATCTCAATAAAGCTGGAAAAATAAAAATAAGAAAAGTGGGCAAAGCATATGAATAGGGAGTTCATAGAAGAAAACCCAATATGCTAAGAGGCATAAAAAGATGTTCAAACCCATTGATTATCAGAGAAAAGCAAATTAAAATGACATATCACTTTACCCCCATTAGATCAGCAAACACATACACACACGGCCACACACACTTAGAAACACAGGTAATACCATGTAGGGTATGGGGTAATGTAGGGTATGGGGACATAGGACCCCTGTGTATGCTTCTGGGAATATAGGCACAGCCATTCTGGAGAACAGTGTGTCAGTATCTAGTTGTTTTTTTAATTGACTTTATTATTGTGTCTCTCTTATTTATTTATTGTTTTAATCCTCACTCGATGACATTTTTTTTCATTGATTTTTAGAAAGAGTGGAAGAGAGAGGGAAAGACAGAGAGAAACATCGATGTGAGAGAAACACATCGATTGTTGCCTCCTGCACCAGCCTCAACCAGGGCCCTGGCCAGGGAGGAGCCTGCAACCAAGGTACTTGCCCTTGACCAGAATAGAACCGGGGACCCTTTGGTCCACAGGCCGATGCTTTACCCACTGAGCCAAACTGGCTAGGCTTCAGTATCTAGTTTAATTAAATATACACCTAGCCTTGTCCTTGTAATTCTGCTTTTAGGCATACATCACAGAGAAAATCTTATGCAAGGAGTAAGGTGGCATATGCGACAAAGCTTATTACAGCTTTATTTGCAGTGACTGGCAGTACAGGGAATCTGGACATTCATCACCGAGGAAGCAGATAAAACATTAGGGAAAACTGTGCAGTATTTGCCAGCAAGATTATATGTAGAGCCCTGGCCAGGTGCCTCAGTTGGTTGGAGTGCTGTCCTGTGCACCAAAAAGTTTCTAGTTTGATCCCTGGTCAGGATCCATAGGGGAGGCAACTGATTGATGTTTCTCTCTCACATTGATGCTTCTTTCTCTCTCTTCCTCTTTCTCTAAAATCAATAAAAGACATAGCTTCGGGTGAGAATTAAAAATATGTATATATACCCAGCAATATAAAGAGGGCCTAGCCCTGGCAAGGTAGCTCCATTGGTTTCAGAATATCGTACCCATATGCCAAGGTTGTGGGTTTGATCCCCAGTGAGGGCACATACAAGAACCAACCAATTAATGCATGAATGAGTGGAACAACAGATCGGCATTTCTCTCTGTCTCATCAATCAAAAAAAATAATAATAATAAAATAAAGAGCCAAAAACGGTTTGGCTCAGTGGATAGAGCGTCGGCCTGCGGACTGAAGGGTCCCAGGTTCGATTCCGGTCAAGGGCATGTACCTTGGTTGCAGGCACATCCCCAGTAGGGAGTGTGCAGGAGGCAGCTGATCAATGTTCCTCTCTCATCGATGTTTCTAACTCTCTATCCCTCTCCCTTCCTCCCTGTAAAAAAATCAATAAAAATATATTTTAAAAAATAATAATAATAAAATAAAGAGAGCCTATAAGCATGATGCTGAATGACTTCTGTGGCCAGTAATGACAAAGTAATCTGAACCATAGTGCTCATTAAGAACAACTAGATGAGCTCAACAAACTTTGAAAAACATTTGCTTGAAAATATCCAAGTGATAACAGGTAATGAAGAATTACAAGGCAAAGATATGGAAGAAAGAAGAAACAAAGCTTGGTTGGTGTCGCGCAGTGGTTGAGTGTCAACCTATGAACCAGGAATTCACTGGTTCAATTCCTGGTCAGGGCACATGCCCAGGTTGTGGGCTTGATTCCCAGTAAGGCACATGCAGAAGGCAGCCAATCCACAATGTTCCTTTCTCATCATTGTTGTTTCTATCTCTCTATCTCTCTTACTTACTCCCTCTCTATCACTAAAAAAAAAAAAAAAAAAAAAATATGTACCAGAGGCCCCATGCATGAAATTCAGGCCCGGGGGTGGGGGAGAAGCCTCAGCCCGGCCTGCACCCTCTTGTAATCTGGGACCTTGTGGACATCCCTCTCACAATCCGGGACCACTGGCTCCTAACCGCTTGCCTCCCTGCCTAATTTCGCCCCTAAAACTCAAGCTTCTTCTTTTTTTAATTTTTAATATTTATATTTCTTCTTTATTTTTTATTTAAAAATTCAAGCTCCTTGAGAACATAAGGCATTTAACATTATTCCACATTCCTTACAGAGAGCTAAGCATGGTAAACACTGCAAATACTTAATACTTATAGGCTTCTAGACAAACACTTTCCAACCAGGAATGTTTAAAAGGCAGTCTCCAAAAACTTGAACTGGAAAACGTAAAAGTAGAGTGCTCAGATTTCAGGCATCAGGTGCTATTTGCAGGATGTCTATCCCAATTAAACTCCCTTAGCTCTCAACAGTCTGGACAAACTGCCCTTCACTGACTCCAAAGTTTCTTATTTGTCACTATCCCATTTTCCTCCGCTTCAAACCAAGGTAACAAACGAAACCTTTAATTCTGACCTTCCTCGCAAACCTCAATCAAAATAATTTCCTGCCAGAAATCACGTCCAAATACTGTGAGACTGAGGTCTATAGGGCTGACTATGTACATGCGCAATAACAGGCTCACGTTCTAGCGGTAGGCACCCAGGCGTCCTCCTCAATCCCACAATCCCCTGGTGGCCCAGGCGTCCTCCACCATCCCACAATCCTCTAGGCGCCCAGGCGTCCTCCTCAATCCCACAATCCTCTGGTCGCACACTTCCGGTTTCTCTAGCTCCTCCTTAAGTGGTGTTTCCTTCAGTCGCGTTGCAATGGCCAGGGCCTCTAGTTGGAGAGGATTTTTCTGTTTTGGCGTTGATAGCTGTTTACTATTTGGAATCAGTGAAGTTTCGGGAGTCCTGCCGCTGCCATGAACTTGTCGATCCCAAGCACACTCGTGAAACAACAGCCCATTCAGTCCACAGCTGTCGCCTTCCCGGTTTGCAATGAGAAAGGTACTGTGCTGAGCCGTTTTCCAATTGGATCTTCCTCTTCCTTCCCCAGCACACTCCAAACCTCCTCCGGGCCGACCACCTCAACCCCACAGACCCTTAAGACCTTCCCCCCTATTTCTTCAACTTTCCCCCATCAAACTTGCACCCTATTGCATTGCCTAGGGGCACCCCTAACTCCCTGGGGGACAGGGCCAGCCTGGGCGAGGGGCATGGTGTTCTGGTCTCTGGTTGTTACTGGGTTCTGGTCACTGGCTTTTTATATATAGAGAGACACTAGTGGACTGGTGCACAGATTTGTGCACACTGAAAGGAAATTAATTAGAAAAAATATTTCAATATTGCTATTCGCCCTTTCTCTATAATAGAAGTGTCAACCAAATTCATGATCGACCATGACAGATCGAAACACATGCAAGCAATTGGTGCCAGCAAGAGCGTTATATGTATCGCACATGTGTTAGTCAACTTAGCCTTTTATATACTAGTATATAGAACAAACTTGATTAATTAGACCTGCTTTCTGATTTAGCTAAACTTTTTCCAGCCCAGTGAAGCACCCCAACTTCTCTTTCAGGTAATTGTCAGCAACACAGCAGTAAATATCAACATGAAGCAGATTATTATTGTAGATCACGCAGGGAGAACAAAGGGTAAAATATTCTACTGCAGCAGTGTTTGAGTATATTCTGCACAGTGAGAAAACCTGAAGTCATTTTCAAGGTCCACCATTTCTTACTTCTTTTCAGTTGGGTCAAGTTTCTAAGCTTTCTTAGTCTCTGTTTTCTGGCTAATGAAAAGAAAATAGGATTCCACTGAGTCTCCTATTTACCTACTCCAGGACTTCTGTGAGGATCAAATGAGATGAGGCACGGGAAAACGCTTCACAGACATTTGGTTAAAGTGTAAAATGTTTGCACCTGGCTATAAAGCAAGTCGTGTTCCTGGGCTGAAGAAACTCCAAGGAGGCTAGTTGCTAGGGAGAGGAAGCTGGGCGGTGCTACGTGACATCATTACCTGGTGCCCACAGCCACTTTTTCTGAGCTGGGCTGGGCTGTGGGCCACATTTTGCGCCATGGGGTCTTGGCACTGTTGGCTAAGATTTGGTGGGCTGTCGCTCCAGGATGGTGGCGGGGCCTGTGTCCCACTTGGGGGAAGCTGAGTGTTGCTTTGAGGGCACCAGGCCCGAGGTGCTGTTTCTCTGTAAATGGCCAGTGCACATCACAGCAGCTCCTGTGTTAAGGATCTGCCCCCTGGTGGTCATTGTGCATCATAGTGATGGGCCAGATGGTCAGACACTTAGCATATTAGCCTTTTATTTATATAGATTGTTGTAGCTATTCTAATTCCTTTGTCTTTCAATATAAACTTTAGAATAATATTGTCTATATCTACAAGAAATCTTGCTGGGATTTTTGTAGGAATTGCATTACATCTGCATGTCAATTTTGGGAGAATTTATATCTTTGCTATGTTGAGTCTTCTGATCCATGAACAGGTATGTCTCTCCTTTTATTTGCTCTCTCATGAGCTTCTATACATGTTTTGTTAGATTTGCACCTAAGTGTTTCATTTCTTTGAGCTCTTGTAAATGATATTGCATTATAATATACTAGAGGCCTGTTGCACAAAAAGATTCATGCAATAGGCCTTCCCTTCCCCTGGCTCCGGCACCGGTTTTCTTCCGGCACCCGGGACCCAGGCCTTCGCTCTGGCCGGAGCCGCCTTCAGTCTTCGCTCCGTAGCTTTGTGCCCACATATGCAAATTAACCGCCATCTTTGTTGGTGGTTAATTTTCATATCTTGCTGATTAGCCAATGGGAGGCGTAGCGAAGGTATGTTCAATTACCATGTTTGCCTATTATTAGATAGGATATTTCTATTGATTTCAGAGATGAAGGGAGGAAAGAGAAATAGAAACATCAATGATGAGAGAGAATCATTGATTGGCTGCCTCCTGCATGCCAATCAATGGGGATCGAGCCTGCAACTCAGGCATGTGCCCTGATTGGGAATTAAACTGTGAACTCCTGGTTCATAGACAATGGACAATCAATGGTGGGGTGGGACCTCGCCCCCATGGTGACCTTCCTTCCCCTAGCAGATCGCTGATCATGAGGTTTGGAGCCCCTGGCCTTTCCTCCCTAGAGATGACATCAGGCCTCTGACATCAGACATCAGTTGTATTTCAGCTCCAGGCCCAGAAAAGCACCCAAACCAGCCACAGACTGACCTTAGGACCAGCTGCATGGAATGATGGCCCCCTGCCCTGGTGGGGACCACAACCCTGCAAGGACACACCTGGAAAGCTGCTGAATATTCTATGGAAATCTTCCCCTGGGACCTCCCCTGAACTCTCCGCCCTTAAACCCTTAGGATGGAGGACCCAGTGTGCTCTCCCTCCTGGGATGCCCGTGCCTACCCACCCTCCCACCAGGCATGTAGGCACGTTACCATTAGCTTCCCACTCCCAAGCTCCAAGGGCCCTTCCTTTACCTCTATAACTTGTTTCCTAAGCCCATTTCTTTTAACAAGGTCTTCTTCTCCCTCTGTGATTTACCCAATAAACGTTCTCTTACAGTTGGGTCTTTTTTTTTTTTTAATATATTTTATTGATTTTCCACAGAGAGGAAGGGAGAGGGATAGAGAGTTAGAAACATTGATGAGAGAGAAACACTGATCAGCTGCCTCCTGCACACCTCCCACTGGGGATGTGCCCGCAACCAAGGTACATGCCCTTGACCGGAATCGAACCTGGGACCTTTCAGTCCGCAGGCTGACGCTCTATCCACTGAGCCAAACCAGTCAGGGCTACAGTTGGGTCTTGCTCTGAATTCCTCCCTAGCCAAAACCCAAGAACCGAAGTTGCTGAACCCAGGTTTGGTTTGACTCCACTGGTCAGACACCTGGCGCTGTTCCCTGCTGCCTATAACACTGGTTAGTATTGTTGTGTAAAAATCATCTGAGTAAGAGAGGAATTAATTTTATTTTTATTTATTATTATTATTTTTTAATCCTCACCTGAGGATATTTTCCCATTGATTTGTAGGGAGCGTGGAAGAGAGAGGGAAAGACAGAGAGAAACATGGATGTGAGAGAAACACATCGATTGGTTGTCTTTGGCATGTCCTCCCCCCCCCCCCCCCCCCCCACCCCCACACACACACATCAGGGCCTGGGCCAGGGAGGAGCCTGCAAACAAGGTACATGCCCTTGACCGGAATCGAACCCAGGACCCTTTGGTCTGCAGGCCGACACTCTATCCACTGAGCAAAACCGGCTAGGGTGAGAGGAATTTTAAAGGCACTAGATTCTTACTAGACAACCATTAAATAAATGAAATTATTCAAAACATAAAGAGGTGTGCCATTTACCCACAGAATTCTCTGTAGGCCACTGCCAAGGGAAGTACAGGACATTTTCCCTGACCAACTTTACTGGGAACCTGGTGGCAGCAAAATTTCACAGAACTAATAATAATGCTTGTAAAAACGAAGAGATTTTGTCTAGCAATGGTGTGTGTTGCACCGTGATGGCCTGAAGTCTTGCTCTCTTTAAAATCCACTGCTCATGCCCTCGCTGGTTATGCTCAGTGGATAGAGCATCCACCTGCGGACTGAAAGGTCCCGGGTTCAATTCCAGTCAAAGGCACATGCCAGGTTGCAGGCTTGATCCCCAACAGGGGCCGTGCAGGAGGCAGCCGATCCATGATTCTCTCTCATCATTGATGTTTCTATCTCTCTCTCCCTCTCCCTTCCTCTCTGAAATCAATAAAAATCTATTTAAAAATAAATAAATAAAAGCCACTGCTCATGCAATGGTAGATTCTCATAATAAACACGACTTCTGGCATCCCAGAGCATTTGAATCAGAAAGAAAAAATATTTGTATTCCTACTTTCTTCTGGGATTTAACCACTCGAACTCTAAAATACTCATTGGCCAAAGTTCTGCAACCTACTGTGTTAAGATGGCCTTCAGCTTGGCCGCACACCTTGTGAAAAATTAGAGTGAGCCCGGCTGATGTGGCTTCATGGTTGAGCATCGACCTATGAACATATGCGGTCATGGGGTCGAGAGTCCAGGTCAGGGCACATACCCAGGTTCTGGCCTCCAATCTCAGTAGGGGGTGTGCAGGAGGCAGCTGGTCATTGATTCTCATTGATGTTTCTGTTTCTCTCTCCCTCGCCCATCCTCTCTGAAATCAATAAAAATATATTTTTTAAAAATAAAGTTAGGCCGTAACCGGTTTGGCTCAGTGGATGGAGCGTCGGCCTGCGGACTGAAAGGTCCCAGGTTCGATTCCGGTCAAAGGCATGTACTTGGGTTGCGGGCACATCTCCAGTGGGGGGTGTGCAGGAGGCAGCTGATCGATGTTTCTCTCTCATCGATGTTTCTAACTCTCTGTCCCTCTCCCTTCCTCTCTGTAAAAAATCAAAATATATTTTAAAAAAATAAATAAATAAAGTTAGAAGGACCTGGAAGGATCACTCCAAAGAAATTTGCTATCCCAATTGATCGAGACATTTCGGCTACGTAATTATAGGCCTTCCCAGAGGGAAGGAGGCCTGTCACTACCCTGGGAGGGACCCTTCTAAGTGTTGCTGATCATTCCTAGGGCCACCAGAGTGAAAGAAACACCCAGCTGGGTCCATGCTGCCCATGTAAAGCTAGCCCTCCAGCAGGACTGGACTGTGGTTCCCACGGAGGACTTTTCTAGAATGTTAGGTGTGAGCAAGTAATCAAATTGATATCCCCTCCCCTGGGAAACAGACCTTTCTATCCTTTCTCAACCGACATTCCCTTTCGCTTAGACCACATTCCATTTGCAAAGACCAGTAACTTTCCCCCTGGGCTTGCCCAGGATCCAGATCCGCCCAGAGAATTCCCCAGAAAAGGCCTGTCTAGAGGCCTTTCAAGTCTTTGACTCAGGGACTCTTTCCCTCTCCCCACGTGGGAGTCTGTACTTGTTCTTCAATAAATTTCCACCTTTGGCTATAAAAATGAATGAATGAACGAACCTGTGGGTCGCGACCATCGGAAAACACATATAGCCTATCAGATATTTACATTATGATTCATAACAGTAGCAAAATTATAGTTATGAAGTAGCAACGAAAATAATTTTATGGTTGGGGGTCACCATAACATGAGGAACTGTATTAAAGGGTCATGGCATTAGGAAGGTTGAGAACCACTGGAATAGATAAGTAAATAAATAAATAAATAAATAAATAAATAAATAAATAAATAATAAAGTCTTTGACTCCCTGTTCCTGTGTGCTGGCATCATTTGGGGGCTCAGCCCATCTGGTTTCCAGATGATTTAATAAATTTATAATTCTTTACCACTTTCGACCATGTACTGGTACGTTCCTCCTTCGGTGACCCTAACATAGAGTACCTGATCTTGGCACTCATCTTAGTCCTGTTCTCATAGTGGGGCAGACTGCCCTATTCACAGTAGCCGGGTATTTGAGTCACTTTAAGAATTGCATATACATATTTCTTAGTGATATAAAAGTATTCTTTGCATTGTGGCTCAGTGGTTGAGTGTCCACCTATGAACCAGGAGATCACGGTTCGAGTTCCGGTCTGGGCACATGCCTGGGTTGCAGGCTCAATCCCCTGTATGGGGCATGCAAGAGGCAGCCGATCAATGATTCTCATCATTGATGTTTCTATCTCTCTCTCCCTTTCCCTTCCTCTCTGAAATCAATTTTAAAAAAAAGAATTGCATTTACTAACAAATATGTACTTGGTTGAAAATTGAAATTGGACTGCTTGAGATAGTTTAATGCTGAGAAAAAGTCACTCCACCAAGCTCTCAGGGGCCCTCTGAGTCCAGCATCCATCAGCTGTAAGAGCTGTAAGATATCATTACTAGTTTAAAGTTACAGGACTGTTCACATTTAAGGAAACAATTAGGTATTGCAGCCATGACTTCCGGAAGAGATTAAAGGAGGGGGTAGATAAGAAAAGCATCTCATGAACAGACAAGCAGAAATCTGACATTTACAGATTGATACTGCGGACGACAGGTCTAATGTCCCTTGATTAACTTTAGGACACAGGTTTCCCTCATCCCAATATAGATGGATAAACAAAGATTGGCTGTTGTTCAGAGAGATGCAATTGACTTAACGTTATAATGATATGCCTATGGATTTGGAGTGATGCAAGAAAAGGAATGGCCCATAGGACGGGTTTGTCCCGAGACTAAAGACAAATATGACCATGGAAGTTCTATCAGCGCCTCCTGATAAGACTAGATGATGGCTGCTGGTTTTGTTTTTAAAAAATTCAACGGAGTAAACATGAAGATCTAATGGCTTCCTTAAGCAATTCTGGAATCAGGCAGCATCCTACTCAGCGACTATTAGGGCACTCTGGGGGGTACAAAATGGAAGGATGTTGTAGGAAGGAGGTTGGGGCTAGGGGGCTATTAACAAAAGAAAAGAAGGGATTATTTGGGGGCCCGGATATGTTCTTTTTTGGGGGGGAAAGGCAAGGCAAGGGTTTTTATCATGCAGATGGCCTCTTCTTTCCCCCTTCTTCTTCTTCTTTTTTTTTTTTTTAATAAAATTTTCCTTTTATTTTGTTTTGGATTTATGACTGTAGCTGATAGGAAGTTTGGTGCACATCCCTTCCTGACCATCCTTTTTCATCGGTTGTGTATTTTATCATTACGGAGTACCTCCCTTTATTCTGTGTGGTGTGTGTTTTGTTTTGTTTTTAATTCTAAATTCCACAGTACTTGATACTAATATCAGATATGAATATGACCTCTCTTGTGTCCTTAGGTTTGCATGTGTTGAGTTTACCCATTGCTTTTATTTTCCCTCTTTCTTTTTAAGTGAGCTTCTTCTAAAGAGCATATATTTGAGTTTTTCCTCTTAAGCTAATATGATGACTAGTAAATTTTAATAGATGGTTTCCTGGGATTCCATTTCAAATGAGAAACTCCTGCATCTTATTTCGTTGCTATATGGATGGATAGATAATAAATGTGTTACTCTATATTTATTACTTACTTCAGGTTGTTTTAGCTTTCTTTTACTTTTCTTATTTACTCATTTGTTTTAATTTAAAGAAAACTTCCATCCCCCATCCCCTCCCCTTTGGCAACCGTCAACTTGTTCTCTATGCCTTTGGGTCTGTTTTGTTTTGTTCATTCATTTATTTTTTTAGCTTCCACATATAAATGAGGTCAGATGGTATTTGTCATCTCTGACTTATGTCACTTAGCATATTGCCCTCTAGGTCCTCTTCTCTGGGGAGTGGAGCGCCCACGTGAAAAGACTACCCAGATTATTTTTCTGGAGAGGCTGAAACTGCAATTAGATCAAGTATCAAAACTAGGTTTGGGCCCTGGCCGGTGGGGCTCAGTGGATAGAGCGTCGGCCTGCGGACTGAAGGGTCCTGGGTTCGGTTCCGGTCAAGGGCATGTACCTGGGTTGTGGGCACATGCCCAGTGGGGGGTGTGCAGGAGGCAGCTGATCGATGTTTCTAACTCTCTATGCCTTTCCTTTCCTCTCTGCAAAAAATCAATAAAATATATTTAAAAAAAAACAAACTAGGTTTGGTGTCATGGGCTTTTAGCATGAGGGACGCCAGTTGGGGCTCATGGTTTCCTCTTTAAGTGTCTTTGTGTTTCACATCAGAGACACATTATTTGAGTAAATGGAACAATTACCGAAGGGCCTAAATGATCATGTAAAGATGATGCTACTTACATATTTGATGAAAACTCAGAAACTGTGTATTGGGCCTTCCAAGAAAAACTCTTGAAAATTTTAATTACACCACTTCAGAGTTAAGCTACTCTTTAGATTTGGATTGGATGGAACTTAAAAATAACAGTTAAGCACTTGAAAGCTTGAGGAATGTCACAACAGATAGTAAATTTCATGTCTGACGAAGAAAAATGTTCACAAGTTGCTTACCAAGAATCTGATTTAAGCCTCAACATAGGCATCATATATTTAAAGGTTATTATTCTCCCAAGGCAAATATACTGAATTTGAAGATTCATCTTATTGTAATTCTGCTAGTTGTTTTGCTTTGTAGTTTACTTGCTGGCGATTTAAGCGTCTGCAACTTGCCCAGAAAAAAGGTGACAACAACAACGGAGAGAATTCATATTGTAAAGGGACTGTTTCATAGGGATACAGGGCAGTGATCGTAAAAGCAAATATACATTAAAAATGAGAGCCTTAATTCTCCCTGTAGAAAATAAGGGTGGGGGGGGGGGCGGGGGAGAAAAGAAAAGAAGGCTGGAGGCCACCCACCCACCCCCAATCTTTTCATTCAGAATTTCTTTCCTTGTCTTTTCAAATGTATGTAAATCTTTTAAACGGTAAATAAGCGGTAAATAAGCTTTGGGCCATTCTCAGGACTCAGGAATGTTCCTTCCCCTCAAGGCCTGGGACCATCTTTTGAAATGTAATCAAGGAAGGTACCTCTGGGACGCCCAGTTTCCTGGGAGGAGATGGGTTTGAGTCCAGCTGACGCCGGGCTCCAAATAGCAAAACATCCCTATTGGAATGACAAGTACCCCGCCCCCCCTCTGTGGAGGGTGAGAATTTCTTCTGTCTGCACCCCTGCAGGGGGTGGCCTGCCATGCGCACCAGGTTCTGTTTTCCTGCTTATTCAATGCGACAATTGTTTCTTGCTCGCTTGCTTTTATTTTATTTTTGAAAATTTGGATTGATTTTAGAGAGAGAGCAAGAGAAACATCGACTTGTTGTTCTACTGATTGATGCATCCATCCATTGGCTGCTTCTTGTCTTTTCTGCTTTTGTTCTGGGTTGGGAGGTTTTTGTTTTCCATCATATTTCCCCCACATACTTCACAGCAATGGGGAAAGGGCAACTTTGTAAAAAAATGTATTTTATTGATTTTTTACAGAGAGGAAGGGAAAGGGATAGAGAGTTAGAAACATCGATGAGAGAGAAACATCTATCAGCTGCCTCCTGCACATCCCCCACTGGGGATGCGCCCACAACCAAGGTACATGCCCTTGACCGGAATCGAACCCAGGACCCTTCAGTCCGCAGGCCGACGCTCTATCCACTGAGCCAAACTGGTCAGGGCAAGGGCAACTTTTCATTCATTGGAGCTATTATCAACTGAATACCCAGATGGAGGGAAAAGATCCAAGCAAGCTCTTACACAAGTATAGCACACAGACAGAAAAGCCCCAAACCATAAATATACAGCTTGACGGGTACTCATAAAGTGGACACATCCATGTAACCAAGAACCCAAGGCAACACCCAGGAAGCCCCAGAAGCAAAACCAGAGCCTGTCACCCCACATTGGACATCTTGCTGTAATGATTATTTTGAAGCAAAGGCACATAAGAAGTAGCAGGTGCAAGAAGGGCCCTCTGACTCCCCGTTGTCTCCCTGAAAGCAGGAGCTGAAACTCCCCAGTGAAGGGTACGCTCCCTGTCTGGACAAACAAACCTTGTTAAACTCAGCCTTATGCCCCTAGTCACTTCACCATGGACTACCCCTAGCCCAGACCCCTTTGTCTTGTCAATTCTTCACAAATGCACCATTTCTTTGTCTAAAAGGTATAAAAGCTTCCAGCTCTGCTCACACCTTTGGGTCTCCATTCTCTTCTGAAGGCTGTCATGGACATGTGAACATTTACTAACATGTGTCTGCTTTCTTCCGGTTAATATGTCTTATGTCAGATTAATTCGTAGGCCCAGCCATTGAGAGACCCAAAGAAGATAGAAAATTATTCCCCTTACACCCCTTCCCAAGGACAGAGAGATTCATTTGCAAAAGCCGCCCGGGTGGGGTGGGGGAGTGGGAGTGGGGGACAAACAGAAACCAAAGACAGACAGTTGAAGACTACAGCCCAGAGCAGTGCCAGAGATGGTGGGATTCAAGGCAGAAAGGAGAGGGGAGGTCAATTCCCTCCCCAGGAAATCACAGATTAATTCACTTGGGAATTGTGACCTGGCTTCAAAGATTTCCAATGGTCCTCTTACAATTTAAAAGTGGCAAATGATAGATAGATAGATGATAGACAGATGATAGATAGATAGATAGATAGATGATAGATAGATAGATAGATAGATGATAGATAGTGAAAGGGCGAGGAGTACACCCTCCACCTTGCCCTAGGGTAAGGGCTATGCCCTTCATCTTAACTTGGCCATGTGCTCAGCAAGCTTCTTCCCGGAAGATAGTCAAGGGAAGTGCACGCCATCACTATGACCACATCCTGTGTACTCACGCCTGGCCAATCAGCAGGGCCCACAGTCCTTTCTCCTCCCCTTACCCCAAACCCCTATAAAACCTCTCTCCACACAGAGTTCTCTCTCTCGGCCACTGGAGCTTACCGTTGCATCGGTGAGTGTGGCAGGGGAGCCAAACCTAGGTTTGAAATGAATGACTCTTTGCTTTTGCATCGGACTCGCTGGCTCCCTGTGGGTTCTTGGGAATCATGAAATCTGGGCACAACATTTGGGGGCTCGTCTGGGATTCCCAAGACCATCGAGGGACCCCCGATCCGAAGAGTCTGACTGACCGCGGTATGTGTGTGTCGTTGTATGTTCTGTTCAGTGTGAGCTCGTTTCTGGAATCTGTAATTGCCTGAGGGGTCTAGGCGGACGCGCCGTGAACGACCACAGGCAGGGGAGAGTTGGAAGAAGTTCCGCTCCCCAGGAGGGATGGATATGCCCCTCACCCCAGGAGGGATGGATATGCCCCTCACGAGGGATGGATATGCCCCTCGCGGATTTGAGACGAGGCAGGTCGCTCCTGCCGGTTTGGCGTAAGGCCAACGTCTAGTTGCTTCCATGGATTTGGAAGCCTGTATTTTCGGGCCCTGTTTAGTGTTCTGTGTTTGTACTGGACGGATGTTATGGGATGGACTCAGACTGCTCCTTTGGGTATTGTGATTGATCATTTCAAGGAGATTGGGGGAGGCTTTAGAGCTCCCTCAGGAGTTGGGAAGTTGTTAGGAATTGAATGGATTGTTTAAAGTCTGAATGAATGTCTGGTGAAAGTGTGGGAGTGTGGAGGGAGGGGAATTGCCCTCCCCCCTCCTTTGTGTGGTGGTCGGGTGGCCGCCTGAGTGAGGGTCTGTGGAAACAGGTCACCCCCTCCCCAAGTAAATGCGTCTGGGACTTCTGTGCACGTGTTAGGAGAAAAGCTGGCTTAAAACTAATGTGCGCACCGTCCGTTTTCGGATAGGGTTTTGGGCTAGCGTATTTAATTTGCTACCTAAGATTTTAAAAAGTTCTGCAATATAATGTTGGCCGTCTATCTTTTAGGGGTTTTGGTTTGCTCTTCCCTTGTTTATTGTGAGAATGAGGAAATCATCTTTTCTGTCAGAGAACAGTTTAGACCGCCACAATGTTGAGCTGCCTGACTTGGCAGCCGCCATGTTGGCCGCATGGCATGCCGTGCCCCTGGGGGCCGCCATCTTGGAACAGTAAAGGCCCCTCCCTCTGACTTAGTCAATCACAAAAGGAATGTCTGCTCACTGAGGCAGGATGGGATTTCAGGGGTGGAGTTTTAAGGCGGAGTTTTACTAAGGAAATACAGATGGGGCAGAAAGTGTGCCTGCCTCCCAGATTTATTTAATACTAAATTAGCAATCATGGTCTTAATATAATTTTCATGTAAGTGTGGAAGTCTGTGGGGAAAAAAAAGGCACACGCTTGCCCCAAGAGCACTTGCTCTCTGTCAGAGGTGGAATCGGCCCACCTAACTAGTAAACATCTCTGTCTGTTTGTTTGCTGGGAACTTTGATTTGCTATGTGATATTCAGTGCTGGGTTGGGATTTTGGAATTCTGGGGTAGATTTAAAAGGTATTTGTGGCTTTTCTAGCCTGATTGGGACATTTAAGGGTGGGGATCACAGTTCCTCAGGGCAGAGATTCCATGGGTCCTTCCCCATGCCTGTGCTGAATTAAATAATACAGGCCAGTGTCATTTAGCTTGCTGGTTAAAGGAAAACAATGGGCCTTAGAATCTGTAAAGGTGGGCAGGAATGAAGCTGGTCAAATGTACTGCAAGGGTTTGGTACCTGTTGCTGCTAGCAAAGGAGGGGCTGATACCCACTTCTAACGCACTCCCTTGAAAGAGGCCTGGTTGCTGCTCTGCCACAAAGGGAACTGATAGAAAGGCCAAAAAAAAAGCAGAGCGCTGTAGCTGATAAACAGGGTTACCTAGAAGCCATCAGGACTTTGAAGTTCTCCAAGAGAGGAGGAATCTGTCTGACTCGGAGACTGGCGAGGACTGGGTGGCTTTTCTTTAACAATCTCTTTCCTTGAGAGGGCTCCAGAGGGCGCACGAGGACATTTGGCCGCGCCTCCGCGCCATCTATGAGACCAGCCCAACCCCAACTCCTCATCAGCACAGACCAGGAGATTGGGTCCACGTCAGAAGGCACCACCAGGAGACCCTAGAGCCACATTGGAAGGGTCCCTACACTGTGGTGCTGACGACCCCCACCGCTCTCAAGGTAGACGGCGTCGCGACCTGGGTCCATCCGGAAAGACTTCATCACCAAATGGAGCATCGATCGAGATCAAGGCAACCCGCTCAAGCTCAAGCTACGGCGTGCTCGACCTGCCTGATGCCGGTAACATGACTTGGGATCACTCCTGTCACCAGGAGCCCCCACAATACTGTGTAATAATGCCTGCATCTTCATGGACATGGATCCAAAGAGACAAGGACAATTTATAGGATCACATGTTTAGTAGCAGAAGATTTGGCTGCCTGAAGCGGCCATGATGCCAATATTATGTTTCATTGTATTGATATGTTATATTAACCTTTGATTCTTTTGCAGGTTTGAATGTATGTTGGCTCTCCTGGAAGGGAGCTGTGTGGGGTGACCCCCAAAAGTAAAGGGTGCCTAGCTGCCAAGAGGGCAGGTGCCCAGCTGGGCAGGGAAGGGTGCCCATCAGGTTTTGGTCTCTGTTGAGAGACAGCTAACAGTTGGCAGCCTGTAATACTGTCTTGCAGGCCTGAGTCACCATGCCATGTCAGGGGTAGTAAAGCTGGAAAAAGCCTGTTTAGAATAGAAGGTCTGAGGCATGGTTATGCATAGAAAGAAGGTTTTATGCCAACAGTTACTGTTTTGTTTTAAATCCATGAAAAGGAATTAGCAAGGAAAGTCAGAAAATCTTAGAGTAGATCAGTATGTTTTTCTCCTTATGTAATTCCTCCAAAATCTGGCAATGCTAAATAAGTACGTTTCTTTGCATAGATCCAATGAGACTGATTCATAATAGTGGTTTTATTAACGGAAAACTTTGGAGTATCATGTTTTAAAGAGCCCTGTCTGAACTCTAAAGACTTGAAGCCACTAAGAATGCCACAAAGAAAGCCTGGTATCCTGCTTGGGAGCCCTGAAGATGGCTGGCGCTGGAGCGTCAGGCTGATGCCCTACCATCACTGGCGGTTGGTAAGAGTAGAAGGGGAGCAGTAAAGATGCCTCTGCATCCCTGAAGAACCCCACACACTCTGGGCCGCAACAAGTAGGAGGGCTACTGAGATGGGCCTTAAAGCCTGGAGCGTGGGCTCAGGTGGAGTTGCTACAGGTGAGGGATTCACCTAACTCAGCAGATACTGCAGGCAGGCTTGATGGCAGCTGGATGGCTTGGCTTCCTGGCCCTACGGGGCACATTAAGATTCAACCATGAAATTCCAGCAAAGGTAGTCAGTTACCATTCTTGTTGTGTGTATGCAAACATCAGGACAGTAGATAAATTAATCTTGATTTGGCTTTTTGATAGCCATGGAGGAATTTTAAGAAGAAAAATCCTGTTTCAATAGAAGTTGTTAAATCTAAAATGGTTTCTTTCCCTTCCACCGGGCCATTTGTTAAGCTTATAGGGATAGTTCAGTTGATAGTTCTGTGTGCCCAGTATGGGCCTCTAGCAATGGTGGAATAGAAATGCAGTCCGTCTCATGATTGAGCCGGAAGTTCCAAGACAAGGGGGGAATGAAAGGGCGAGGAGTACACCCTCCACCTTGCCCTAGGGTAAGGGCTATGCCCTTCATCTTAACTTGGCCATGTGCTCAGCAAGCTTCTTCCCGGAAGATAGTCAAGGGAAGTGCACGCCATCACTATGACCACATCCTGTGTACTCACGCCTGGCCAATCAGCAGGGCCCACAGTCCTTTCTCCTCCCCTTACCCCAAACCCCTATAAAACCTCTCTCCACACAGAGTTCTCTCTCTCGGCCACTGGAGCTTACCGTTGCATCGGTGAGTGTGGCAGGGGAGCCAAACCTAGGTTTGAAATGAATGACTCTTTGCTTTTGCATCGGACTCGCTGGCTCCCTGTGGGTTCTTGGGAATCATGAAATCTGGGCACAACAGATAGATAGATAGATAGATAGATAGATAGATAGATAGATAGATAGATAGATAAAAGTGGCAGGCCCCTCTGCCCTCAAAGAGACTTGCATTTTGATGCGCCTTAGTTGGTAGAGAAGAAAACAGTTGTAAACATGACAATGCTGATAATATTCCCTCCCCCAAAACTCAGTTTGCATTTACTCCTGGAAGCAGTTGTGATTTGATCCTAAGAATTTCCAAGGGCTTCCCTTAAAATTTAAAAGTGCCCAAGACCCTGTTAACCTAAAAATCAAAAGGCCAGAGTGAGAGGCAACAAGCGTGAATTCGGGACTCACTGATTAAGGCAGAAACCCAAATAATGTTCCGATTGATGAGGCGACAAAGGCGATGAGTATTTATGAGACGGGGAAGGGGGACAGTTACATCCACAGAAGGAAGGCATGTCTGTTGATGCAGATGACATAATATAGTGACGTTAATTCTAAACAGTGTTTGAAATTTTCAGTCCAGTGATCATACTATCTGCTTTCTTGTTATGTTTGCAAACAGTTCTTTGGAACACAAGGTTGTCTTAGGCCCAGTCTAGAGGTTATTTTGTCCTATTTTTTAAAAGAAATATTTTTTATTGGTTTCAGAGAGGAAGGGAGAGGGAGAAAGAGACAGAAACATCAATGATGAAAGAGAATCATTGATCGACTGCCTCCTGAATGCCCCACACGGGGGGATAGAGCTTGAAACCTAGGCATGTGCCCTGACCGGGAATTGAACCATGACCTCCTGGTTCATAGGTTGATGCTCAACCACTGAGCCACGCCGGCCGGGCTATTTTGTCTTGTTTTAATATTCTAAAGGTTTGAGGAGTGAGACCTAATTTACAAGGCAGTTCCTCTGGCATGGCAGCTCCAGCTACATTTTAGAGTGGCTCCATTTATATTATTATTTTTTTTACAACCTAAAAGTATAAGCCAATACCCTGCCCCCAAAGGGACTTGCACCTCAATGCAATGTACTTTTTATTTTTTTAAAATATATTTTATTGATTTTTTACAGAGAGGAAGGGAGAGGGATAGAGAGTCAGAAACATTGATGAGAGAGAAGAATCGATCAGCTGCCTCCTGCACACCCCCCACTGGGGATGTGCCTGCAACTAAGGTACATGCCCTTGACCGGAATCAAACCTGGGACCCTTCAGTCCCCAAGCCAAGGCTCTATCCAGTGAGCCAAACCGGTCAGGGCGCAAGGTACTTTTTAAAGGAAGGGAGTACAGTGGGGCCTTGACTTACTAGTTTAATTCATTCCATGACAGAGCTCGTAACTCAAATTACTCGTATGTCAAATCAAAAAGTGAACGAGTGAGACAGGCTGATGTTGTGGTGTTCACTGTGACGTTCGCTGCGCCAACTAGCGGTGGGGTATCTGAAGCTGGCTGGTAACCCGAATTTTAGCTCGCAACTCAAAGCAAAAAAAATCGTCCAAGAGACGGCTCTTAGCTCGAAAAACTCATTAGTCAGGACACTCGTAAGTCAAGGCCCCACTGTACTTTGGTAGGATTCCTGGCATTGTTAAAAGCAGCACTCAAAAAAAACCAACCTGCCGAGACCGGTTTGGCTCAGTGGATAGAGCGTTGACCTGCGGACTGAGGGGTCCCGGGTTCGATTCCGGTCAAGGGCATGTGCCTGGGTTGCGGGCACATCCCCGGTGGGAGATGTGCAGGAGGCGGCTGATCGATGTTTCTCTCCCATCGATGTTTCTAGCTCTCTGTCCCTCTCCCTTCCTCTCTGTAAAAAATCAATAAAATATATTTAAAAAAAAAAAAAAAAACCAACCTGGACCTCGTAATAAGATCCTAGAAAGCATTCCTGAGCACCTTCAACCTGGAAGAGTCTTTTTTTTTAGAGGAAAAAAAATCTTGACCGTGCTTGACACAGTACACAAAAATCAATTCCAGCTGTAGTATAAATCTAAAAATAAAAGCAAATCAAAACAGCCAACAGGAGGACATCTTCATGATCTCGGAGTTGGGAAAGACTTCTTTTCCTTTTCAATTTTATTTTATTATTACCTTTTTTTATTGTTCAATTACAGTTGACGGTCAGTATTCTTTTGTACTGGGGAGGGATTTCTTAAACAGGACGCAAAAAGCACTAACCATAGGGGAAATATTGACAACTTGGTGTTTCCTGAGCTCTGCCATTGCTAAGCCAATCTGTTATTCCTCACCTATCTTCACCGCCCCTCCCCCGCCCACCCCCACAGTGTGGCTCCTGCTCTGTCTCCATTGTCTTCACCCTGATCTCTAAGCTCCTGTTTTATGCAAAGCATGTAGGATTACTACTTCAGGATGGGTCCCTTACCTCCGGAAGTGTACTTGGTTTCCAGTGTTTTCTGAGATGTGCTGCCCCTTGGCTGCTGTGCTATGCTTGCTGCCTTTTAATTGCACATATCCCCTCCCCATGTTCCCCAGGTCCTGTAGCTCTTGCTGTGCGAAGGGATATAGGTGGCCCACTTTATTATTATTTTAAAATATGTTTTTATTGATTTCAGAGAGAGGAAGGGAGAGGGGAGAGGGACGGAAACATCAATGATGAGAATCACTGATCGGCTGCCTCCTGCATGCCCCTACTGGAGATCAAGTCTGCAACCTGGGCATGTGCCCTGACCGGGAATCGAACCGTGCCCTCCTGGTTCATAGGTCCATGCTCAATCACTGAGCAACACCGCCAGGCAGGTGTCCCACTTTAGAATAAACCCTGTACTTAGACAACGTGCACTGCTCTTATTTGGGATATGAGAGAGTGGGGCAGGTTCACTATTTACTCTGCACGCGCCCGCCCGTCCCCTGCAGCTTCCTTGAGAATCCTACTGCCTGGGGAAGCCCCCACACCTTGCTTTGGTGAGATCAGCAGAACAGTCAAAGCGCCAGACTCCTATGTCCAGACTCCTATGTCCAGACTCTTCTAAAAGAATGAATATTGAATTCTATCAAATGCCTTACAAACCCTACTGATGTGATCAAGCAGTTTCTTGTAATTTGCTGAGTAATAACTTCCGTGAAAAGATTTCCTGATGTTGAAACACTCTTGTATTTCGGGACTAGATCCTACTTGGTCAGACATATTGTTTTATTCTTTTGTTATGTCGCTGGAATCCACCCGTTTATCTTTTCTTTAGAATGATTGCACTTTTATTCAAAAGTGAGAGCCGCCCAGCTGGCATGGCTCAGTGGTTGAGCGTTGACCTATGACAGTGATGGCGAACCTCTGACACGCGTGTCAGAGGTAACACGCGAACTCATTTTTTTGGTTGATTTTTCTTTGTTAAATGGCATTTAAATATATAAAATAAATATCAAAAATATAAGTCTTTGTTTTACTATGGTTGCAAATATCAAAAAATTTCTATATGTGACACGGCACCCGAGTTAAGTTAGGGTTTTTCAAGATGCTGACACGCCGAGCTCAAAAGGTTCGCCATCACTGACCTATGATCTATGAACCAGGAGGTCACGGTTCAATTCCCAGGTCAGGGCACATGCCCGGGTTGTGGGCTTGATTTCCCAGCATGGGGCATGCAGGAGGCAGCCGATGAATGATTCTCTCTCATCATTGATGTTTCTATCTCTCCCTTCCTCTCTGAAATCAATTTTTAAAATCATTTTTAAAAAGTGAGAGTCGAGAGCTTGTGCTGGGGAGGGGGTGGGAGTGGGCAGGGAGAGGTTAATGGGCGGGGGGAAGAAGACATATGTAATACTTTCAACAATAAAGAATTTAAGAAAAAGTGAGAGTCGTCCATAGGTTTTGTTCTGTGATCCCTTTAGTAGGTTTAGGTATTAGTTTTATTGTTGGCTTTCTGAAAGAGTAAAGGTCAAGATCAAGTAACACACCCTTGAAGGAGATGAATGAGCAGGGGCTTGTCTAGCAGATAACAAGACTTGTTATAAAGCTATAACAATGAACAAAGCCTGACATCAGTACAAGGGTAGACAAACTGGCCGGTGGGATGGAACAGAGAGCCCGAAACAGACTTCTCAAAGACAAGCTGTTCCTTTAATACGTGACACGGGGCAGATGAGGAAAGAAAGAGGGAATTATTCAGTAAGTGGAGAAGGAAATATCCAGTAGCCCCCCCTTTTCTGCAGGGGATATGTTCCAAGACCCCCCAGTGGATGACTAAACCTGTGGGGTAGTACTGAAGGGGCTCTTATATTGCGAGTGGGAGTTAAATTGGTAGGACCATTTTCGGCAACAATTAGGCCTTTCCCTGTCAAGGTGAACACGTCCGTATCTTCCACTCTTGGGCACATAGACGAGAGGAATTTCTTAAAAAATATATTTTTTATTGATTTCAGAGAGGAAGGGGGAGGGAGAGAGAGATAGAAACATCCATGATAAGAGAGAATCATTGATCGGCTGCCTCCTGCACACCCCACACCAGGGCTGGAGCCTGCAACCTAGGCATGTGCCCTGACCGGGAATCAAACCGTGACCCCCTGGTTCATAGGTCGATGCTCAACCACTGAGTCACGCCAGCAGGGCAAGAGGAACTTCCATATGTTGCACTGGGAGGCATGCACACAAAAGTTCATAACAATAAACTGGAATCAACCAAAATGCCCTTCATGGAAATGACATCATGGGGAAAAAAACTTAGTTATATAATGTTGAGGAGAGAAAAGCAAGTCCCAGAAGTCTGCAGACAGGATCTTTTTTACATAAAGTTAAAAATATGCTACTCCAAAACCACATAATTTTAGACATACATAAATATATAATAAAGCTATATTAAAAAAGGGGGAAGCCACCCAAGTGTCCATTGACAGATGGCTGAATAAACAAATATGGCCTATTCATACCATGGAATGCTTTTCAGCCATAAAAAGAAATAAAATTCTGCCAAGCTGGCATGGCTCAGTAGTTGAGCATCTACCTATGAACCAGGAGGTCACAGTTCAATTCTCAGTCAGGGCGCATGCCTGGGGTTGCAGGCTCCATCCACAGTGTGGGGCGTGCAGGAGGCAGCCAATAATGATTATCTCTCATCATTGATGTTTCTCTTTCTCTCGCGCGCGCTTCCTCTCTGAATGAGATAAATAAAAATATATTTTAGCTCTAGCTGGTTTGGCTCTGTGAATAGAGCATCAGCCTTAAGACTGAAGCGTCCCCTGTTAGATTCTGGTCAAGGGCATATGCTCAGGTAGGGGGCTCAGTCCCCAGTAGGCGGCATGCAGGAGGCAGCTGATCAATGATTCTCTGTTATCATTGATGTTTCTATCTCTCTCTCCCTCTCCCTTCCTCCCTGAAATCAATAAAAAATATATTTCTTAAAAATGTTTGGGTATACATTAAAAAATATATTTTTAAAAAGTAATAAAATTCTGACACACGTTATCACATGGATGAACCTTGAAAACATTATGCTAAGTGATATAAGCCAGTCATAAAATGACAAATATTATACAATTTCACTTATATAAAATATCTAAAGTGGGAAAATCCATAGACAGAAAATAGAGGTTACCAGGGCCCGAGGGAGGAGAATAGGGAGCTATTGCTTAATGGGTACAGAGTTTCTGTTTGGGGTGATTAAAGGTTTTTGGAAATGGTGGTGATGGTTGAATAGTGTGACTGTAACGAATACCTCTGAATTGTACTTAAAAATAGTTAGAACAGCAGATTTTGGGTTATACATATTCTACCACCAGTTTTAAAAGCAAGAAAATGATAAAGCCAAACGCAGGCTATTGGTCACTCTGGGGCCTTGAATGGACTAATTGGATGGATAGTGAGTAATCTGATTCTGTGCATCCGAATTAAAAAAAAAATACACGCTAGAAAAGCAAATACCCATGTTCCCATGAGTCAGAACATGTTCTCATATAGAACATGAGAAGTCCCCTGGGCCTCCCATTTGCTTGTTCTCTGCCATAAACAGGGTTTCTTTTCAGTTTTGCAAAATGGAGTAGCAGAAATAGACCCTTACAATACTGTCAACTGATCTCAATGGAGAAAGGATAATCTTTTCAACAAATGGTGCTGGGGAGGAGAACCAAGATGGCGGCGTAAGGTACAGACCTGTGCGTGCTGCCTCCCACAACAACATCGAGACTACCAACTATAAGACAAACAGCTATCATTCAGAACCATGGGAAAGCTGGCCCAGGGGAAGCTCTACAACTGGAAGGAAAGAAAGAAGAGCATTGAGACTGAGTAGGTTGTGCAGAGGCTCTAAGAACGGAGGTACGGAGTCACGCGCCAGGCGGGCTGCAACTGGATGCGTGGTTTTTTTCAATTGGAAGGGGCTGCAGACTCTTGAGTCCACTGAGCTTGTTTGGGGTGGGATTCTGAGGTCCCAGACCCCTAAGGGGAGAGGTGGGACGGCCTTGCAACGGGCCAGAGAGCGAGAGTGGCTGTCTCGCGGAGCTGCCCGCCAGCGCTTGGGGACGTGGGGACGTGGGGACGAGGAGTCACGGAGAGGCGAGGAGTCGCGGAGACGCCATTGCCCCTTGCTCTGCCCTGGTGATTCCCAGGGACCCCGCCCTACTCAATTTACATCCCCACCCAAGCTGTGCCAGTTGCACAAAGGGAACAACCGGCACTTCTGCAGCCCAGCCCAGCAGAATGAAGATTTCAACTCCTTGCATACGTAAGGGACACACTCAAGAAGCAGAATCAGGTTCGGAGGAAGCCAGTGCCGGACCCGGCTGGGCCGGTGACGTGGAACCGCTGTACCAGCAAACGCACAGGCAGGTCCACCAGATCCAGTCTCACATGGGACACTGGGAGATGGCAGACAAGCAGTCTGTGCACTTGGTAGAAAACGAAATCCAAGCAAGTATACCAGATATTCAGCCACCAGGATCGCCTGGAGATTTTGTCCAGCAAGGAGACGCCCAACAAAGGACAGAATGCCAAACTTCGTCTTGCTGAGATGGCCCCTGTGAGGCCGAGGCGGCCCCCGTGAGGCTGGGACGGCCCCGGTGAGGCTGAGACAGCCCCAGTGAGGCCAAGACGGCCCCGGTGAGATTGAGACGGCTCCGGTGAGGTTGTGACGGCCCCGGTGAGGTTGAGACAGCCCCTGTGAGGCTGAGACGGCCCCGGAGAGGTTGAATCGGCCCCAGTGAGGTTGAGACGGCCCCGGTGAGGTTGAGATGGCCCCGGTGAGGTTGCAACGGCCCCATTGAGGTTGAATCGGCCCCGGTGAGGTTGAAACGACCCCGGTGAGGTTGAAACGGCCCCTGTGAGGCTGAGACGGCCCCTGTGAGACTGAGACAGCCCCTGGGAAGCTGAGAAAAATACCACATGAACTCACTCATTTATGGATATAAGGACCATTATAGACTGATGAACAAAAATGGATACAGAGGCAGAGCAGCATTGAGCAGACTGTCAAACTACAGTGGGAAGCCTGGGGAGGGTTGGGGGGGGCAGGAGATCAACCGAAGGACTTGTATGCATGCATATGAGAATAACCAATGGACACAAGACACTGGGGGGTGGGGGAGGGAGGGGGAATGTCAAGGGGGGGGCGGGAAAGGAGACATGTGTAATACTCTGTAATATTTTAAGAAATAATAAAAAATAGATAATAAAAAAACAAATGGTGCTGGAACAACTGGATGTCCATATGCAAAAAAAAAAAGAAAAAAAAAAAAGAATCTAGTCAGACCTTATATCCTTCACACAAAAATTAACTCAAAGCCTGGCAGGCATGGCTCAGTGGTTGAGCGTTGAGCTATGAACCAGAAGGTCACGGATTGATTTCCAGTCAGGGCACGTGCCTGAGTTGCGGTCTTGATCCCCAGTGTAGGGTGTGCAGGAGGTAGCTGATCAATGATTCTCTCTCATCATTGATGTTTCTATCTTTCTCTCCCTCTCCCTTCCTCTCTGAAATCAATAAAAATATATAAAGGGGGGGGGAGCTTTGCTTCTTTCAGAGCAAACTTAAACAAAATATTAACTCAAAATGGATTGTAGACCTACATGTAAAATGCAAAACTATAAAATCCCAGAACATAAGGACCTAGGAGAAACCTTGGGTTTGGTGATGACGGCTTCGGATATAATGCCAAAGGCACACCCCATGGAAGATGGAATAGCACGCACAAGGCTTTGAGCACATTAGCAGTGGGCAGCCTTGCCACTCTGGATGACAGAAGATGAAGAGTCAAGGTTCCCCAGAGAAGAGAAGCTGGACAGAGTTTTCGAGTCATGGTTTGGCCTCAGTATCCCTGGGCAGTTCCCTTGTGGGTGAGCCAGTGGGCAAGGTCACAAGCAAGTACTGGGAAGCAGGGCTCCCCACTCCCACATCTGGCAGGGCTAGAATGGTGACCAGAGACCTCATATCCAATGGAAAAATAAGAGAATGGGCTCCCGGCCCCTTTGCAGCAATCAGGGATGGGTTGGAGTAGAAACATTCTGTGAGGTGACCTAATGCCCTCAGCAGATCCAAGCTTCAGGGCATCATAACAGGAAAAGTTCCGAAGAAACTGGGCCAGGCTCACCTTGGCATTTGGTCTTCATATTAAAGAATGCTACAATGGTCACAGGGATCACAGTGGTGACAGCCCTCACTATGTCTGTCTCTCTTTTTTTTGAAAAAATATTTTGCCCTAGATGGTTTGGCTCAGTGGATAGAACATCAGCCTGTGGAACAAAGGGTCCTGGGTTCAAGTCCGGTCAAGGGCATGTACCTCTGTTGGGTTGCTGGCTCCTCCTGGCCCAGGCCCTGGTCAGGGCACGTGTAAGAGGCAACCAATTGATGTGTTTCTCTCACATTGATAGTTCTCTCTGTCTTTCCCTCTCTTTAAAAATCAATGGAAAAATATCCTCGGGTGAGGATAAAAAAACTAAAAAATAATAAAAAAATATTGTTATTGATTTTAGAGAGGAAGGGAGAGGGAGAGAGGGATAAGGGATAGAAACATCAATGATGAGAGAGAATCATTGATCGGCTGCCTCCTGCACACCCCACACTGGGGATCGAGCTAGGCACCCCGGGCACATGCCCTGACCGGGAATTGAACCAGTGACCTCCTGGTACACAGGTCGACACTCAACCACTGAGCCACGCCAGCCAGGCCATTCTGTCTCTTGAACACCTCACTCGGCTCCAGACAGGCTGCCCACCATACCTGTCACCCTCCTGCCATGCTGGGATGTCCCTCCACCCTCTTCCTCCAGGTAGCTGCCCCTGGATCAACTGTTTCTGAGCTCCTGCCTTCCCACACTCTCAGAGGTCTTCAAATTGATTAGGATTTTCTGATCGAAGGAAGAAAAAAGCAAGAAAATAGATTTATTTGGCATGATGCTGGATAGATCACCAAACTGGTGGAATGTCTGATCAAACAGGTCTTGGGATGCACAGGTGTGACCTATGAAGGCCTGGCCTGCAGTGCAAGCTGCTCTGCCGCTAGAGCCATGATGCAACCACAACCCACCAAAGGTGCAATTAGAGGGATCTGTCCATGGTAGACACTGTGCTGTGCAGCCTGCGGAAAGCCTCAATAGAAGGATCTCAGTACTGATTCATAAAGGCTGGGAGCAAGGCCATATCTTCTGTGGTAGAGCTACTCACCACCCAGAACGCAGCTGCTATCATGCTCCTGGGCTGTGGTACAGAC
Organism: Myotis myotis; assembly: GCF_014108235.1. Classification (NCBI taxonomy): domain Eukaryota; kingdom Metazoa; phylum Chordata; class Mammalia; order Chiroptera; family Vespertilionidae; genus Myotis; species Myotis myotis. Next base: position 12,314,546 of record NW_023416346.1, read on the forward strand.
TTAGAGCCTGACCGTGGGCCATCAAGTGCCTATTGACTGGAGCTGCCTGTCATGAGCTGAGTACCAGCAGACCCACGGAGTCGTGGCCAAGCAGGCAGAGCAGCAATCCAGTGGAGATGACACCTTCAGGGCCAAGTCCAACTGGGGCCAGATGCTCAAGTCAGGGATATGGACAGGTAGTCTAGACCCCAGATCCCTTGCCTCCATCACAACGGTACTTCCCCTCAGCTCACACCTGTAGACTTATAGCAGGAGGTTCCCTATGACTGACTGATGAGGGGGAAACACTCTGACCTGGTTCATGGGCGGTCATCTCACTATAGCCTCACTACAGTCCCACTCAGGGAAGAGGTTGTATAAAGACCGAGGTGAAAAATAGAGTGATAGCCCCGCTGGTGTGGCTCAGTGGTTGAGCATTGACCTATGAACCAGGAGGTCACAGTGAGATTCCCAGTCAGGGCACATGCCCAGGTTGCAGGCTCGATCCCCAATGTGGGGCGTTCAGGAGGCAGGTGAGCAATGATCCTCTCTCATCATTGATGTTTCTATCTCTCTCTCCCACTCTCTTCCTCTCAATAAAAATATATTAAAAAAAAATAGAGTGATGCAGCCACAAGGGAAGGAACAACAAAGATTGCTGGGAGACCCCAAGAAGCTAGGAAGAGACAAAGAAGGACCCTCTCTTAGAGCCATAAGAAGGAGCACAGCCCTGTCAACACCTTCATTTTGGCTGTGGAGCCTCCAGAACTGTAACAGAATTCATTTCTGCGGTTTTAAGCCACCAGGTTTGGGAGTCCCCTCTCCAGGTCTGGGACAGACAGTTCTGAGATACACTCTATCTAGCTCCTAGCAAGGTCAAGTCCCAGCAGCTCCCAGTGCCCACCAACTTGAGAGGGCACCCTGGCTTTCATCCTGAGGTCACTTTCCAACGCAATCTGCCCACCAGACCTTGTCTCAAGGTCTGCTTTTGGGGACACTCACATCCTTTCTCCTATAAATCAGGAGTCAGGGAGGAAAGAGGGCTTTGGGAGGTCCTTCCCACACCGCGGGGGTGTATTTAAAGGGCCCTGTGTGGTTAATGATTTTGTCACTTGCCAAATCCTGGAAATCAGGCGTGCAGCCAGGGAGCTTGAGCTCAGCAGCTCTGCCCGGCACCCAAGAGATGAGCTTTCCAGGCAAAGGCCTTCTCTCTAGGCTTGTCCGAGAAGAAAGGACAGGCTGTGGGAGAGAAGAGGAAGAGATGGAGGGAACGTTAAAGCTCTGTGCCTGAGCGCGAGCTGGGGATTAGAGAGACGGGTAGGTAGGCAGCAGACCCAGGCCGCCAGGCCGACCTGTGCTCACGCGAGGGCTCCAGGGCATCCCAAGCCGCTTGGGATCCACGCCATCTCAAGCTTTTTTCCTTTTTATTCTTAAAAAATACACAAAGGTGTCCATTTCAACAACAGCGAACGAAAGGCCGGGTTAAAGGAGAGAGGCCCTCATTAAAGGGAAAACGGAGGGAGGGGTAGAGGCATTCGGGCTGCTGCGTGAAGGACCTGGCAAAGGGGCTGAAATTGCGCCCCCCTCCAAGGCCCTAAGCCCTCTTAGGGATCCCGGGAGGCGTTTCTCCAAACAGGATCCCCGTCTCCCAGGCCGGCACCGCACAGGCGGTACGTCCAATGCTAGGCGCCCCGGGGCCCGACGCCTGGGGTGGCGGGGAGCCAGGGGTCGCCCCCCTTCAGGGTTCGTGTCTAGGCCCCGCCCCTGGCTTCCCGCGCCAGCTCCCGAGGCCTCCCGCCGCTCGCGCTCCCACCCAGCCCCGCTCTCCTCCCCCGCGCGCGTGCGCCCCGTCCCCGCGCCCCTCCCCCGCCGCCACCGCGGCCGCGCGCGCGTGCCCGTCGTCTCGGGCGGGAGCTGGAGATAGCGGGGCCAGCTGGGGTCCGGAGAACGGGCTCCAGGAGCGCGGGGAGCGCGGCCGGGCGAGGCAGGAGCTGGGGCGCGGGTCTGGCCGCGAGCGGGGGTCGCTGCCGCGCCGCCGCCCCCCAGTCGGCGGGCCGGGCCGCGGCGCTGAGCGCGAGGGCCAGGCTCCCCGGGCCGGCGGCCATGGGCGGGAGCCGGAGGAGGCAGCGGCAGCGGCAGCGGCGGGCCCCGCGGGTGGGGAGGCGCGTGGCCCACGGCCCCTGACGCCCCCGGCGGCCCGGCGCGCCCCCGCGCCTCCTGGGGGGCTGTAGCCAAGCAACGCCCGGCGCGCCCGCCCATCCCCCGCTTCCCTTTTTTCCCTGGCCGGGTGCGGGGGAGCATGCTGGCCCCTGGCCTCAGCCAGCCAAGAGTTAACCCGAGGGGCGTGGAGCTGCGCCCCCCTCGGGGGCGTGCCCCCCTCCCCCGCTAGGCGGCCCGCCCCCTGCTCTAGGGTATGGCTCCCGGCCCTGGCCCGGGACCCGAGGTCCCGCGCAAGGGCCAGTGAAAGGCGTTTACCCGATTCTGCCCTCTCCCTCGCCGGCCAGCACCATGGGATGTAATATGTGCGTGGTCCAGAAACCGGAGGAGCAGTACAAAGTAATGCTTCAGGTAGGGTGGCTGGGCCGCTGGGATGGGGAGGCGTGGGCGCCACCTGGGGAGGAAGCGGGCCCGGGGGTGAGGCCTGGTGGAGCCGGGGCGGCAGATGTGGGAGGGAGGCTGGAGGGTTCTAGAGGAAGAGGTAGGGAGCCATCCTCGCCCTCAATTTCTGCAGCTGCTGGGTGTTGGCGCTCATGGGAACCAGTCACAGACGGGGGGGAAGCCGCGTGGGGAGGGGGTGCGGGGCGCATCCTTTGGGCTCTTTGGTTGTAGATTGGGACGCGAACATTGGGTTCAGGTCGGACCGGGTCGGGAAGTTGGGGCCGGTCCGAGTCCGGTGCGTTTGGGAGCTGGGAGTCACGATGCTGAGGGCGCCGGCGCTGGGTAGAGGTTGCATAGCAACGAGCTCTTTACCCAGCACACGCTTGCGGTGCTGGACCCAGAGCAGGACAGGGAGGTTGGTGCCCGCGGCTTGGAGGACCACCAAATCCAGGTCTCGTCGGGACAGGGGCGCAGGAGCGCGCGGGCAACCCGGGGCCCCGCAGATGCTTGGCCCGGTCGAGGATGCCTATCCCAGCACCCACTCTCCGCTCCGGCCCTGCCCCAACGGTGGGCTCCCAGACCTTGGGTGCTTCCAGAGAGTGTCCGCCGTAGGGTTCAGCGGAGAGGGCTGTCGGCGGGCCGCAGTGCCCGGCCTGCTCTCTCTCTCTCTCTCTCTCTCTCTCTCTCTCTCTCTCTCTCTCTTTCTCTCTCTTTCTCTCTCTCTCTCTGGGCCTCGAGGGGTGTGGACCGGGCGGTGCGTGGCTGGAAGACACCGAGCTGCGCGCTCCGGCCCGGACTCCAGCTCCGGTGCTGGGAGCGGGGCTTCCTTGCCTGTGCGTGGCGTTATTTCGTGAGTGCGTACCTGTGCCCCATCTATATGTGCGTGGGGGCTCCTGTGGCCCCCGCGTGTGTGTATTTTCTGTGTGCGCCCTGAGAGCTGTCTTAGAGAAATGTCCCAGATGGTGTGGCCTGAGACGCCCCCCAGGGCTAAGTGGAGTGAGTTCAAGGTCAGAGGGAGTCGAGGCCCAGGGGCAAACCAACACAGATATGCTCTTCAATTCCGTGTTTGTTGGTCAGGACTGGGGAATAAAATAAGTGCAGGCAGGAGCAGTGCTGGCTGGGGGAAATGGGGTCTCCTTAGAAGAAGAGGGGAAACCCCTTACAGGTATCAGCGGGGTCACGGGAAGTGGGGAAGAATCAGTGCATCAGGGGGTTGGGGAGGCCCGGGAAGCCCAACATTTGTGTGGGGAGCCTAGTTCTTCTGGCCCCCATAAAGGGGGGCGAGCGGGCAGGAGGGCAATCTAGCCCTAGCCTGGAGGCACTCCTCCGCTTTCTCCCCGCAGGTCTCGGGGCCCACAAGCCCTCCGCTTTTCACGCTCCCCACTCCCCCAACCCCCACCCCGTTCCTGGCCATTCATTGCTTTTGCCTCCTGGGATCGGATTCGGGAATGACCCAGGTTGGGACCTACAGGTAGTCCCCTGGAATCCCAGTGATGGGCACCCAGGCTACTGTAGGGAGGTGGGCTGCGCTGGTTGGTCCATGAGGCCGAGGAATCCCATCCTCACTGCTTCCTTTCTTGGAATCATTTTATCAAAAAGCTAGCGCTTCCCTAGCGACTTTGCTTGGGGCGATGGGCGCACTATTCAGTGTGCAGGTGATGTTTTATTGAGTTCTATACTTGAAACCTGTACGGTTTTGCGAACCAATGTCACCCCAATCAATTCAATAAAAATAATTTTTTTTTAAAAAGGCAAGCGGTTCCAAAGTGGTGGGCTCTGGACTTTGCTGGAGAGGCATTGGTGTAGTGCTTCATTTCAGGCCAGCCTCAGGGGGGTGTGTGGAAAGCGGAGGGCAACCTGCACTGCATTACAGGCCTGAAATGAGTCATGGTTGGGAGGAGACACTGTGATAACCCTTTGGGGGGGGGGATCCCCATGGCAGTGGGAGGAGGCGCCACAGGTTGGGCTGGGACTGCCTTCAGGAATCTCCATGTCTGAGGAGGGTTTGAATCAATTCCCTGGCCAGGCTTTCCACCTTGAGAGAGAGCCCCAAGGCCTGGACAAGTAACCCCTCAGCATGGGGATCCTGCAAAGGCTAGTCTCCCCCCACCCCCCCTGTTTCCTAGTCTGGGCTACAGCCCTCCCTGACCCGAGTCCCTGGGAACGCTGTTCCCTTTTACGGCTCCTGCAAAAGTTTGGACAGAAGCAACGGGGACTGGATGCAGTTTTAAAAGGAACCATCCTTTGAGTTAAGGGAAGACAAAAGAGGATTGAATTTGGAAAATCTGGAAAGCAGAGAAAGCCATTCGCTATCTCAGATGAGCCTATTTCTGGGGGCTGGAGTCCCAGGCAGAGAAGGGAGAACTTTTGCCTGGAGCCTCTTCTCAGGCAAGGAAGCTTTTGTCCCAAAAGACCAGCCAGTTTCTGGGACCCCTTGCCTCTGGCCCCAGTGCTTCCGAAACACTGATGTTCTCCCAGCTTCAGTGGCACTTCTCCCTGCCTCCTCCCTACCTGCCTGTGACCCCTGCACCTTACCCCAGGGTAAAGGACACCACTGAGACACAATGCAGCCCAGAGAAAGGCACATGCCCACCTACATCACTTGCCACATGACTTCCTTGTGCAAGGGCTCCCTGGAGCCTCTTCCTAGATCTCTAGAGGTCTCTGACCCCCAGGTTAAGGGAGCCTTGAGTCTCGGCTAGCCTTGAGTTCCAGGCCCTTTCCGCCTGATGATTTAGGCACTTAAAAACAACACTACAGCTTTATTGAGAGAATTCGTATACCCTTAAAGTGTACAAATTAGAGGGTTTTAGTCTATTCAGAGAGTTGTGCAACTATGGCCTCTGTCTAATTCCAGAACATTTTCGTCACCTTAAAAAGAAACCCCGTACCCATTTCCCCCCATACCTCCCAGCCCCTGGCACCCACTAATTTACTTTCTATCTTTGTAGATTTGCCCTATCCAGACTTTTCTAAATGGTTTTTAATGGAACCATACAATATGTGACCCTTTGTGGCTGGCTTCATTCATTTATCATCTTGTAGCATGATTAGTACTAATTTTCTTTTTTTACTACTAATTTTTTTTTTATTGCTGAGTAATAATCCCTTGTACGGCTATACCACATAATAGTCATCCATTCATCTGTTGATGGCTGTTTGGGTCGCTTCCATCTTTTGACTATTGTGAATCATGCTGCCGTGGCTGTACAAATAAATGTCTGAGTTCCTACTTACTTTCAGTTTTATTAGGTGTATGCCCAGAAATGGAATTGCTGGATCATAGGGCAATTCTGTTTGCCTTTTTTGAGGAGCTGCTTAACTTTTTCCAGCGGGGCTTAACCATTTTACATTCCCACCAACAATGTAAGAGGGTTCAATTTCTGCACATCTTCCCCAACACGGTTTGTAAATTTTTAAATTGATTAAGTTGTTAAAAGGTTTTTAATGGATTTTTCTTTCTTTTTTTCTTTCTTAGAGAGAGAGGAAGGGACAGGGAGAGAGAGACATGTATCCTGCACGCTTCTCGCCTCCAGCTAGCCTACCATCTCCTGCACGCCTCCTGCCTGCTACACGCCTCCCGGTTCCTGCACGCCTTGGGACTCAGGCACGCCTCCCGCCCCCTGCTCGCCTCCGCCCCTGCTCGCCTCCCGCCCCCTGCGCTCCTCCCACCGCCTGCGCTCCTCCCACCGCCTGCGCTCCTCCCACCGCCTGCGCTCCTCCTACCCCCTGCACTTTTCCCGCCGCCTGCGTGCCTCCCGCCCCCTGCACTCCTCACGCCGCCTGCTCACCTCCCGCCGCCTGTGCACCTCCCGCCCCCTGTGCACTTCCCGCCCCCTGCTCACTTCCCGCCCCCTGCTTACCTCCAGCCCCCTGCTCTCTTCCCGCCCCCTGCACCCCTCCCGCCCCCTGCACCCCTCCCGCCCCCTGCTGGCCTCCAGACTCCTGCACGCTTCCCACCAGGGATCAAGCCCACAACCCAGGCGCCCACAACCCAGGCAAGTGCCCTAACCTGCAATCCCAACTGGCAGCACCTCAGTGCACTGGCCCAACACAGGTTTTTGGTAATAGTCATCCTACTGTGTGTGAGGTGGTAGCTCATTGTGGTTTTGATTTGCATTTCTTGATGGCTAATGATGTTGAGCATCTTTTCTTGTGCTATTTATTGGTCATTTGCATATCCTTTTGGGAGAAATTTCTCTTTATGCCCATATCACATTGCTTTTATTTTAGCTTTGCAAGTAACATTTGAAATCAGCAAGTGTGAGTCCTCAAACTTTGGACTCTTCAAGATTGTTTTTGCTATTCTGGGTCCCTTGAGTTTCCATAGGAATTTTAAGATCGACTTGTCAACGTCTGAAAAGAAACCAACTGATTTTATGGGAATTGTATTGAATCTGTAGATCAGCTTGGGTGAGTAGTTATTACCCACGAACATGGGATGTCTGTTTGTAAATTTATTTATTTACTTTTAGAGAGAAAGGAGAGATAAGAGAAACATTGATTTGTTGTTCCACTTATTTATGCATTCACTGTTTGATTCTTGTATGTGCCCCGATCGGGGATCAAACCCGAAATCCTGGTATATTGGGACGACACTCTAACCAACTGAGCTACCCGGCCAGATGTCTTTACATTTGGGTCTTGAATTTCCTTCACCGGTGTTTTGTACTTTTCTTAAATTTATTCCTGCACATTTTATTTTTTATGATGCTATTGTAAGTGAAATGATTTTCTCAATTTCCTTTTCATCTTTCTCATTGTCATTGTATTGAAATATAACAGATTTTTGTATATTGATCTTGTATCTTGCAACCTTACTAAACTTCATTTATTAGCTTTTATAGTTTTTAGTGAATCCTTCAGGATTGTATGGGGTCATGTCATGGGCAAATAGATATAGTTTTACTTTCTTTCCAACATGGATGCCTTTTCTTTCTTTCTTTTTTAAAAAGCATATATTTTTATTGCTGTCAGAGAGGAAGGGAGAGGGGGAAAGAGATAGAAACATCAGTGATGAGAATAACTGATCGGGTGCCTCCTGCATGCCCTCTACTGGGGATCAAGCCCGCAACCTGGGCATGTGCCCTTGACTGGAACTGAACCCGGGACCCTTCAGTCTGCAGGCCGACGCTCTATCCACTGAGCCAAACCAGTCACAGCCTTTTTATTTCTTTTTCTCACCTATTTGCTTTGGTTAGAGCCTCCAGTATAGTGTTGAATAGAAGTGGGCATCCTTGCTTTGTTTCTGACCTAAGGGGAAGCTTCCAGTCTTTCACCAATGAGTGTGAGGTTGGCGGTGGATTTCTCATAGAGGATCCTTATCAGGTTAAGTTCCCTTCTATTCCTAGTTTGAGTGTTCTTTTCATGAAGGGTCATTCGATTTTGTCAAATGCCTTTCCTGTGGCTGTTGATGTTGATGTAACTTTGGCCCTTTATTCTACTGATATGGTCTATTGCAGTACTTTTAAAAATATATATTTTTATTGATTTCAGAGAGGAAAGGAGACAGAGAGAGAGATAGAAACATCGATGATGATGAGAGAGAATCATTGATCGGCTGGGGATCGAGCCCGCAACCTACATGTGCCCTGACCGGGAATTGAATGGTGACCTCCTCGTCGAAGCTCAACCACTGAACCATGCTGGCTGAGCTATTGCAGTACTTTTTAAATATATTGATTTCAGAGAGGAAGAGAGAGGGAGAGAGATAGAAACACCAATGATGAGAGAGAATCATTGATCAGCCACCTCCTGCACACCCCACACTGGGGATCGACCCCACAACCCGGGCATGTGCCCTGTCCGGGAATCAAACCGTGATCTCATAGGTTGATGCTCAACCCCTGAGCCACACTGGCTGGGCTATCGCACTACTTTAAATGCAGCATGTCAGAATTCCAGCTCTATTTCTGTTATCCAAGTCATGTCCTCCAAGGGTGGGTGGTGAGGAGGCGAGCTTGAAACATCTAGAAAGGGCCCCGAGCAGGGACTGGTGTGTGTGTGTGTGTGTGTGTGTGTGTGTGTGTGTGTGTGTTGGAATGTTTGTTGAGTTAGAATCCGAAGGAGCCAGGCTACAAAGGGTGGAAAGGGAGGAAGCGGCATCACCTAGCACCATCTAGAGCCCAGGCACAAAATGCCTACCATGTGCCCCTGCTTACTGGTCCTGTGTCCTCCTCTCCGGCGGATCGATGCACACTCCACTCTGTTGAGCTTGTCTCTTTACTCCTTCTCAGACACCATCATGTGCTGGCTGGTTGGCAGGCCTGGCAGAGTAGGCTTAGGTGATAAAGGAAACGCCGGCCCATTCCACCCGTTCCCTGAAGGGCCCAGCCACCTCTGTTCTTCTTTCAGCATCTAGGACCAGTGAGTCCACCAGGTCTTCTCCCCGCTGGCCACATCAGGAGAGGCCAAAGGACAACTTCCAGTTCTTGTGGTAGTCTCCCAGGCCGCCTTTTGTCCAGCACCTGCTTGCTGAGCCCCCACTGTGCCAGCCACCATTCTGTGTGCTAGGGATTCATTCAGCTTGGAACGCTCCCCCACACACACACCCCCACCCCCACCTGGGGCCTTTTTACAATGGGAAGGGGTACTGAGCATGAACAAAGATGTTCAATGGTGGGGGAGAGAAGGGCTAATCTGCTGCTGAGAGTAGGGTGCAGGGCAGTGGGCCCATGCCTGTCCCCTCTCTCCAAGACATATTCATCTTTTTAAAACATATATATTTTTATTGATTTCAGAGAGAAAGGGAGGGAGAGAGAAACATCAATGATGAGAGAGAATCATCAATTGGCTGCCTCCATCAAGCCCCCTACTGGGGATCGAGCCTGCAACCCATGCATGTGCCCTGACTGGGAATCGAACTGTGACCAAGCATGAAGCAGAGGACAGCTGGGTGACATATTTATCTTCCATGGCACCTCTCCCCACTTGACATGCTCCCCGTCCCCCTGCCCCCGCTTGAGCAGGGCTTTAGTTCTGTCCCTGTGAAGTAGGACCCCTTCTTCACAGAAAAGAAAATCATGTGGATCACATGAATGGGGAAATCATGTGGATCACATGAATGGGGCACTGAATCCCAATAACCATCATGTGCATGGGCTCCCCTTGCTTTACCATTGACCCAAGATTTTATTTTATTTTAACATTTTTATTGACTTCAGAGAGAGGAAGGGAGAAGGAGAGAGAGATAGAAATATCAATGATGAGAGAGAATCATGGATCGGCTGCCTCCTGCACACCTCCTACTGGCGATTAAGCCCCCAACCTGGCCATGTGCCCTGACTGGGAATCCAACTGGACCTCCTGGATCGGATCATAGATTGATATTCAAGCACTGAGCCACACCAGCTGGGCTTGACCCAAGATTTTAAAATGCCCTTTCTTCCTTACCTCATTTCTGAGGACTGTCTGAGCCATTGGTAGAAAATTCTAGAAAATGCAAATCTATAGTGACAGAAGAGCAGCATTTACAGGGATGGTTGGAAGGGAGGGCTTACAAAGGGCATGAGGCACTTGGCAATGATGGTAGTGCTCACTATCTTAATTGTGGTGATGTTTGCGCGCGCGCGTGCATGTGTGTGTGTGTGTGTGTGTGTGTGTGTGTGTGTGTGTGTATAACATCAAAACTTTGTAAATTACATGCTCTAAATATGTACAGTTGATTGTATGGCAGTTATTCCTCAGTAAAGCTTTAAAAACAAAAAAATAGCCTGGCCAGCATGGCTCAGTGGTTGAGCATCAGCCTATGAACCAGGAGATCACAGTTCCATCCCTGGTCAGGGCACGTGCCTGGGTTGTGGACTCGATCCCCAGTGCGGGGCGTGCCGGAGGCAGCCGATCAATGATTCTCGTCGTTGATAGTTTCTCTTTCTCTCTCCTTCTCCCTTCATCTCTGAAATCAATTAAAAATACATAGAAAATAAATAAAACCAAGAAATACATGTGTACACACACACACACACCCCAAAGGACAAAAAGCAGGTGAGAGCACTTAGCCCGGCCCGGGGCTGAGTGGGTCTTTCCTTCCTTCTCTCTCAGGTCCCTGGCGGGTAAGACAGTGTAGTGTGCTGATACTTGCTCAGTGCCTTTCCTCGGCTGGTAAATGGGAATAAAGAGTGCCTGCCTCCCGGGGTCGTTGCCTTGGCACTGGATCCCCTGGGATCTCATTTGGGTGGGGGTGGAGGGTGGAGTTGCTGCCATCAAGCCATTAGGTCGGTTGTTAACATGTTGAAATTGTCTGGAGAAGGCCTTACTCCTCCTGGACATGTCACAGTTAATATCCAGTGACAGAAGAAGGTCCAATATTATTCGGAGCGTCTCCTGACGTAAAAGAAATGGACAGATTTGGTCCCTTTGCTCAGGAGTCAAGCCGAAGGAGGAAAGACTGAGAAGCTGGGGCTTGGGGTTGGCTTTCGGGTGTTACAGGCATCCCTCCTCTTAATAGTGGGATCTGCCTCTTCCTCATGCTTGCTTTGAACAGTGGAAATGAAAAGGACTCCATAGAGAATACCATTTTGATTACTGCTAGACGTGGGCCAGCCAGGTTAATTAGTCCAGAGGTGGGTGGGTGGGAGAATATTTTCAGTTGTCGTCCCTGCTGCTCTTTTTCAAGCAGGATTTCAGAGGTTCCTGAGAGGCCTGCTTTCCCTGGGAAAGCATGGCAGGGCAGATGGGTTAGGCTTCAGCCCAGCATGTGAGCACCACCCACCCACTCAGCAGCTTTGGGGAGGGAGGAGGAGGAGGGGAGAGGAGAGATAAGACACTTGATCAGGCACTTGATCGGTGCCTGAACTCTGTTCAGGTGTGTGCAAGTCCCTCCTGGTTCCTCAAGAGGGCGCTCTGGGACAGCTGATTCCAACCTGGGGCCTTTGTTAAAATTTTGGATTTGAATGAACAGGTCCAGGGTGGGGCCTGGGATTCGGATTTTCTCACAAACCCCCAGGTGATGTCCATGCTGCTGGTCCTTGGACCACACGCTGAGTAGTGAGAACCTCAGATAGGAACTTGGATTAAATCAATGAAGCCCCAAACCACACCAACATCGCTTAGCACGTGAGTTTGTTACAAATAAGAATCGAGGCTTTACCTCAGACCTATCAAATCAATTTCCAGGGGCCATTGCCCAAGTTGGGTCCCAAAGGACTAATCTGTTTTTCCAAGTCAGGTGTGAGAACTGACCCTCCTTTCCCATCACCCAACAGCCTTACCAACATACAGGCAGCTCACATGGGCACCCAGGCGCACACCACGCTCAGACTACTAAAAAGACCGTGGAGGTGAAGGCCTCTCATGTTTCCCTTTTTGTGCAGGTGTCCCAGGGCAGAAAGGTCTTGGGGGTGTTATGGGGGTGGGATGGTACGGCTTATCCAGGGAGGCTCAGCTGGGAGCACACCATTTATTGGGCCAGTTACATGTGATTGGAGTGTACTGCTGTGTCCTTGCTAGAATTTTATTTTTGAATATTTTTTTATTGATTCATCAGAGAGGAAGGAAGAGGGAGAGAAAGACAGAAACATCGATTATGAGAGAGAATCATTGATTGGCTGCCTTCCTGCACACTCCCTACTGGGGATCAAACCTGCAACCTGGGCATGTGCCTTTGACCGGAATTGAACCTGGGACCTTTCAGTCCGCAGGCCGATGCTCTGTCCACTGAGCCAAACCGGCTAGGGCCTTGCTAGAATTTTTACAAATTAAGGCATTTTGGCCTGGCCGATGTGGTTCAGTGGTTGAGCATCGACCTATGAACTGGGAGGTGACGTTGCGATTCCCAGTCAGGTCACATGTCCAGGTTGTGGGCTCAATTCCCAGTGCAGGAGGCAACCAATCAATGGTTCTCTCTCATCATTGATGCTTCTATCTCTCCCTCTCCCTTCCTCTCTGAAATCAATTTAAAAAATTAAAAAAAAAACACACAAATTAAGGCATTGTGTAGCCACAATACAATTTATTCAGGCAAGAATCATTCTTGGATGGTAAAACCATTAGAGAAAGGTTGGTGGAGAACAGGATCTTCACAGGGTCTCCAGGCATTACCTCAAATTTCTTGTGAATTAGGCAGGGAAAATGCAACTTTGCCACCGAGAGCCCTGGCAGCCTCCACCATGACTATGAGATCAAACCAACCAAGGCTCCCCAGTAGTGGGACAACCTGACCCCAGTGCCTCCGGATTGTCGGAGTTGGGGGGTGGGGGCAAGGATAAGGATACAGCAAGGCCGGCGTGGTTCAGTGGATAGAGTGTTGGCCTGTGGACTGAAGGGTCCCGGGTTTGATTCTGGTCAAGGGCACATGCCTGGGTTGCTGGCTCCATCCCCAGTAGGGGGCATGTAGAAGGCAGGCGATCAATGATTCTCATCATTGATGTTTCTATCTCCCTCTCCCTCTCTGAAATCAATAAACATATATTTTTTTTAAAGGATAAGGATACAGCAACTTGTCACAGTGCTTAAGCTGAATCTAATGAGGGCAATTCCAGACTCTGGGACATTTTATTTTTATTTTTTTAAAATATATTGATTTCACAGAGGAAGGGAGAGGGAAAGAGAGATGGAAACATCAATCAGTGATGAGAGAAAATCATTGATTGGCTGCCTCCTACATACCCTACAATGGGATCAAGCCTGCAACCTGGGCATGTGCCCTTGACCGGAATCAAACCTGGGACCCCTCAGTCCGCAGGCTGACACTCTATCCACAGAGCCAAACTGGCTAGGGCCCTGGGACATTTTTATAAGGCAGCTGCCCTGGACTCTTCCAAGAAGACAATGTCATGAAAATTTAAAAAAAGGGTAAATTGTTCTGGATCAGAGGAGACTAGAGACATAAACCAATGGAATGTGTGTGTGGTCCTTGATTGAATCCTGGCTCCAAAAAAAAGCAAGCTTGTGAGGGCATTAGTGGAATAGTTGGAGAGATGTGGAGGTGGCTGTATCAGAGCTAAATCCGCGAGCATGTTAAAGGGTGTTGTGGTTTCTCCGGGGAATGGCAGGGTGTGTTTCAGCATCTTACTGTGGAAAGTGTATGTGCAGAAAAGGGAGGGATCAGGGGCAGCAGATGTCCACCATCAGATGTTCCAATGTCCCTGTGGATTGACAAATTTTCAAAATCCAGAGTTGGGAAGACCTGAAGAAGGACTTCTGTTGGGCCACTGAAAAGACAAGTGCAGCCCGGCCAGTGTGGTTCAGTGGTTGAGCATTGACCTATGACCCAGGAGGTCACAGTTTGATTACCGATCAGGGCACATGCCCAGGCTGTGGGCTCAATCCCCAGTGTGGGGGCGTGCAGGAGGCAGCTGATCAATAATTCTCTCTCATCATTGATGTGTCTATCTCTCCCTCTCCCTTCCTTTCTGAAATCAATAAAAAAAATAATATATATTTTTTAAATATTTTATTGATTTTTTGACAGAGAGGAAGGGAGAGGGTTAGAGAGTTAGAAACATCGATGAGATAGCCCTGACCGGTTTGGCTCAGTGGATAGAGCGCCGGCCTGCAGACTCAGGGGTCCCGGGTTTGATTCCGGCCAGGGGCATGTACCTTGGTTGCGGGCACATACCCAGTGGGGAGTGTGCAGGAGGCAGCTGATCGATGTTTCTCTTTCATTGTTGTTTCTGACTCTCTATCCCTCTCCCTTCCTCTCTTTGAAAAATCAATAAAAATATATTAAAAAAAAAAGAAACATCGATGGGAGAGAAACATCGATCAGCTGCCTCCTGCACACCCCCAACTGGGGATGTGCCCGCAACCAAGGCACATGCCCTTGACTGGAATCGAACCGGGGACCCTTCAGTCCGCAGGCCGACGCTCTATCCACTGAGCCAAACCGGTCAGGGCAATAAAAATATATATTTTTAAAAACTACATACAGGTGCTAAAAATAAAGCCTCTTTTGCAACCCAGAACTCATTGCTCAATATGAGTTTTGATACATATAAGAAGGAACATGATAAAAAAAATATGTATGTATATATTTTTTAAAAATGCAGAGAACCTATCCTTGGCTCAGATGGCCATTCCCTGCAGAGGCTTCTGTCTAGGCCAGTGGTCTGTTGCCTTGGAAGTCCCCGTAAGCACTTGTCTGGACTGGGGAAGCCAGAGACACAGCTGTGTCCGGTGTCCTCTGGACACTCCGGACTGCAGAACTGAGAGCCAGCTGGTCCATCAGAGCTCCCTGCGCCAGAGCAGAGCGTAGTTCTGCTTTCTATTTTCTCCTAGCCCCAGTATTCCTAATCAGAGTGGAGTTAGTTGAGTCATAATAGCAATTATGTAATTAAACACACCCCTGAGGCCTTACTGACAGTGAAAGGGCCTTCCCGGGGCTTCCCAGGGAGTCCCCGTGGGACCCCCGGAAAACCTGGCCTCCTTTTCCCTCCTTCTGTCCTGCCCAGATTCCTCATCAGAGCATTTGGGAAGTATGGCGAGGGAGAGATGGGAGAGACGGAAGGAAGAGACAGAGTAGAGACAGACCCGGAGAGACAGGCTCTTTGTCTGAGGCTCTGGGCTGGGAGGGGGCGGGGCGAGCGCGCCTAGGGCCCCGCCCTCCGCCACTGGCCGATCTTGCACCGCCAAGGGGCGGGGTGGGGGGGGGGTTGGGGGCAGCTGCAGCTGCTGTGGCTGTCCTCCCTCGCCTGCACCAGGCCCCTGCCCAATCGCGACTGCCCCCTGAGCGTCCTGAGTTGCTCTCCTTCGTCCCCGCTGATGATGTTCTGGAATTAGATCGAGGTGATGGCTGCACAATGGAATACAGTAAATGCCACTGAATTGTACATTTTAAAATGGTTAAGATGGTAAATGTTGTGTTAGGTATATTTTACCACAGTAAAAAAAAATAATGCTGCTCTTAACAGCCTTGCAATTCGCATGCTATTTGTCATCATTTTAGGATCTATTCTTTAGAGCAAATTTACTGGATCAGGGGTATGACGAACATTTTCAAACTTACTGACAAATTCCCTCAGGAAGATAACCATTTTACACACTGGGGTAAGGACCAGACTGAGTGTGTGATCGGGTGATGGGCTCAGCCAGGAGGAGGGGCACTGAGGGCCTGGAGGTGGCTTCTGCCCTTGGGACCTGTGGTGACTGGGCAGCGCGCGCTCTGTAGGTGTGTCAGGGGGAACCAGGCTGTCTGAAAGCCGTGACGGCCACCTGGGTCACATTTGGGCAAAGGGGTGCCTCTAAGGCTCGAGTCCCCTCTTCCTGGTGGAAGTGAAGTGATTTCCAGCCCAGCTGGGATTGGGTTGAGCTGTGGTCCATGGACCAACCCACTTGGGCCCATCCCAGCAGCAGGAATCAGCCGTGTGCGGAGAGGCCCTGAGGAGAGAGCATGAAGTCTCGGGCAAGGAAACCGGCAGGACTCGCTGCCAAAGGGCAGTTTCTAGCTAAGGCAAGAAATATGCCCAGCACGTGGCAAGGCTGGCACAGCCCACCTGGAGAGCTACAGAAGATGAGAGCCATTGGGGACTGGGTGAAGGGGGTATGTGGGACATACACATGGGCTTTCAGGCATGTGAAGTGTTGGAAGGTAAAGTGGATTTCTTGTTCCAAAAGAGGCAGGTCGTGAGTTTGCTGACAATGGGCTCATCCAGCGAGTATAGCTGTTCTTCAACCGGAAGGGCTTCTGGTGCAGCTGACCACCCCGGGTTCATGGGGAAACTCCTGGGAAGGCTGCGTGGGGCTCCTTGGGACCTGGCTTCCGCTCTGATCTGAGGACTGTCTGCTCTGGCCTAGCCTGGCCTCCCCATGCTCATCCTAGCCTTTGACTCCCGGTGGGCCCTCTCAGGTCAGAAATCGAGGTGTATTGGGAGTGTATTCTGTGAGTTCCCGAGGAACCAAATCGCGCAGCTGTGAAGCCTCACCCATGTGTTAGGTCTCCCAGGGTCCAGCCTGTGCCACGCGCTTAGCATGCTCAGCAGCCTCCCTGGGTGTTTGCTGGGCCTTTCATGGCTCCCGATGCAAAGGTGTTTGGGCAGAGCCTCAGCGAGGGTCTGCTTACCAGCGAGTGTGGTTCTTCCATCAGATGGACACACAGGTACCTGGCCTTGAGTGGCTATATGAGACAGGAGGGGGCAGGAAGTGATGAGCAGGTGCCCAGGACACCCACTCCTATTGCTCTAGTCCCCAGAAAGAAGGATGTGTGAAGGGACAGGAAAGAGTGGCAGCTGTGCGATCTGGGGTAAAAAGGCAATGGAGAGGCCCCCCCCATCCCCACCCCCCCACCCCCCAGATGAATAATTTACCAAAAGGTTAAGATGGAGACAAAGGAGGATAATGACACAGGCTGACACTTAGTGCTGAGTGGGGAGGTGGCAGGAGGGGGTGGGGGAGGGGGAGCAAAGAGCTTCTGGAGGAGAAGAGGGTTCAACACAGGGTCATACACCCACCCGCACAGCCACCAAGCCTTACCCCTCACCCATACAATCCATTCGCACCCAGACCCCCACACCCCCACTCACACCCCTACCCAGACCACACCCACCCAATCCATAAACAACCACCCCTGCACACCCTCTACCTACCCACGCACCTGCCCCTAGGCCTCCACATCTCAGCCAGAACCCCACCTATATCCCCACACCCTATTCCCACCCCCACTCACCCTCTGTCCCACTGCCAGTGACCCACCTCCTATACCGCCCACTACATAAAGCAAGAGGGGGCTCCTCCCAACTGTCCCACTGAGCCCACTCCCCGTTCCCTGAGCCCCCAGCCCCACGCTGCCCCTCCAACTGTTCTTCCAAAACTCAGGAACTCTGAACTCCCTAGGCATCTGACGGTTTTCTATATTTTTCAAATCTACAAGGACATAATCACCTAGCACAGTGGTCGGCAAGCTCATTAGTCAACAGAGCCAAATATCAACAGTACAACGATTGAAATTTCTTTTGAGAGCCAAATTTTTTAAACTTAAACTATATAGGTAGGTACATTGTTATTAATTAGGGTACTCCTAAGGCTTAGGAAGAGCCACACTCAAAGGGCCAAAGAGCCGCATGTGGCTCGCGAGCCGCAGTTTGCTGACCACAGAGGTCCTAGCAGAAAGGGAATGAAGTACCCAGGAGCCACGGGCGGCCAGGGGTCCCTGACTCCCGAGCTTTCCTAGGACACCAGGGGCTGGTCTGTCACGTTGCAGCTGGGAAGACATGATGTTACGGTTGGGTGGGGCATCTCTCTGAGGAACCCCATCCCCCTGAGACATTCAGGAGGAAGGTGGCACTGTGCGTGAGAATGAGAAGACAGGACAGCATAGCCAAGCAGAGAAGCCGGGTGCTTTGGCCCATGTGGGGCCCTGTCCATGGGTGCACACTGGGTTCCTGGGACCCGCACTCTCTATGCTGGCTGTCAGGGACTTGGCTTCTACCTGCAAACAGGCCTCCCCATCTCTTCCCCTGATTCAGGGCAGGTGGCACCTGCTCAGGGAGCCTTCCTTTACACCCCCTACCCCTGCCTAGGCTGGCCCCGAGCTTCCATAGCAGCCCCCAGTGGTCTGCCTTTGCACTTCCCTGCTGGCTGTAGCCATTTGGGGCGTCACTGCTAGTGGGTGGCCTCCCCAGGCCCAGAACAGCCCTTCCACAAGCTGCTGAGTAAATTGAAGACCCTGCCACCCCCCTGCTCCAGGGCCTGGCCCCATGGCAGGTGCTGGCTGTTTGTTTGGTCATTAGTCTTCTTCCCTCCCTGCCGAGCAGGGCCGTGAGGCTACAGCGTGGGCTGCGGGCTTCACTAGCTGGAAAGTGACCATCCCAGAGCCCAAGGCACACAGGCTGCTGCGAAAATTAGGGACTGTGCTGGGGCCAGTCTTCTACCCCCCAAGTTACCTTTAGGGCAACTTGCTCTACCCAGCTGAGACCCGCCCTGGATCTCCATCTCCCGGAAGGCCCTCTGTCCAGCCAGTATCAGCCTGCTTTTCCCCAGAGCCTACTCCAGCCCCACCTTCTCCTTGGCCCCAGAGCCTGCCACGGCCTCCTCCTTCCCTGCTCACCCCACTCCTACCACTGCGCGCATCCTGGTCTGGCTCATGACCTTGACTCACCCCCTTCGTCTTGCTGAGCCTTGGTTCCTCATCTGCCAAATAGATCATCATCAGATTTGGGCACATCAGGCGCCCAAGAAACGGCGGTAGTTGGATAAGGGCCACTTCCTTGGCCTTAGGCTGCCTTGAGATGCCACCAGGCCATGTGTGTGTGGGCCTTTTCTCTTTGGTGAGTCCCTCGCTACCTTGAGGACAGAGATCCTGTCCTTTGCATCTTCTTACTCTTCCCTGACCCTCCCGCCTGAACCCATCATGAGAGGAAGCCTCCTCTCGTACACAACAAATGTTCACTTATTGCCAAGGGGGACTTCGTAGTCTTTTGAGTTGCTCACTCTGGCCTCTGCTGCCTGAAGAGTTGAGTGGCTCCCGGGGGAGGGCTGAAGGATGTTCTAGTGCGTAGACACTGGGGCTCCCCGGCCTCCGGGGCATGGCCCAGCAATCCCCAGACAGCACTCTGTGGGGACAGGGCTGAGAAGTGGGGTTCACCTGGAAATGGGGCGCTATGAGTAAGCAGAACAGATTTCTTTTTAAAATATATATATTTTTATTGATTTCAGAAAGGAAGGGAGAGGGAGAGAGAGAAACATCAGTGATGAGAGAGAATCATTGATCGGCTGCCTCCTGCACGCCCCACACTGGGGATCGAGCCTGCAACCCAGGCATGTGCCCTGACCGGGAATTGAACTGTGACCTCCTGGTTCACAGGTTGAGCCACGCAGGCCGGACAGCAGATTTCTTGGTTGCATACATTGGGGCACTGGTCAGTGGGTTCTCATGGGGGCGTGTCTCTGCCGCAGGTGAACGGGAAGGAGCTCTCCAAGCTGTCTCAGGAGCAAACCCTGGAGGCCCTGCGTTCCTCCAAGGAGCCCCTGGTGATACAGGTGTTGAGACGCAGCCCCCGCCTCCGGGGGGAAAACTCCTGTCATGACCTGCAGCTGGTGGACAGTGGCACTCAGACTGACATCACCTTCGAGCATATCATGGCGCTGGGCAAGCTGCGCCCGCCCACCCCACCCATGGTCATCCTGGAGCCGTACGTCCTATCTGAGCTGTGAGTCGCCCTCAGGAGGGCCCCGGGCCCTGCCTCCAGAGAGGGCACGCCACCAGGGGCAGCCATCCCCACCCCACCCAGAGGCTGTGTTGCTCAGCTCTGGGCATGGCGGGGAGACCCCGACTGGCTTGCCCTCTCAGGCAGGAAGCAGGCTCCTTGGCCTCCAGAGTTGACTGTGGCACCCAAGGGCTCAGAAATCTCCAGGCCTCTAGCCTCAGGCTGAACACCAGCCGGGGAAGGGGCCAGGGGAGGTTGACAAGCAGGCTCCTCATTGTATCTACCCCCAGGGCCAAGGGAGGACCATCCTGGGATCTTGCTGCTGGAAGGTTGAGGTCCTCAGCTCCTCCTCCTCCATCCTCTCTCCTCTGCCGTCCCATCGTCTTCTGCCTCACAAGCATCACCCCTTGAATCTTCTTGCATCCTTGTCTGTCCCATCTCTCTCCCTGCTCTGAACTTCTTCCATCTCTTCGGCTTCTTTCTTTGGCTTTGGCCCACTCAGAAGAAGGGCCTCTCACCCAGGTCTGGTGGCTCATGACTGTGTGAGCGCTGACTCATTCTGCTAGTCTAAACCCCGTCTGCAGGGAGGTGGTCCTGGGATCCCCTCCACAGAGAGGTAGGCCCAGGGCTGCCGGCTGCCAAGCTTAGCTTCGGGGCAACGAGGGCCACCCTTGGAGGTAGAGTGGGCCCTTCTCTGCCCCCCAGCAGTCCTCCGGGGCCTGGATAACTCCTGGGGGCGTTGCATGAGTGGGGTCAGTGCTGGGCGGGAAGGATACCCACAGTTTGGAGAAGTCACTGCCCGCTGGCATGGTTTGAAGAGTCTGAGCTGGGGGATGGTGCGGGACAGGCTTAGGGGTCTAGGCATGCCTGCATCCTCAGTGTGAACCCCCGCACACTCCTGGTCTATGCATGGAAGCATGTAGCTCAGAAGGAGGGGGTTCTGGAAGAAGAGCCTGACCCCATCTTCCCTGAGGGTGTACCCAGAGCAGGGCTCCATGCTGAGTGCAGTGGGACTGGCCAGCCCGGGAGCTGGGGCTGGGGCAAGGTCATGAGAGGAGCAGATGGCCAGCCTGACCCCCCCCTTCTCCTGGGCAGCCCCCCCATCAGCCATGAGTATTATGACCCAGCGGAGTTCATGGAGGGCGGCCCGCAGGAGGCAGACCGTGTGGACGAGCTGGAGTATGAGGTGAGCCAGGCGGCCAGGGCAGGGCCCGCAGCCAGCCTCAGGAGCCAGTCCCAGGATGACTGTCTACAGCCCATCTCAGGCCTGGCTCCTGCTGCTTCCAGGCGGCTGGAAGGCTTGTAGTCCTTCCCGGGGTGTGGCTGGTTACTCAGGCTCACCCACCAAGTCTGGCTGAGTTGGGGAGGGCACGGGTGAGGTCACAGTCGGTTTATGTTGGTGAGTCTGTGTCCCGCACATGTCTGTGTCCTATGCGTCCTGTGCGTCTCGTGCGTATGTCTCGGGCATTTCCTGGTAAGAAACACATGCGCCATTTGGGGATGGTAAGAAAATCCTCCAAATCTGGAGGCTCAGCTCAGGTGAAGTGCTGCTGGGGGACCAGGCTGGGGCGTGCCCACCACCACCGCGTGGGTCCTTGCTCACGTATTTCCGGGGCTTTCTTCCTCTGCTTCCCCCACGCCCCCTTGTGGCAGGAGGTGGAGCTGTATAAAGCCAGCCACCGGGACAAGCTGGGCCTGATGGTTTGCTACCGCACCGATGATGAGGAGGACCTGGGCATCTACGTTGGAGAGGTATGAAGGTGGGGAATATGGCAGTGGAGTCTTCTAGAAGGCAGCAGAGCCTCATGCTGTCTTTGGTGTACTGGGACCTCAAAGCTGGACTTTGATAATGCCCATCTGTACTGCACCAGTGAGGTGAACGGACACCATGGTGGTGGGTAGTGAGGCAGGGCCTGGCATAGAGAATTCCCATAGCATCCAACCCCTTGGCCTTTGCACACTGCCCAGGGTGCTCAGGCTGCCCACAAGGACCCAGTTGCCAGGGATAAGGCCTGCTTAGCATCAGTAGTCAGTGTATGCCCAGCCTGACAGCCCTCCCCCAGCGTACATGGCCAGGGTGGGACAGTGGGCAAGGCTGAGGCAGGCTAAGGTCCCGGCCAGGCTTTGTTATTCCTCGCACGTCTTGCAGCCGCCCTCCTGGCACTCATGGGGGTCATTCTCCACCTGTCTGTGTGTCCGCAGGAGGGGGGATGACTCCCCTGTTGCCATCCACAGTCTAGCAGTATCCTAATCAAGTTAACTTTCATAGGACTATCCCACTGCTATTTTTTGAGTATGGGAAAGTATCCTAGCCTCTGACACAAAAAAGAACAGGCTTTCATGCAAAAAGGAGTGTAGGGTTGCCAGCCAGCGCATGGGCATGAGGGGGTGTTGGAAGGGGCTGGAAGGTTCGGGTCAGTAAGTTGGTGGCTCGTGCTAGGGAGAGGCGACTAGCCCCAGGCCCACTGTTCTATCCCTGCCTCCTGGAGCTTGGGAGCTCCTGGTCTGAGCTGAAGAGGGAGTGAGCGAGGAGCTTTTGGTTGGCTTTGGGGACTCCCGAAGTGAGGCTGACCTTTTCTACTCAGAGGGCACCTTAGCAGAGGTGCCAAGTGCCCACCCAGGATGTGTGTGCCTTGCAGGTGAATCCCAACAGCATTGCAGCCAAAGATGGCCGGATCCGAGAGGGAGACCGAATCGTCCAGGTGAGCGGGGCAAGCATGCCTGACTCCAGGCTCCACTGTGCCAGCTGCCCCTCCACTTCTTTTTTAAAAAATATTTTTATTGATTTCAGAGAGGAAGAGAGAGGGAGAGAGATAGAAACATCCATGATGAGAGAGAATCATTGATTGGCTGCTTCCTGCACGCACGCCCCTTATTGGGGGATTGAGCCTGCCACCTGGGCATGTGCCCTGACCGGGAATTGAACCACAACCTCCTGCTTCATAGGTCGTCACTCAACCACTGAGCCACACCGGCCGGGCTGCCCTACCACTTCTTAGCTGAACCCAGCTCAGTCCTGCTAAGAGCTTAGCTTGGTGCCAGGCAGCCTAAAATCAGGCTGGGTCTCCTCTCTGCACAGCTGCTCTGGGTGGCTCCCGTGTGCCCATGGGATCTGCTCTGGCACCTTACTAGCCTCTCCCTCTGTCCCCTAGATATGAGCACATCTGTCCCATGTTGTCCTCTGAGCATATGTGCCTTTGCACAGGCCAGGCTGTCCTCTCGCGAGGCACCTCCCACTTCTCTCCATCCTGCCAAAGCTTGGGGAGCCTGTTCCAGCCCAGGGTGCTCACCCAGGGCCCGCCCCTCAGCCAGCTCTGGCATCCCTGCTGATTGTTCCTCACCCGCCACAGATAAACGGTGTGGACGTCCAGAACCGGGAGGAGGCGGTGGCCATCCTGAGCCAGGAGGAGAACACCAACATCTCCCTGCTGGTGGCCCGGCCTGAGAGCCAGGTGTGTGTCTAGCAGGGTGTTCTGGGTCCCCTCCCATCAGGCTTTCTGTCTTAGAATCTGCTCATCTGTGTCAGGGGCACAGACATGCCAACAACCTGGCACTGATAGAGAGCTGGCAGTGTCCCAGGGCCTGTTTCCCCCTTTGGCCTATGCTGGCCAGGACCACCCCCTCTCTGAGGTTTTTAACTCTGTTGGGTATGGAACCTTGAGGCAACTGGAGGGGTGGCTGGGGAGGTTCTTAAGACAGTGGAACATCACGGGCCTGTCTCTGCAGCTGGCAAAGCGAATGAAGGACAGTGACCGCGATGACTTCCTGGATGTCTTGGGCTCAGAGAATGAGGGGAAGTTGAAATCCCCCCCTGCCCAGCAGGTGAGGAAGGAAGAAGGGCAGGTGGTGGGGAGGGCCAGCAGGAAGGGAGGGTGAGGAGGGGCTGGGCATGTGTAGGAGGTGGGCTGGACCCCAAAGCCCTTCTGATCACCCCATCCTCTTTTGGCGACCCTGCTAATGGGACCCAGACTGAGTAGGGTTCATCTTTCTACCCCAGCTCGGAAAAGAAGAGGAGCCAGGGGCCCCGGATGTGGGCCCGGGCCTGAGCAACAGCCAGGAGCTGGACAGTGGGGTGGGTCGGACTGATGAGAGCACCCGCAACGAGGAGAGCTCTGAGCACGACCTGCTGGGGGATGAGCCCCTGAGCACCACCAACACGCCCGGCACCCTGCGCAAGTTTGGCCTGCAGGGGGACGCCCTGCAGAGCCGCGACTTCCACTTCAGCATGGACTCCCTGCTGGCTGAGGGGGCTGGGCTGGGGGGTGCCGAGGTCCCGGGCCTCACCGATGAGGAGTATGAGCGCTACCGGGAGCTGCTGGAGATCAAGTGCCACCTGGAGAATGGCAACCAGCTGGGCCTCCTCTTCGCCCGCGCCTCCGGTGGCAACAGCGCCCTGGACGTCAACCGCAACGAGAGCCTGGGCCACGAGATGGCCATGCTGGAGGAGGAGCTGCGGCACCTGGAATTCAAGTGCCGCAACATCCTGCGGGCGCAGAAGATGCAGCAGCTGCGGGAGCGCTGCATGAAGGCCTGGCTGCTAGAGGAGGAGAGCGTCTACGAGCTGGGCGCCAGCGAGCCCAAGAAACGCGAGCTGCCCGACATCTCTGAGCTGCCCGAGAAGTCTGACAAGGACAGCACCAGTGCCTACAACACGGGGGAGAGCTGCCGCAGCACCCCTCTGCTCACCGAGCCGCTGCAGGAGAGCCCCCTGAGGCGGGCCGCTGCTGGCAACTCCAACTTGAATCGGACCCCCTCGGGCCCCCCTGTCGCCACCCACCCCAAGGCAGCTCCTCCACAGGGGAGCCCTGGCAAGTTCCGATCCCTCTCCCGGGATCCCGAGGTGGGCCGGAGACAGCACTCAGAGGAGCGCGTCCGCCGCAGCCCCAAGATGGGGGTCACCCTGGAGCGCGTGGGTCCCGAGGGCAGCCCTTACCTTTCCAGGCGCCACCGAGGCCAGGGCCAGGAGGGCGAGCACTACCAAAGCTGTCTGCAGCTGGCCCCTCCGCGCTGCCTGGAGGATCTGGGCCACGTCCCCTTGAGTTTGGCTGGTGGCCCTCGGGTGGGCGGAGCTGTGGCCGCAGCCAGTGAAGGGCCCCGCATGGAGTGGAAGGTCAAGGTGCGCAGCGATGGAACCCGCTATGTGGCCAAGCGGCCTGTGCGTGATCGCCTCCTAAAAGCCCGGGCCCTGAAGATCCGCGAGGAGCGCAGTGGCATGACCACGGACGACGACGCGGTCAGCGAGATGAAGATGGGCCGCTACTGGAGCAAGGAGGAGCGGAAGCAGCACCTGATCCGGGCCCGGGAGCAGCGCAAGCGGCGTGAGTTCATGATGCAGAGCCGGTTGGAGTGCCTGAGGGAACAGCAGAATGGCGACAGCAAGGCTGAGCTCAACATCATCGCCTTGAGCCACCGCAAGACCATGAAGAAGCGGAATAAGAAGATTCTAGACAACTGGATCACCATCCAGGAGATGCTGGCCCATGGCACTCGCTCAGCTGACGGCAAGCGAGTCTATAACCCTCTGCTCTCTGTCACCACCGTCTGAGCCGCCCAGATGGGAGCCAGCTGCACTATAGGGCGGGCCCTCTGCCCTTGCCCAGGTCCAGTGAGCCTCCAGGAATCCCACCCCCTCCTCTCCCTTAGAATCTAGTGTGTGTCTTTGTGCACAGGTGTGTACACACCTGTCTTTGTATTTGTGCACAGGACTTTGTTACCAGAAAGAAGCCCCCAAGGAGAATGGGCACCCCTTCCATTGTGTGTGTATGTGTGTGCGCGCCTGTGTGTGCGTGTGTGCAACACTAGCCCAGGCACATGCACGTGCACACACTCACCCCCCCCCCCCCAGCTCTCTCAGCGTGTTGAGCTGAAAAGGAGAGGTAAAGAGGATTGTCCTAAGCACAAGAGAATGTCCAGCTCCCAAGCTGAGCCGACTCTCCCCCCTGCTGGGAGCCTCCACTATTTGTAGACAAAGGCGACCCTGTTTTTGTGGTTTTTCTCCCTTTCTGTGCTTGCCAATTGTTTTTCTGTTTTGTGCACCTGCCCTGGGGGCTAGCAGCTCCTTCAGGCAGCCTGACAAAGGTGGAACCCCCCCTAGTGAGGGCTGGGAAGGAGGGGGGTGGGAGGGGGAGTAAGAGAAGGGAGGGTAGGGGTGGGAGGGAAGGGATGGGAAGGAAGGGAAGAATGGGAAGCAGCTTTCCTGCTGGCCTCCGGCTGAGGTGTGGGGACAAGGGCTTTCAAGGCTCACCCTGGAGGCTACCTCCTCTGTGACCAAGGTAGAGCCGAGACTGGGGCCTGAGGGGGCAGTATCCATCCAAGAAGAGATACCTGAGCCCAGGGCTGTGCTTGACTCCATGTGGAGTGTGGCTTCTCTTCTGAGGGTCGTGAGGGGTCCAGAAGCCAAGGCCCATGTGTAGTAGCAAAAGAGCTTTGTGACAAGACCCACATGGAGTTGAGGGAGCTGCCTGAACCCCAGCGAGAGCCATGCCAGGCCAGCTGGGCTGACTAGGGAGATGTCCTGCACCCCCACTTTGCAGGTGTGGACTGGGCAGTTCTCCAAGGCCCCTCAGCCTCAGAGAGCCTCAGATTGGAGGCAGATTGCCCATCCCTGCCCCCCACTGGCATCACAATAAAGCAAGCTGCCTTTTTATGGTGATTCCTGGCCTCCCTGTGTTTATTCTCATCGATCGGAGCTGGGAGAAGACCTGTCAGTTTGGGATGGGAGAGGGGCGCGTGCGTGCGTGCGTGCGTGCGTGCGTGCGTGCGTGCGTTGCCGGGGGTGGTCGTGAAGGGCAGGGCAGGTGAGGACTGGGGCCAATCGAAAGCTGTCTCTCGGCTTTCTTGGCATGTCACTGAGGAACCGCAAGGTTTGGTTATTTTTTTAATATATTTTTTATTGTTGATAGTATTACAGATATCTCCCGTTTCCCTCCCTTTACCCCCCTCTTCCCAGCCCCTACCCACCCTGCCTCCAAGTTTTTTTTCATTATTTCAGAGAGGAAGGGAGGGAGGGAGGAAGAGAGAAAGAGAGAGAAACATCAATGATGAGATGCCTCCTACACACACCCCACCTTGATCAAGCCCACAACCCAGGCATGTGCCCTGACTGGGAATAGAACTGACCTCCTGGTTCATAGGTCATCGCTCAACCACTAAGCCACTCTGGGCAACAGCAAGATCTTTTGATGTCAGTGTCCTGTACCTGACAGGAGCTAAGACAGGGTCACTTGAATCATTTCAAGGGTGTGACATGGCCTCAGGGTTGGGTGCACAGATGCAGGATGACAGAGGCTTGGCTCAGGCCAATACTCCTTCACCGCAGGAGCCTGAGAGAACTGGGTCCCACCCCCTCCCCCTGCTCCGGAAGAACCAGAACAGGGGTAAGGAGCTGGGAGTTTCCCAAAGGCACAAGTTACCTTCCCTATTTGGGGACCCCAGTGCGTAGCACGTAGATGATGCTGAGTAAAAGTCTAGGCCAGTGGTCGGCAAACTGCGGCTCGCGAGACACATGCGGCTCTTTGGCCCCTTGAGTGTGGCTCTTCCTAAGCCTTAGGAGTACCCTAATTAATAACAATGTACCTACCTATATAGTTTAAGTTTAAAAAATTTGGCTCTCAAAAGAAATTTCAGTTGTTGTACTGTTGATATTTGGCTCTGTTGACTAATGAGATTGCCGACCACTGGCCTAGGCCATGAGGTGGATGAATACTTGGGTGGCCACAGGGCCCTTCTGGCTCATGGACTCGCAGGGATGCAGCCAGATGCGGTTCTATTGAGTGCAGCAAACCACTAGTATCGGCTAAGAGCCAGGACCCATGCTACATGCTGGGTGAGAGCCAGGGCCCTGAAGGCTATCTCCAGGTGTGGCCTGCTCTGCATGATGCTCCCTGGAGTGGGCAGTGTGGCCATGAAGGGAGCTTCTGAACAGACTGGATGCTGCCAGCAGCTGAAATGGGCAAGGACACACTTAAATTCTCTTAAAAAATGATGTAGACCTCTCATTAACTCTGCCAATTGGCTGAGATGGGCATGAGTGTGAGGAATCTGAGTCCACGTTCCCAGAAGCCCAGTGCCCTGCTGGGAAGGCAGGTTCCCAAGCAGGCCACATCTGTCCAGCTACTGTGTTGAGCAGCTGGGAGGGAAGGCCCAACATCACACTGCAGACTGGAAGGAGTACAGGGCTTGTTGGTGAAAAGCGGTGAAGGTAGCAGAGGTGTAGGGGCATGCGATGTCCCCTTCACAGCTCAGCCCTCCAAGACCTATTGCTGAAGACTAGGTACGTAGACTCTTGTGACCCCCCGTTCCTCTAGAGGGAACATGACCCCATAGAGGAGGATGGGGCTCTCCTGCCACAGAAAATGGGGGTGGAGGGAGTGGGAGACAGAAGCCAACCATTCCCTGGGCACAGCTCTCCAGCTATTGGGAGGCAACTTTAATGGCTCCAGAGGTTCCCCATTCTTGTTCCAGCCAGGATTTACGTGGAGGCCTAGTGCTCACGGGATGTGGGCCAAGTCACCTGGGACCTGGAGTCCCTGAAAGCCAGCGCCGTGGCTCAGCTGATTCTTGGAGGTGGTGCCAGGAGGGTTGGCAGCCCTTGGCTTCTGACACCCTGGAACAGTGACTTCACATCTGGGTCCTATTGCCATCAGGCAGGGTAGTGGAGCCAGGATCAAAAAGTGCCCCTGGGTGGCACACAGCTGCCAATGTACCTTGCCTGCCTCGCCAGCACCCACCACCTCCAGCAGGTGCCCCTTAAGCTCCCTCTGCTGGTCTTTCTATGGAATCCAGAAACCCTAGCAGCCAGCAACCCTAGCCTGGCTTGGCCCTGAAAGGACTCAGCTGTACTGCTTTTGGGAGTGAGGACCCAGCTCTTCTTGAGAGCCTCCCCATTTGTCCTGTAGCCTGGAGGAGGTCCCCAGGCAGTTCCAGGTCACAAATCACTTGCCCTCCATGCCCCCAGCCCTTCCTACTGTTATGAAGGACAGAGCCAAGGCACTGAGCCCTGCCCCCTCAGGGAGGTTTGGGGCCTACCTTCCTTGCACTGTTGCCCTGTTCCTTTCCTGGAACAGGCAATGGTGATCAAGCACCAGGGTGCCAAGGGTTTGCCATATGGGCTCAATGACCCCTCGCCACGACCCCCTAGGAGGCAGTCACATCAGATCTGAGCAAACTGCCTTGGAACATGTATGTGGGAAGGACTCCCCTAGGACTTGCCATCTAGCCCCTTTGGACCCATGGGCTCTGGGCACTTCTGCAGCCATGGACGGCACCAGGGCTGAAGGTTGACCTGGAGCATGATGCAGGCACGGGCATGTGAGTCTGGTGTCTGATGGCACTGGGTGTTCAGGGGAGCGGTAAGTGAAAGGCCAAACTGGGAGAGCTGGCAATGGCTCCTCAGAAGTAGGGGTTCAGGCCATTGCTTCTTTCTGTGCCTTCTATGTGTCCCACCTGACACAGGGAGTGGGAGCACATGGAGAGGCAACGTGGAGGGGGTGGGGTGTAGCACTTAGAATGACTACACCCCAGACAGCTGCCAGGTTGATCGGCTTCAACTGTATTAGTGAAATGGCCACTCATGATGTAAGCACAAGAGTACTTCAGTATGTGGCTCATGCCCAGGGCTGCACACACAGGACCCACTGCAGGCCGTGTAGGGCTGTCTACATGTGTTGCTGACTGCTGGGTTTGGGGGAAGCCAGGCAGTTGCCGTCCCAATGGTAGGCGGTCAGAGGCCCTACCCTGGGCAAGCCCGAGGGACTGAGGGGCAGGAGAGAACAAGGCAGTCCTCTGCCAGACCACATGTGCTGGGAGGAGGGGCAAACCCATGTAGGCAACCAGGAGACAGCAGGTAGATGCTGGTCACCGGGGGCCCGAGGCAGGGAAGGCTTAGCTGGGGGCTGGGGTAGGCAAGCCTGCAACATCAAAGGGCAAAGCAAACCCATGAGACGGGAGATTCAGCCCAGCCCCCGCTCAGTGTTGCATTATCATGTGGACCAGGGGATGGTGGCTGCCCAGCCCTGACCTGTGTGGAAGGCAAGGTGCAGTGACGCAAATGAGGGGCCTCTAACTGTTTATTGAAAGAAGCACAGGGGCTGGGGGCACCGCCCTCAGGCCTGGATGTGGCTCTTGGCGTTGAAGGCCAGGTAGTAGATCACTATTCCGATGACTGCGGCCAATACCTCGGTGGAAACCCAGGGCCCGTTCCAGGTGCCCTGCAAGAAAGGAGAGCAAAGCAAGCTCAGGGGAGGGATGGGTGAGCGGGCCAGCCCCTGCCCCCCGGAAAGTATGAAGCTTGCTGAGTGCTTGCCGTTTCCCAAGCCCAGGCCAGCCTCTTCAGCCCACTCACCCGATGGTCTACGCTGACTGTGAACAGGGGTGCGATGATAGAAATGTCTTCGTTGTTTCTCTGAGCCTGCAAGGAAGGTGCTGGGGTTAGGGGTGCTGCCGGGTGGGGTGGGGTAGGAGAGACAAGAGCACTGGCTTGAGTCAGGGAAGAGGGGAGGAGAAAGATGGGTAAGGGAAAAACATAAGGTCCAAGCACAGGCGGGGCAGGTGTATAGGAAGGCACCCACCCAGCCACCCTGGTCCCTGTAAGCAAGGCCCCTAGTGGCCCAGAGCTCCAGGAAGAGGGGCTGGAGGGTGGAAGGGCTGTGGAGGCAGGGTGTGCCCCCCCTCCTGCAGGCTGGGGAGGAGCTGCAGGTGGCACTCACCTTCCTCAGGAGGCTGTAGGACTCCTCATCGAAGAATCTGACCTCATAGGTACCTGCGTGGGCATTTTTGTGATCTAGGCTCCAGGACACCTGGGTTGGGTGTTTGGCACAGGATAGGCACAATGAACACATCAGGGTCCCGCTGCCAGTGCTAACAGCACCACTGCCAGTGGCCCAAGACAAAGAACCCTGACCCTGCTCGACCAGACCACCTCTAGGGCTTCCAGTTACACCCAAGAGCAGGTGGCCTTCCCCCAAAATGACAACCATAGTATCCCTTACCTGGTAACGTCCCACGTCCTGACCCCGGGTGACAGGAAATTGTTTTCCACTGACGTCAGCATAAAGAGCCATGTTCTGGGGAGAAGACAAGGGGCGAGTCATTTTCTCCCCTATATGGCTGTTGGCAGAGGCCCCACTGTGCTGCTCCCAGCGGCACCTGTGGCCTGTGGACAGGGGACACCATGCGAGAATCATGGAGGTAGGCCTGGCACAACCGAGAGCCTTGCCAGGAAGCCAACACCCACTGTCACTATTTCTCTGGCTCAACTCTGGGGGGAGGGTACATTCCTTTTTTGGCCTGGCCCCCCTAACCCACAGCAAGCCTGTTAACTGTGAACAGCATGGGATGACTGACATGTCATTATTTCTGAGCCTGTAAGGGGGTGCTGGGGCCAAGGGGTACCCAATGAGCTGTCCAAGAAATTTTGTATCCAAAAAGGCCCAACTTCCTTCTTTGGGCCTTTGGGATGCTGGTTAAGGTCAGGTCTGTTCAGTCTTAAAATTATGAAATACCCACATGGACATACACCTTGGCAAAGAGCAACCAGAAAAGGGATGGAAGAACCTGGGGACTGACCCCTGGCTGTTTCTCACTTCCACGTACATTCTTTTATCAATGATGAGAATCATTGATCAGCTGCCTCCTGCACGCCCCACACTGGAGATTGAGCCCGAAAATCGGGCATGTGCCCTGACCGTGATCTTCTGGTTCATGGGCTGATGCTCAGCCACTGAGGCACACTGGCCGGGCCACATACATTCTCTTTAAGACACAGCAAAGTGTCTACCTACATTACTGCACCTAGGCAAAAAAAACCCAGGAAGCTTAGGAGAATGTTCTTTGAACAACTGCTAGAATTTGATCTTAGTGCATCGAAATCCATATGGGTCCCTGGGTCTGCAAGTTGAGTAGCTAATGCCCAAGGTCCCACGCTCATTACCCGCTTCTCACCCGAGTACCCTCCTGGCTGAACCCCCCCTCCCTTACCTGGACCCTGTTCTTGCATGTCAAGGAAATCTCCACAATGAAGACAGTCTCAGTGGAAATGACGGCATCAGAGGTTGTGTAGTAGGAAGGGGTGATTTGGGGCTCCATGCAGGCCTCTGCTGTGGGGAGAAGGCAGAGAATGCCTGGGTAAGGCCTAGCTTGTGCATGCTGGGCTAGAGGACAGAGGGACCACCCTGATCCCAATTCCCACACCTCATCAGCTAAGGACACATGGAATCCTTTGGACCCTGCAAGGTAGGATATGGGAAACAGATCTAAATAAGTCAGAAGTGCAATGGCAAAGTGGGTGGGGAATGGGAAGGCTTTGTACAGGTGGAACCTCAATGTAAGGGCAAAAGAGATGAGTAGGGGGAGGGGGCTGGGTGGATTCACTGCACAACGCGTATCTATGGACAGGGAAGCCATGCAAAGGTTTGGGGCTATAGCCTGCCCCTGGCCTATAATACTCCAGAAGCCCAGGGGGCTAAGCTGACCTCAATTCAGAGCCATGAAGAACCCTGGACAGTTTATTCAAAGTGTCCTCCAGACACCAAACGTGGTGCTGCTGGCAAAGCACATGGGCTTTTGAGATGGAGGGAAGGGTCTCTGCCTCCAGCTACCGTGGACAGAAGGCCAAGACTAGCCCCAGTGTTTCCCAAGGGAAGGAAATGGGAGAGGTTCTGGATCCAGATGCATATCTGGTCCCCTTGAACAGGGCTGCCCTGAGAAAGAATGCTGCCTTAGCCATCTCCGCGCTGCTAGAGGCTAGAGAAAGAAGGGTGCCACCGAAGTCACAGGGCGCCAAGTAAATGCTACCAATGGTAAAGTTCTCAGCCAACTGCTCTCTGAACGTGGTGTCCCTATCTTAGGTTGAGGCAATCAGGGAAGATTTTGGGTCTGGACATCGGGAAGCTGCCTGGGAACACTGGTGGGGCAGTTCTTAGGAGCCACATCCCGAAGATCCTTCTGTGCCCTGCTAAGCTTGGCACCAAAAGGTTTTACAGCCAGGTATGTCCTTTCCGACCTCTCTGGCTACAACATGGGGAATTCCTGAGAGATAAGTGAGAAGGGTGGAGGCAGGGGACAAGTTAGGCTGGTGCAGACACCAAGGACGCTGGCCTGAAGTAGGGCAGGTAAAGTGAATGCACAGAAAGCGACCCCTTCCCAGTCCAGCCCCCAGGCGGCTCTGGCTCCTGCAAGGACATCCTCCTCAGCACACTTCCGGACTCTAGACTCAGCTCAACCCTGCCGCTAGGAGTTCATCTCTCAAGAACGTCAATTGATCTGACTGTGGTTCTGCTCTGCTGAAAAGCCCTTTAAAGTTACATCAGGGCCTCGGGTAAAAACTCAAAAGTCAACAGTCTGGCCTGACACCCAAGCTCCCCGCTTACCTTAACCTCTTCAACTCAGATCTAACTCGCCCACGTTCATGGCCACTCTGCCTGGTCGGTCCCTTCTCCCTCTTCACTTTAAGAGCTCCCTTCCCGGGGAGGCCTGGCCCTACCGCGCCCAGTAGGTGGCTCCTCTTCTCCAGCCCATTTCCTCCCCCTGATCACCCTGCGCTGTAGAGCTTTGCTCCTGTACAACCCTCCTCCGAGACCAGGAACTCTGGGAGAGGGAGCAGAGACGTGTGTCACTTTCCCCGCTGGAGAGGGGGCCGGGTGCACGGGAGAGCCTCTGAAACTCTCCCTTGCAGGAGCAGAAGGGAGAAAGATTTGTTTGTTTCTTCCGGCAGCCTGGCCGCTGGGTAAACATGTGTGGTGCAGGAGCGCTTGGTGGCCTTGGTCGTCGCGCCCCGAGGCGACCTGCCTCTTGGAGGAAGAAGGCCCAGTACCCCGCTTCCCCCGCACCCCTCCTCCCCGCCACACACCACCAGTAGTGGAAGAGAAGCTCGCTAGAAACGAGCTCCTGCCATGCCGCTACCTGAGCAGCAGGAGAGGCCCGACAGCAGGAGGAGCGCCAGGGCGCCGAGAGATGCCAGCGCCACCATCGCCTCTTCTGTGCCGAGGTAAAAAGAGAGCGACTCCACTGAGCACGAGGGGCAGACAAGGAAGCGCGACACGTAAGAGGACGCGGCAGCCAATCAGACGCCGGCAGGCTGGGCGGGCCTGTGACGTCGCTGGCGGCACTGACGTGTCCCCTCACAGGACCTGTGGCCCAGCTGGGTGCCCCCCAAAGATGGCGGCGGCGGCGGCTGCGCTCTCGGCACCGGAAAAGGGCGTGGGAACCGGCAAGTCACGCGCATGCGCGCTATCAGGGCACGCCCACTCCGCGGATTTGCAACCCTCCGAACTCTCGTGAGAGCGGTGTCTGCTTGTGGGGACCTGCTGTTGCTCTCACTTTCCGTCATGGCGCTGAAGGTGGCCATGGCTGTTGGCGGCCCAGCGAAGGCAGTGCTCAGGCCGGCCCTCCTCTGCCGTCCTTGGGAGGTGAGAGGGGGGAGCGGGCCGCAGGGACAGTCGCTGCAGCGCTCGCTGGGGGTGCTTTGCCCCTCGTTGGGACGGGATCTGGGATCTGGGGGCGGGGAGAGGGCTGTGCGCCGGAGTTGATTGGCCGCCGCCGTTGTCAATGACGTTGGTCCGGCTTCCCCTGGTTTCTGCGTCTTGTGGTGGGGGTGCTCCAGACAGGTGGGAAGAGTGGGCCTTGGCCCGAGTATCACCTCCGTAGTGCCCTTGTGGGACCCCTCATGAGACAGTCACGTATCTTGGCCTGCCTTGTTGTTGCCGCCTTGGGATCCCGTTAGCTGCCAACGTTTTTCGGGTTTCTCTTCTCATGGACTATTTTGCCACATGTCCTAGTGGAGATGGAGAAATGGACTTGCCAGTACCCCCAGCTCTCCTCATGACATTCTTATAGCCCCAGTTGTCCCCACCGCAGATGCTTGGAATAGGAAAGAGCTAGGGTTTGTGAGGCTGGTCGGGTGGGAGGCCCCTGGGGCTTTGTTAACGGAATCCTTCGTTTAGGATTCTGGTCCGACTTCTCTTTCTTTACACACGTAAATGAGGATAATTTAGTCCCTGCGTGAAGCATCAGCGAGCCAGGATTGGCCTGGAGGACAAAAGTTATGATCTTTAGGCCTGGCTACCCCACTGACCCACTGCGTGGCCTTAGGCCAGGCCCCTCCTCTATCTGGGCTTCAATTTCGCCTCTGTCTCAAAGGATTTCAAAGGATCCAGCCAACTTTGACCTTCCAGAACGCTGCGACTTTGCTGACACTCCTTGTGGACACATCCCCTGCCATGCTTTCCCTCTCTGGCCCCTGGGGAAGACGGCCCTGTAACAGCATGCCCTTTATGAAATTCTGTTTAAAAAGCTGACTCCTCCCACCTTGCTGATGAGAGACTTTCCAGAGGCCCTCACGATTCTGGCAGCTAGGCTCCCACAGGGTCTTGGGAAAGACATTTGTCTCCTCCCTGACCTCCTTTGTGTGTGTGTGTGTTTGTGTCCATATTGGGGTGGGCATGGGGGGGCTGTGAACAATCCGGGCAGTGCGTTGCCCTGAGACTGGTTGTCCTGGGTATGGGAACCTTTAGAAATGAACCCCATTAAAGAACGAAGGCTGAGCCTGGCCCGGTGTGGCTCAGTGGTTGAGTGTCAACCTATGAACCAGGAAGTCACGGTTCGATTCCACATGCCCAGATTGTGGGTTCGATCCCCAGTGTGGGGCGTGCAGGAGGCCGCCGATCAATGCTTCTCTTTCATCATTGATGTTTCTCTTTCTTGCTTCCTCTCTAAAATCAATAAAAATACATATTTTTTAAAAAGAATGAGGGCTGACAATCCACCCCCCCCCCCCACTCGAGGAATCAGCAGGAAGCCTGTGCGTATATCCTATCCTGCCGCATACCAAGCTCCTTTGATGGGCAGCTTCACTGGACCTGGGTGTGAGGCAGAACCTCCTTAACCCTGAAGGAAGGTGCTTGCATCTGTCAGAGCAAGGTTAGGGAAGTCTCTCCCCTGAGAGCCCCCTGGGTCTTTGGCCAAAGCTGAAGGAACATCTAGCATAGGACCCAGGTGAGGAAGAGGTTCAACCCTGATGGTGGTGATGTGATCAAGGTGGGGGAGGGGAGTTGCACAGAAGCAGAGCCAGGCTTGGTGCAAGGGCTGGCTCACCACCACACCTGCGTTACCTGTCCAGTGGACTTCAGAGGATTGAATGCCAGGAGGAATTACTGTCAGGAGCTGCAGGGGTCATCATCCCCCCATTGGACACCAGCCTTGACCACTGGCCCGAGGGGCTGTTGGGGTAAAGGGGCAGGTATGCTTTTGCACAGCTCTGTGTGCCTTGCTAAGGACTGAACAGCTCGCATACCTCCTCCTGCTCAGTCCTTCAATAGTCACATAAAGCAGGCACCTCTGTTCTGTGGGTTTCAGGCGAGGACAGGAAGCTGAGCAAGGTTCAGCTGTTTGCTGCCGAGAGTAGTGGATGTGGATTTGAACTGAGGTCTCCCTAGCCCCCAGAGCCCTCCATCTCTTCCTTCATTTTCTGATGTGCTCATTCATTCAGGAAATGTTTCTGTGTTCGAGCTCTGGGCTTGGCATTCTGCTGGGTCTTCGGGTGACAGTAGGGGACAGGACAGACTTGGCCTCCACTTTCAGGGGCTTAGGGGTTGGGGAAGGAGCAAGGCAGCGACAACCTTCTAGGACAGCGGTTTCTCAACCTGTGGGTCGCGACCCCTTTGGGGGTCGAAGGACCCTTTCACAGAGGTCGCCTAAGACCAACGGAAAACACACATATAATTACATATTGTTTTTGTGATTAATCACTATGCTTTGATGATGTTCAATTTGTAACAATGAAAATACATCCTGCATATCAGATATTTACATGACAATTCATAACAGTAGCAACATTACAGTGATGAAGTAGCAACGAAAATAATTTTATGGTTGGGGGTGCCCACAACATGAGGAACTGTATGAAAGGGTCGCGGCATTAGGAAGGTTGAGAACCACTGTTCTAGAAGCTTGTGCTTGGAGGGGGAGGAATTGAGGTAGGGCTTTGGGAGGCCCAGGGTGGGGGTGGGTACCAATAGCTCAGCACCCTCAGAGCATTAGCGAAGGCTTCCTGGAGGAGGAGCAATCTAAGTGTCCTTCCACAAGGCTGTCTGAGAGCCTGTAAACCAAATGAATCCAAATACTGACAAGTACGAGAAGGAAAACAGAAATGCCCTGAGTGTGTCTGTGGCTACAGATCCAGGGGCCACATGGATCAGCAGATACCCCCAGAGCATCTTGTCCTAGCAGTCACCCCTCTCTTAACCCCTGGTTTGGGTGGGGTGAGTGGCACACCCTTGCTTTCAGAGCTCGTGCATGTGGATGCCTTGTGAATACTGGCCAGGAGACTCAGGTGGGGATGGTCAGCCTCTGCTTGAGCTTTCTAGATTTCTAGCAGGAAAGCACGGCTCTTTGAGAAATGGCCACGGTGACTCTGCTGTTGACTGGAATGCTCTGCTGCTGCTCCACAGGCAAGCGGCAGGGCATCCCCAAGTGACAAGGAGGACCTTGGCTCTGCCCCTGCCACTTTGGATTGAGGGACACCCCGGTGTGTTCCCAGGTGGGGCACAGCAGGAGGAAAGTGTGGGGGCCTGTAGCCACCCTGCAGTGGGACCTTGGATGAGGGTTTCTTCCTCCAGGTCAATGTGGGGACTCCAGATTGGTCATTTCTCAGCACCTGTCCTATTTGGCTTGGTGGCTTTTGCTCTGGAGCTGTCAAGCATGGCACTGATGTGGCCACACATGGCTCCTCTGAGTCAGAGTTGGGGACATTTGCCATCCATGTAAGCCGTGAAGCAGTTTTGCAATCCTTTACGAAAGCCTTCCAAAAGATTGGTGTCTGTTATTCTTCTATAAATGGTTGAGCCCTACCTGGTTTCTCAGTGGTTAGAGCATCGGCCCACAGACTGAAGGGTCGCAGGTTCAATTCCAGTCAAGGGCACGTACCTCTATTGCAGGTTCAATCCTCAGCCCTGGTCAGGGCGCATGCGGGAAGCAACCAATAGATGTGTCTCTCTCACATCGATGTTTCTCTCTCTGCTCTCCCCGTCCCTTCCACTCTCTCTGAAAAAATCAATGGAAAAAATATCCTTGGATGAAAATTAAAAACACACACACACAGACATATAAATATGGTTGAATTTGTTTTCTGTACGGTTGCTTTGGATTTCTGATTCTGAAGGGCAATTCCCAGCAGTGCTTGTCTCTAGAGGGGGTGCTGGGAGCTGTCTTTTTCTTCTGATCGCCATGTCTCCACATTCTAGATTTTCTCCATGTTCTACTTTTGTAATAAGGAAAAAAGATCAAATGATCGTCCTGGTGGCCCTCTGTTTTATTATAGTGATTTCCTTATTGTACCATGTTTAGTGTGCCAACTTTTCCATGTTACAGACATCACTGAACAGTAATAATTGTCCAAAAAGGAATCAGAAACAACCTAAGAGGGGAAAGGAGACAGACTTTTTTTTCAAAACTGACCATGCAGACCTAGCTGGTTTCGCTCAGTGGATAGAGCGTCAGCCTGCGGACTGGAGGGTCGTGGGTTCAATTCCCGGTCAAGGGCACTTATCTTGGTTGCAGGCTCCATCCTAGCCCTGGCCAGGGCATGTGCAGGAGACAGCCAATCAATGTGTTTCTGTCACATCGATGTTTCTCTCTCTCTCTCTCTCTCTCTCTCTCTCTCTCTCTCTCTCTCTCTCTCTCTGTCTCTCCCCCCCTCCCTTCCACTCTCTCTAAAAATCAATGGAAAAATATCCTCAGGTGAGGATGAACAACAACAAAAAAAGAAAACTGACCATGCAGCTGAAGGAGGCATAAAGGATTAGGACCACCCTCCATGGTGCTTCAGCAGGCTGGTCCCTGGGAAATGGCTCTGGAGCCATTTGTCTGGGCATGTGCTGTGTGCTGTTGTTCGCCGGACAGTGTACATGGGTTAAGTCGCTCTCCCGTGCCAAATTGACTTTCTGGGCTGGACAACAACCACTAGCATCTGGTTTCTCTTTGCCAGGTTCTGGGTGCCAACGAGGCCCCCCGGAGGAGCATCTCAGTAAGTACTTGCCTGGGTGTGTGTGCACGTGCATAGTATGTGTACGCTTGCACGTATGTAGATTTGTGTTCATGTGTGTGTGTATGTGTAGATGTGTGCATGTGCTCCTGTGTGTGTTGTGCTTCTTTGCTCCCTCCTGTCCTTTCCTCTGAGGCATGGTCTCCAGAGGTTCCCCCATCCTCCTCCTTACCTCCTTACCTGCGCTGTGCTAGTTAGACAGCATCCCCAGGGAAAAGACAGAGCCTTGTTCCTCCAACCTTGGCTAATCTGAGTCTTCTTCCTTCTGTCTCCCCTCTAGCAACAAACAATTGTGAGTATTCTTATCATGTGCCTATTAGATTTGGGGCTTTTAGTTGCTTTGGGGTTGACCAAAGTCCAGGTGGGGGCAGGGACTCCTTCCCCCTGCTTCCTCCTGACCCAGGTGTCCCCACGAGCAGCCCTGTCTGGGATGGGGTGGGGTGCAGTGCTAAGGTATGCCAAGCTGGCCCCTCACAATTGGCTGGCTCACCAGGTCCGTGCTGGTAGGAGGAAGGGAACTAAGGGCCTGCCTTCACCCTCCCTCTCCTTCCAGCCTCCATCTGCTAAGTATGGCGGGCGGCACACGGTGACCATGATCCCAGGAGATGGCATTGGGCCAGAGCTCATGTTGCACGTCAAGTCTGTGTTCAGGTATGGAGCCCTCAGGCCCCTCCCCGTGACGTGTCCCCTTAGGGAAGGTTGTGCCTTAGGCCTAGCCTGGGGGTACGCTGACAACATTGTGTCAGTGGGGCTGTAAGCCCAGAAGCCCTACTGGCTGGGACTTTGCCCAAACAGTGCACCAGTGGCAGGAGGGCTGTAGGCCAAGGCCTTTCATCCCGGTGCTGGCGATCCCACCAGGCCGGTCTGGGCTGGGGAAGGTAACACCGGTTCTGCTAACTGTTGTGGAGTTCAAGCAAGTCCCCATCAGTTGTGGCCAGTGGACCCGGTCTCCTGTCAGCCAGAGCCAGGTCAGGGTGGGCGGCAGCAGGCGAGAGGCCTCTGCAGCCAGGGGTCCAGGCAGGCTTCTTAGAAGAGGTGTGGAGGGGCCCAGTCCAGCTGCCCTGACCCTGTTTTGCCCCAGGCATGCGTGTGTGCCGGTGGACTTTGAAGAAGTGCACGTGAGCTCCAATGCTGACGAAGAGGACGTCCGCAATGCCATCATGGCCATCCGCCGAAACCGCGTGGCCCTGAAGGGTGAGCTTGGGGGCCCGGGTGGGGTGCTGTGTGTGATTATTTAACCTCTGAGCTGATACTTGTCCCTGGGGCCCCATAGCTCTGACTTCCGGGCTTTTCTGGCTAGAGGGGACCCTTGTGCTTGGAGAGTGGATGGAAGTTTCTGGGGACCTTTCCATGCCACGATTCTGAGATCTTAGTGGCACTAGTTTGTGCGGGTAATGGGTGCCTCTCACCCACTTCTTCTCTCTTTTTTTAAAAATATGTTTTCATTGATTTTGAGAGAGAGAGGAAGGGAGAGGGATAGAGAGATAGAAACATCAATGATGAGAGAGAAACATCATCAATCGGCTGCCTCCTGCACACCCCCTACTGGGGATCATGCCCACAACCTGGACATGCGCCCTCACCCGGAATCAAACCGGGGACCCCATGGTTCCTGGGTTGATGCTCAATCACTGAACCACACCGGCTGGGCTGACTTCTTCCCTTTTGAGGCAACCTTCTCTCTTCTGTCAGGTTTGACTCTCAGAGTCTGTCTTTATAAACCAAATGTCACAGAGATGCATTTCTCAACCTCTGCCTGCCACCTTGGCTCCAGCTGGCACAGCTATGGATGTTACAGACACGAATTCCAGCCCTCCTGAGTTTGCCTTGGTTTGGTCCAAACTTTTAATCCATCACTGCTTGGTGTGAGGAGTGTGTGAGCAAAGGTGAACCAGAGTAGAGGCCAAGGCCCTGGCAGTTAAATGAAGGGGCTAACATGCCAGCCACAGGGTGCCCGAGGCACTCTGGGTGAAGGTAGTACAAGCAGAGCATGACTCAGAGGGGCCTGTGGGCCTCGTGGGCCCTGAGAAAGGCCTCTTCTACTTGGCACCCTCCGACTGCCTTTTCCCAGTGGCTGCTGCCCCCTTTGCTCTGGGTGCCCCCAGTCCAGCCATGGCCAAGCCACGGTCTTTTCCAGGCAGCTCCTTTCTGCCCTGGAGGTGGGGCTTTTGTGGCACCATGATGCAGGACCCAGCAGTAACCTTGGCCAAGGTCACCTTGCTGGCACCAGCCTGGCCCACTAGCCTGTTAGTAAGCAGGAGTGGTCACTTTCTATCCAGCCAGGTCCTGGTGTTGCCATTTTCCTCTTAGGGTCTGGAAAACCTGGTTAGCTGCTAAGCCTTGTTCGTTTATTCACTCAGTAAGTACTTACTGAGTGTCTGGTATGGGCCGGGTGCTCCTCTAGGTCCGCAGAACCCATCAGCCAAGTGAACACACACACACTCCCCTCTGCCCTTATGGGGCTCATGTAGGCAGTTACACTCTAGTTTTCTGTGAAGTCTTTGTTGCTGAAAGCCATCTTCTCTGGTTGGAGCTGCCTTTGGTGTGCATCCCCTGGGTCAGGATGGGGAATATGGTGGCACAACTGAGCCTGGGGGTCCCCTCTTCAGACTGGCTGTCTTGTTTCTGTCCTGCAGGCAATATTGAAACAAACCATAACCTGCCACCATCCTACAAATCCCGCAACAACATCCTTCGGTGAGAGCCAAGTACATGCGGTGGGGGCTCCACAAAGGTAGTATGGACTGTGCCAGCAGAGAGTGGTGGCACTGGCCAGCTGCCTCTCTCTGTGTCCCCAGCACCAGCCTAGACCTCTATGCCAACGTCATCCACTGTAAGAGCCTGCCAGGAGTGGTGACCCGGCACAGGGACATAGATATCCTCATTGTCCGGGAAAACACAGAAGGCGAGTACAGCAGCCTGGAGCACGAGGTGAGTGAGTCCCAGGCCGCCCCCTTGTCCTCTCGGGTCATGGGGACGAGCCCGGTGAGTGTCAGCGGTAAGGAAGGCTGTGCCCAAGGAGAAGGATCCGATGGGACCTTGTGCTAGGAGCAGGATCCGATAGGACCCGGGTCTCTTCTCTCCGCCCCTTTTCAGAGTGTGGCAGGAGTGGTGGAGAGCCTGAAGATCATCACCAAGACCAAGTCCCTGCGC
This sequence comes from Myotis myotis, assembly GCF_014108235.1. NCBI lineage: Eukaryota > Metazoa > Chordata > Mammalia > Chiroptera > Vespertilionidae > Myotis > Myotis myotis. The sequence goes on from NW_023416346.1 coordinate 12,356,390, forward strand.
ATTGCTGAATACGCCTTCAAACTGGCCCATGAGACTGGGCGCAAGAAAGTGACAGCCGTGCACAAGGCCAACATTATGTATGCTCCCCGCCCTTGCCATGCCGCTGCCCGTTCTGCCAATTGTCCTGAAGTAGCTGAAATGAGCAGCCTGTTCTCATGGACTCGGGGCCACCTACTAAGGGGCCATGCCCAGGGTTGTTCCCTGTTGCCAATGTCCTCACTTCAGTGCACACTTGGGGGAGGTGGAGTAGGATTCTGCCCATTTTGCAGAAGGGGGACTGGCTAGAGGTTAGAACCCAGCCTTCCGTGGTCATCTGCACACCCCATCCTTCCAGCTGACCATTGCAGTGGCCAAGCTGGTGTCCTGTGTCCCCCACAGGAAACTGGGCGATGGTCTCTTCCTCCAGTGCTGCAAGGAGGTGGCAGCCCGCTACCCCCAAATCACCTTTGAGAATATGATTGTGGACAATACCACCATGCAGGTAATTGACCACTGGGCTCTGAGGCCGTCTGCTCTAGGCCCCCTGGGCTTCTCATGCTTAAGGTTCTGTCTGCCCCCTCCGTGCCCTGCAGCTGGTGTCCCGGCCCCAGCAGTTCGATGTCATGGTGATGCCCAATCTCTACGGGAACATTGTCAACAACGTCTGCGCAGGGCTGGTCGGGGGCCCTGGCCTTGTGGCTGGAGCCAACTATGGCCATGTGTACGCTGTGTTTGAGACGGTGAGTGCTGCCAGTGTTGCCAGGGCTGCTGGCCTTTTTGAGTCATAGCTCATATACCATCCACTTCACCCATTGAGAGCATACAATTCAGTGGTTTTTAGAATATTCACAGTTCACCACTATCTAATTCCAGAACATTTTAAAAAATATGTTTTTATCCATTTTAGAGAGAGACGAAGCGAGAAGGAGAGAGAGAGAGAGAGAAACAATGATGAGAGACACCACTTCCATTAGCTGCCTCCTCCATGCCCTGAATTGGGAAGCAAGCCCGTAACTCCGGGCATGTGCCCTGACTGAGAATTGAACTGGAGACCTCTTGGTTCATAGGTCGATGCTCAACCACTGAGCCACACCAGCTGGGCTAATTCCAGAACATTTTTATCACCCCAAAAAGAAACCCCATACTTGTCAGCTGTTGCTTTCCAACCCCCCCCCCATCCCTGCCACTGGCAACCACTGATCTGATTTCTATCTCAGGGATTTGCCTGTTCTAGACATTTTCTATAAATGGAATCATACAATATGTGGCCTTTTATGAATGGTTTCTTTCCTTTAGCATAATATTTTCAAGTTTGATCTATGTTGTAGACTGTCAGTATTTTATTCCTTTTTATGGCTCAGTAATAGTTCATTATATAGATAAACCACATTTTATTGATCCATTTGTTGGTTTCCTTTTAAAAAATATATATTTCTTTATTGATTTCAGAGAGGAAGGGAGAATGAGAGAGAGATAGAAAGATCAATGATGAGAATCACTGACCGGCTGCCTCCCGCACCCCCCCCCCCACCACCACCACCGGGGATCAAGCCTGCAACCCAGGCATGTGCCCCTGGCTGGAATTGAACCTGGGACTCTTCAGTCCGCAGGCTAACGCTCTATCCACTGAGTCAAGCTGGCTAGGGTGGTTTCCTTTTTTTTTTTTTTAAGTTGAGATAAAATTCGCATAACATAGTGGAACCATTTCAAAGTAAATAATTCCGGGCTATTAAGGACACCCACAATGTTGTACATCACGTCTGTCTAGTTCCAGAACATTCCCATCACCCCAAAAGGAGACCTTGTCCCCATTAGCAGGCACTCCTCATTCCCCGTCCCGGCCCCTACTGATCTGCTTTCTGCCTCTATGGATTTCCCTGTCTGGATACTTCCCACGAATGGAAGCATACTCTCTACAGTCTCACATTTGCTACCCTCTTTGTCATCTTGGCTCTTCCAGGCTACAAGGAACACAGGCAAGAGTATTGCCAATAAGAATATTGCCAACCCCACGGCTACGCTGCTGGCAAGTTGCATGATGCTCGACCACCTAAAGTAAGTGGCTTCTCCATGCCTGGCCATCAGCCTCCCAACCGGCCCCTTAGGTCCTGAGGACTGAAGGCTGCTCTCCCTCTTTAGGCTCCACTCCTACGCCACCACCATCCGAAAGGCTGTCTTGGCATCCATGGACAATGAAAACGTGAGGCTCCCCCTCTCCCCTCTCCTGCCTTCCCCCACCCCAAAACCCTTCTTCTAGCTTGGGTTGAGCTGGTGTGATGCGCGAGGGGCTGGGGGTGGTGACCTGGCACTTCCTGCTGCCCCCAAGTGGAGGGTGGTACCAGGTAGGGTAAGGCTTGTGGGCCTTAGCTGGTACCACTACCTTATCCCGCAGATGCACACTCCAGACATTGGGGGCCAGGGCACTACGTCGCAAGCCATCCAGGACATCATCCGCCATATCCGCATCATCAACGGCCGGGCTGTGGAGGCCTAGGCTGTCCCTCTCCCAACCCCAGCACCCCGGCTGGCTTATACGGCAGACCCAGAATAAACTGGCTTCTGCCCTAGCCCTCGGCCTTGTGCTTCTGTCACTCCAGGACACTGGTGCTTCAATTCACACTTTATTAAGAAAAGAAACACGCACACTTCGCACTCAGGGCCCTCTGGGAGGGTCAGGGGCAGAACACATTCTCAAAGGTGGGCCTGGCCCCAGCATGTCTGCTCTGCCATGGGGGATTGTGAGAGCTTGTGCCCTTGGGGTAGGCGAGGGCGGCTCTAGTAGGGAGGCAGGAGTTGTCTCACTTTCCCTAAAGGCACTGACAAGTGAGGGTTGGGGCAGGAGCTGGCGGGGTCTAGGGATTGAGCCATGGGTGCTGGAGGCAGTCGGCTGCGCTGGCCCGCTTTTCGGGGATGTACTCCATCATGGGCAGCAGGAAGGCACTGAACTGCGTGGCCTGCTCCAGTGGCCACTCGTACTTCTCCATGAGCACCTCATATAGGCCCCAGCGCTTGAGGTTGTGGATGTGCCGCAGCTCTCCTGGGGCGGGCGCAGGACTCAGGTCAGGTTCTGCCAGCATAGCCTTTGTTCTGGGGCCTGTCTCCCCTCTTTCAGAGCCCAAGGTTCCTGCCCCCCCCCCCCAGACCCAGGTAGCTTGAGCCTGTGGGGCCCCACCTCTCCGGTTGAAGAACTCCCGGGAGTAGCGGCCGGAGAGGGCGAAGGCCGGGGGAATGTCTCCCAGGAGCTCCACGATGTGGGCGATGTGGTCTGTGGACAGAGATGAGGTTGGAAGGCAGCCACGAGGCCCCAAGGCCCCGAGGCAAGCCCAGGCATGCCTCCCCTACCCTCATCACGACTGTAGTCTTCTCCAGAGTGGGGCTCGAACAAGTAGTCGCCGGTGGCTAGCTCAAAGGCCTGGAAGGGGGAGAGGTTGAAGCTGCTGGCCGGCAGGCTGGCCCCTGGTGGGGACAGCCCAGGCCTACCATGCACGCTGTGCTCCAGATGTCGGCTGGGGGCCCATACTCGGCACCAATCAACACCTCCAGGGCCCGGTACTGCCGCGTCTGTATGTCCTCAGTGAAGTGCTTGTGCTGGAGGCAAAGGGAGCCCTGGGGAGGAGCTGGGGCCACAGCTGGCCTGCCCCCACCGGCCTCCCACTCATCTCCCACCCCTGGGCCACGCACCCAAGGAGCTCAGTGGGGCTCTGTGAGCCTCAGGGTTCCCAAAGGTCCCAGGAGGAACTGGCCGGATGATCTGAGGCAGAGGCCAGCCCTTCCCAGTGGCTCCCACCCCTTGCCATGGGCCCAGTTCTGCCTGGTGGGACTATAGGCTCTGCCCTGGGTCTGTTGTGCCAGGCAGACCGTGGGGTCTAGTCAAGTGTGCTGCGGGGTGAGCCCTTGCTGAACAAATGATCAAGTGCCCCACAGGCCTGAGTCGGAGCTCCCGGAAGTGGGCCTGTCCCTCTACCCTCACGGCAGGGCATCCAGCTCTGCTCTCCAAGGCACATTCATACCACCCAGCAGGCGTTGCCCAGGTCTGCGATCTTGATCTTGATCTTGTCTGCATTTTGAGGTTCCAGGGGGTTCACCAGGAGGTTTGAGGCACCAAATGGTGCTGAGGAAGAAAGACAAGAGACAGGCTGAGCTGGCCTGGCCCTGCCCACCCTACCTGCCCACCACCCCGCTGACCCTGCCCAGCTTACTGCTAGGTGACAGGAGGCCTCCAGTCTCCCGCTGATTGGATGAGCCTGAGAGGATGGAGCACGAGGCAGGAGAGAAAAGAGAGCCGGAGAAGCCTGACGTCTGGGAGCCTGGGCTGAGGCTGCGGTTGCCACCTGGGGCCGGGGAGGAGGAAGCTGGGGAGGGGCCGGTCCTGGCCCCCCCAGGGTGGCAGCCAGAAGAAGAGGTGGAGCCGCTGCCCCCCTCTAGTCTTGAGCCAGAGTCTGGGGACATGGGCAGAGGTGGTATGAGAGCCGAAGACCTGGTGGCCATGCTTGGCAGCCCCCGGGCCCCTCCAGTGCCTTTAGCTCCTCACCCTCAGCTTGGGCGGCTGCCTCCAAGGCCTCCAGCCTCTGCAGGTCACGCAGCCGCTCCTCCAGCAGCCACTTCTGCTGTTTCCTTTTGCGTCTCATCTTCTTTTTCTTGTTTTTCGACAGCTTACCCGGCTGCCGTTAGAGCCAGGGTCACCCCAGGGTTCCTGTCCCCTGTCCCTTGACCAACCCAGACCTCTGTCTGTGGCTCACACACACCATAGGGGACAAGACCTTCCAGCCCCCGGGCTTCTGAGGACATTAGAACATGGCACAACTCCCCTCCAGCCCACCCCTTGGTACCAGCCTCTTGCCCATCTCTGCCTTCCCTCCTCAAAGCTCAAAGTTGAGGAGGAGCTGATGGGTCTGCCTCTGACTGGGTTCCTGCCTCCCCTGGGGGCAGCCTTGGCCCCTCCTGGCCCAAGATGTGGGGTATTTCCCTTGAGCACAGTGGCAAGCAGTTTGGGACACATGACCCACCCTGTGTATCACCCTCATGTGAGCCAACAGCCTTTTGGAAATGCCACTGCAGGAGTGCTGGGGAGGGTGGGAAGGCTGAGGAGACAAGCTTTGAGGACTTGGGGAGATGCACAGGAAAAGGGGTGCTCCAACTTACCGTGACTTCCTGGGGGGCATTGCTCACTGTGGGGTAGGAGGGGCACAGGGGTGGGAGAGAAAGGAACAGAGACTCAGGCAGGGGTGAGGCCCACAGGCCCAGCCCCAGCCCCACAGGCTCGTACCTGTAGAGCGGGATGGGGGCGGTGCCCCTGATTGCTGCCACTCTGTGGCCTCAGCAGCCAGGCGCCTAATGTAGGTGTCACCCACACACAGCAGGATGTTCTCCGGCTTGATGTCTGTGTGGATGATCTTGCACTTGGTATGGAGGTAGTCCAGGCCATGCAGCACCTGGGGGGAGCCACTCCTGAGCGCCACCAGCCCTGCCCAGGCTGCCCAGTGCTGTTCACACAGGGCCCCGGATGCCCACCTGTCTCACAATGCTCTTCACACAGGGCACGGGCAGGCCCTGGTAGTTGGACTTGATGATCCACTTGAGGAGCTGGTGGCCCAGGACCTCCAGCACCATGCACACATCTGGGACTGGGAGTGAAGGATAGCTGGCGGGCACACAGCTGGATCACAGGCCCCACACACCCTCAGCTGGGATGGGGGAGCAATGAGGTTCAGGCAGTGCAGAGCCGGGCCTGGGTGGTCCTGGTGATCACCGCTGTCCCAGTGTCATAGTGTCCCTAGGATGTGCCAGTTGGGATGGTACATTCTGTGGTCATCCTAGAGAGAGGGCGCTTGAGCAGACACAGGCCTCTCAGACCAGCCCCCCTCCTGTGCCCAGGTGTGCCACAGAGGCAGCCCCTGCTATTTGGAGATAACTCAGCCACCTGGGTACCCACTCCCCCACATGAAAAAGTAGTGAGGGTATTTAGAAGACAAGTGTCCCTGGAAGGCATAAACCCCCATTGTGCAGATTTGAAAACTGAGGCCCTTGTAGCTGGGAAGGCACAAGCTGGCCCCAGGCACTGCCACAGTGCTTTGCTCAGCCTACAAAGGATACGGACTCCATTAACCCCTGAGATCCTGAAGTCATCAATGAGCTGGACAATGGTCTCTCTTTTGGGGTCACTGGGGTCACTGTCTCGGACCTGGAGCAAAAACCAAGCAGCCATGAATGGCTCCAACCTGCCCCTCGCCAGTTGCTCCCAGCAGCAGCGGCCCCTCTCCCATTCCCTCTAGGCTGCTGGCCCCTCCCTCGACAGTCCTCTCATGAGGGTAAGAGCCAGCTGGAGCCTGCCCCTCTGGGAGTCCCGCCCTGCCCCAGGAGCCCCGGCAGGCCATGCACCCATATTGCCAGGTCCTGGGCAGCTCACGGGGAGCTGGGAGCTGGTAGGGGAGGTGTCTCACACATTTCAGGAGCTTGATCTCATCCACAGCTGTCTCCGTGTAATGCCCTGCGCTCTTCACCACTTTCAGGGCCACAAAGCGCTTGCGCCTGCAACGCCGAGACCCGCATTGGCTGCCAGCCCCAGGCAGACCCATGGGAACATCATGGTGGCCCCAACCAAGCCCAGAGGCAGGATCCCAGCTGGCACTGGGACCCAGGGGGCAAAGGGGACACTCACTGGATGTCCCAGCAGAGCCAGACGGTAGAGAAGTGGCCCCAGCCCAGCTTGCGCACCACGTGGTACCGCCCATTGAACAGATCACCAATCTTCACAGGGTAGTAGCCACCTGGGGAAGGGAGCCGATAGAGCTTTGGAGGTGGGAGTGGGGGGGACGGGACACCACCCTTGTGGCCCCCTGGCTCATGTGGGCTGGTGCCGGCACCCTCTTTCTCCTGGGTTGTCCCGCCCCCTACGGCAGCCCCTGGCTGCCTGTGCCCCAGGCCAGGCCTCACCCTTGCAGTAGTCCTTGGGGTCCTCCTGCTCCTCGTCATCCGAGCCCAACAGCCCCTGCAGCATCCGAGGCGCGGGCGCAGCGGGTGCTAGGTCAGAGCCCGAGGACTCGGGCCCGCAGGAGGCCTGTGAGCTGCAAGTGGGGCAGGCGAGCAGTGAGCACATGAGGCGCCACGGCCACCCCGCCCCCCCTCAGGCGCCCGCCCGGGCTGATCCCTACCTGCTGCTACTGCTGCCGACACTGTCCCCGCCGCCGCCGCCTGTGCTGGCGCTCATCCCGGCCTTAAGGCCTGCAGCTCTGGCGCCCCGAGCTGCTGCTCCTGTGGGGCCGGTCTCGGCCTGCGAATTTATAGCCTCGGCCGCTGATCTCACCCGCCTTTATAAATAGCCTCCCAGCTGCTCAGCTGTGGGCAAGGTATGCAGCGGGGAGGGGGCAGTGCAGCAGCCAGAGAGAGCCCGGCCCCCAGGCTAAGCCCCTGTGCTGCTGCCTCAGGGCTGGCACAGGGGCCATCTCGGGAACAGGGTGTGACCCAGCCTCCATACTGAGCAGCCCCACAGAGTCCTCAGGACCAAGGGGGTTACCCATGAGGGGACATGACGACCGGATTCCAGGCTGAGTTCTTGAATTCCAGAGCCAGCTGAGGGGAGCAGCCAGGCAAGGGCTCCGTGGAAATGGCGAGCTAGTCCTCAGGCCAAGAACAGCCCCTACTCCCCACCCCCTCACTCCACCCCCATGCCTAGCACCATTGACCCTTTGGGGACATTCTCTGGCTTCCCACTTGGCCCTGTGGGAGCCTTCCCAGAGGCGATCCCTCATATTCCCATGGGCATCACATTCCCTGCCCACTCCCAGCCGGGTTCCCACTTTTCCTGTGTCTCATTGACCCCTAAGACAGGTGGAAGCCCCGTGTCCTCCTTTTCCTGAATGTGGGTCACTGGGGGCCCTGGCGTGGCAAGAGTCAGGGGCATGAGCTGAAGGCAACTGGTTCCTCCCACCCGAGGTGCTGGCCGAATGGAAGCCTGGGAACCTGTCCAGCCAGGCCTCTGGCACTGAGACCCTGTACAGTCTCCTTCCGTCTCTGTTTCAGGCCTGCCATTCCCGGCCCCGCTCATTGTCTCCACCCACATGTGCCATGTGCCCGAGTGGGAGGCACAGGGAGCTGTCCACACTGGCCCTGCCCTCAGGGGTCCTCCTCTAGTGGGGAGCAAAAAGCCCACGGCTCTAGTGGGCTGGTGACAAAGGGATGTCCAGGTCAGAGGCAGATCTTGTGATCTTGGAGCTGCATCCAAGGGGACCAAGAAGAATCGGGTCCTCAGAAAGGGAGTGAAAGGGTAAGTCTCCAGGGTGACAACGGGCCTGGTTGGGGTAAGGCTGTCAAAAGGATGGGCTGGAAACCTCCTGGGCTGGCGACCTCCATGGCTGGCCTGGCCAGAGTGGCTGGGGTGGGAGAGAGGAGGGGCGGCCTTGGGTGGCCAATTATGGGTTTCTGGCAGACTGATGGGCACTTTTGCTCTTTTGAAAGATCACTCTGGCTGCTCCTAGGATGGAATGGAGGGGCCAAGAGTGGAGCCAGCCTGGCCAGCATGGCTTAGTGGTTGAGCATCAACCTATAAACCAGGAGGTCATGGTTCAATTCCTGGTCAGGGCATATGCCTGGGTTGCTAGCTCAACCCCTGGTGTGGGTGTGCAGGAGGCAGCCGATCAATGATTCTCTCTCTTCATTGATGTTTCTATCTCTCTCTCCGTCTCCCTTCCTCTCTGAAATCAATAATATATAAATACACACACACACACACACACACTAGAGGCCCAGTGCACGAAATGTGTGCAGGGCGGGGCGGGGGGGCAGGGGGAGGGTTTGGGTCCCTCAGCCCGGCCTGAACCCTCTCACAATCCAGGACCCCTCAGGGGATGTCTGATTGCCAGCAGTTGGACATCCTTCTTACAATCCGGGACTGCTGGCTCCTAACCACTCGCCTGCCTGCCTCTAACTGCCCCTAACTGCCTCTGCCTCGGCCCCTGCCACAGCAGCTTCGTCCGGAAGGACGTCCAGAATGATGTCCGGAAGGTGGTTCGGCTGTCTGGTCTAATTAGCATATAATGCTTTTTTTATTATCATAGATATACTAGAGGCCCAGTCCTGCCAGTTGCCAGCTGGGGCCTCCCTCCCTTCCTCCAGCCAGCCCTGCCCCCTGGTTGAATTCCCAGATGACCTCTAGGTCAAGGGGAAAATTTGCATACTATGCTTTTATTATATAGGAGATATATATATATATATATATATATATATATATATATATTTTAAAGGTGAAGTCGGGAGGCCAGCTGGGGACTGTTGAGGACTCAGAATGAAATGGGGGCTTAGCAGTGACTATGGTTAGCCCAGGATGGGAGACACTTGATCCTGTATCCTGTGTCCCTGTGCCAGGAAAGAGCAGTAGGGTGGGGTGGGCATAGATAGGGGGTAGGGGGCAGGGGCACTTTTCCTGCAGGAGGCAGTAGAGGCGAAGGGAGGGAGGACAGCAAGGCCTGGGGATGCCCCATGACCCCTCTTTTCCTCAGGCAACAGAAGTCACAGCCATGGCGCCGAGGAGAGGGCTATGTAGACTCCAGAGGAAGGAAGGGGCTGGGGACTGGGCTTTTCCTAAAAAGACTTTATTTCCAGATGCAACTTTCCAGCAAGCAAATAAATATAATGAGGAGGAGGGGGAAGGATTGCTATAAATTAGAAAAAAAGCCTGGGGCAGGGAGGAAGGGTGGGGGAGGAGAGGTTGCAGGGACAAATCCCCCCCCCCCCACTCTCTGCAGCCCCTCTTCTGCTTGGTCCAGGAGTCATAAGGCACTGTGGTGGTGGGTCCTGCTGGCTTCCCTCCAAGCTGATGGGCCTCAGGCACCCACTGTGGCCTGAGCTCACAGGTCAGTCACCTTGTTCTCCACCAGGGCAGCGATCTGCTGCAGGCGGCAGGCCAGCTGCATCTTCTGGCCCACAGGGTCGCCCTCCAGGGCATTGATGATCTGCCAGGGCAGAGGAGGGCACCCCGCATGAGCCCCCAGCCCTCTGCACACTGACCCAGTGCTATCCAGCCCTGCTTATATCTCAGCAGGGCTGCCCTGGGCCTCCCTGGGGAATCTAGACAGAAACCAGCCCAGCCAGTGTGGCTCAGTGGTTGAGCGTCAACCTATGAACCAGGAGGTCACGGTTTGATTCCTGGTCAGGGCACATGCTCGGGTTGCCGGCTCAATCCCCAGTGTGGAGTGTGTAGGAAGCAGCTGATCAATGATTCTCTCTCATCATTGATGTTTCTCTCTCTCTCTCTGATATCAATAAAAATATATTAAAACTAACTAAATAAATAAACAGAATCCAAGCCCCTTCCCAACCTGGGCCCTTCCTCCCATCTGCCTGCAGGGGTGGGCCTGGACACCTCCTCCACCCCCAGGGGTGTGCCCCTCCCCCCTAGAGCACCCTGACCTCACCTGGTCATAATACCTGTGGATGTGGTTATAGAGTTCTTGCAGGGCTTCCAGACAGTGGGGAGCAGAGGTGTAGTTCTGGGGGCAGCACATTGGGGAGGGTGTGAGTCCCCAGCCTGGGCCTCCAGCCCCAAGCCTCCCCCTAAACCCTGTCCCCCAACCGTGGAGAGGTGCATCCCTGGGCCATGCCTTACCCCCGAGAGCTCGGCCAGAGCTGAATTCATCTCCTGGTAGCTTGCTGGAGAGCTCTGGCGAATGTCAGAGTAGTATCTGGAAGAGGGGACACAGTTAGGGGCAGGCAGCTTCCACCCCCAGTCGTGCACCCTGACACCTACCTCTCCACCATCTGCTTGTAGCGAGGGATCTCCCGGGCGTAGAGCAGTTTGTTCACCGGGGAATCCTGTCCAGATTGGGGGGAGGGGGGATGAGTGGGGAGGTGGGGGAACTCTGGCCCTGTCACCCTGACCACGCCACCAATGCCCCTCCCCCTGGTCCCCCACTATGCGCCATCCCTCCCAGCCCCACCCAGGGCTCTGCACCCACCCGCCATGGGCTGGCTCTGCTCTCACCCGGCCCACTTTGTGGTCTGAGACTGTACAGGAGTCGATGAAGGTCTGGGCGATGACGGCAAGAATGGCATCCACGTTGTCTGACACCCGTACGTCAAAGATGAGCTGTGGGTTCTTCAGCGTGTTCACCCAGAATCGTAGCAGCAGGCTGGAGACACAGGCCAGCCGTGGGTGTGAGGCGTGGCTAGCCCAGCACACCTCACCAGCCTGGGCCCGGCCCTGGGCTCCCTCGGGAGCGGTCCCGTGAATCCATGCTGGGGGTGGCCAGAAATCGAGCCGCATGCCTCCAAGCCTGGCTTCCTGTTCAGGTCCCACTGCCCTCATCATGGCGATGTCCTTGTCCCTCTGGGATGCCATGTCCCATCTGCACGGGATGGGGGGCAGCAGGCCAGGTACCTGTTAGTCTTCCAGATGTGCAAGGTCTCTGGGTCCTCGATGCCATGCTTCTCTGCCAGCTCATCCAGGAAGTCGAACAGGTACTTGACAGCGATGGGCACGGGCCGGTTCACGCTCAGGATGGCCTGGAAGGTGTCATCCACGAACTTCTGCAGTGTGCCCTGGAAGGCAGGGGAGCAGGCTCCATCAGTGGGCGTGGGGCCGGCCCTCAGCCTCTCAGGAGCATGCGTGCTCCCCACCTCAGTCAGGGGCCCCTGGGTGAGCCTTCCTGTCACTTGGCTCCCCCGGAGCCCAGCTCCCCCAGAGCCCAGCTCCCAGCTGCACTGACCTTCATGGAGAGCAGGCGGGTGAGGTAGATTTCTGGGATGGCTTTGGCCCGTGCCCGCTCCCGCTCCCGCTCCCGCAGGCTGCTGCGCCGAACCTTGTTCCCGTCTGGCTCCTCGGTGCCTTTCACCAGGTGCCAGAGGCGGACCCCACCTTCCTCGCCGTCCTCCAGCATGGGGGTGTCTGGGGACGCATGTGCCGGCCTCAGTCCTATGCCCTGCTGCCCACCCCACCCCACTTGGCAAGGTGGTAGAGGCTGGGAGGAGCCCATGGAAGCAGCAGGTAATGATGTGGAAAGGAGGGTGGCCGCCCAGGGGCTTGTTCAGCCCAACACCCCATAGCCCTGGAGCTCCCTGACCGGGACACACCGCTGCCCTCATCTGCCCCAGGCCCTTTGCTCAGCCTGGAGCTTTGGCTGGTCTGCTGGCAAGGGGTGGGGAGCCCCAGGTGACAGCATGGCTGGGACTCCTGCCTGGCCGCCTCAAGCTCCCGGGGACAGATGTGCACGTCTGGGTTTCGGGACTCACTCTCCCCGGAGGAGCAGCTCTGGGCCAGGCTCTGGGAGACGGCGCCTCCATTGTGCAGCTGGGGGATGAGCCTCACTGTGGCCCCATCTGGGACCTTGTAGTGCTGGAGGGTGTTGAGTCTCTTCCAGTGATTCTGGGTCACTGAGGTCAGGTCCTCATCCGACAGGGTTAGGTGACCAGCCAGGCCCGAGCGCCACTCTGGGGGGATCCAGGGAAGCCAATTAGCCTGCAGCCCGTCCCCCAAGTCTGCCATTTAGGGCAAGGCAGAGCTGAGCCTCTACGGGTGCCCCAGGAGGGGAGGGCAGTCGGGCTCTCTCACCGAGGTCTAGGGTGTGCACGGAGGGCCTCTGGGAGAACGGGGTACCCTTGTAGACTTGCTCCAACACCTTCTCCTTGACCTGCGTGATGGTGTCTGTGTCGAGCACCCGGGCTGGCACGTGCTGCGCTGAGCTGCTCCCTGAGGCCCCACCGGCCCCAGGGCCCACCAGCACCATCAATGTTAGGGGCCGGAAGTCCATGTCCTCCCGAAGCAGGCGACTGTCATTCAGGGTCCTTTTAGCCTTGCCTGTCACGGCGTCCACAGGACCCTTATCCACCTGGTACTGGATGGCCCGCAGGAGCATATACAGCGGCTCACCAGCCACCTCCTGCAACCGTTAGGACAGGCCAGCATCAGTGGGTTGTGGGAAGTGCAGAGGGCTTGGGGGTGCGGAGGGGCAGCCAGCAGCACAGAGTGAGGGCGGATCATGACAGCTGGCCTCTGCCTCACATCCAGCCCCGGGGGGTGCAGGGGTGGGGGAAAGATCAAAGCCCTTCCCTTTCCATCCCCCCACTGGGCCCTGAGGGAATTTGGGTGCAGGTTAGTGAGGCGACAGTCCCTCAATGGAGCAAGGGGAGAGGTGCGGTCCAGGGCGCCCCTCACCCTCAGGAAGGTGTAGAGACAGATGGACAGCCAGTTAGTGAGCAGCTTCTCCACCATGGTCTCCGTCCTGCGGGGAGCAGGCCTCGGGTTAGAGACGGTGCTGCAGGGCCATGTCCCTGGGCTCAGGCGGCACCGGAGGCAATGCAAAGCTTTCCACCTGTCACCCTCTGTGTCGGTCTCCTTCCCTACCAGTGGCTTTGGTCCTAGCCCAGCTCTGGCCCCACCCACCGCCTGGGTGTTCCTGGCCCCGCCCACCCCAGGACGGAGCAAAGGGGAAAGGGGACGGGGAGCCACCATCCCTGCTGCCAGGACCAAGGTCAGGCCAAAGCCAACCTTCGAAGCATGAGCTTGGGGTTCTTGTGCACGTAATGGGCGGCTAAGTCACCAAGCAGCGTCTTCATGATGTCAGTCAGGTACTCCAGCTTGCCGTGCAGCGCCAGGGACAGCAGCGAAGCCACGTGGCAGCGGTCCCGCTGGGAGAAGCTGGGCTGCTCCTCCAGCGTGTGGATGAGCTGGGTGGTGGCAGGGAAGCTGCTGCTCACTCTGCGAAGCCCCTCACCCCGTGCGTCCTCCCACCCCCACCGTTGTGCCTGCACCTGCCACCCAGCCCAGCCTGTGCCCAGCCCTCCCACCTCCTTGCCCCCCACCCCCCATGAGACCCCCTGCCCGTCCACGTGGCCCTCACTGTGAGAAGAAAAAGCTTGCTGTTGAGCAGATTGGAGAGCTGCGTGAGGCCCTGGCGCACGGGGACACGGTGGCCCTCTTCCCCAGGCCCTTCGAACATGGGCTGCAGTGGGCAGCCGCCGTGCCCCGGGAAGAAGACACGGTCGGTGTAGGTGCGGTAGTCCAGGAAGGGGATCCCGCTGGTCTCCAGGTCGCTGCTGAGGTCAGTCATCTCGGTCATCAGGTCTGCAGACCGGGAGCCACCAAGGTGTGGGCTCAGGCCCGAGTGGGCCCTCTGCCCCCTCCCCACCGCCCCCTCCTCACCTGTGAATTCCTTGCGGCACTGGTCGCCCACGCCAATCTCCAGGTTCTCCAGCTGCACCAGAACCTTCTGATAGTCACGCAGGGCCTGCTTGCTCTTGTGCCTGCAGCCCAGGGACCAGGTGTAAGCCACAGACCCAGGCCTGCCTGCACGGAGGCCACCAGGCCAGGAGAGCTGCCTGCTGGGAGGCCTGCCATGGGGCGCCCTTTCCCAAAGTGAAGAAGGAGCCCGGCCGGTGTGGCTCAGTGGTTGAACATCGACCTATGAACCAGGAGGTTGCAGTACAATTCCTGATTAGGACACATGCCCGGGTTGCGGGCTCGATCCCCAGTGTGGGCGTGCAGGAGGCAGCCGATTGATGATTCTCTCTCATCATTGGTGTTTCTATCTCTCTCTCCCTCTCCTTTCCACTCTGAAATCAATACAAATATATTTAAAAGTGAAGAGGGAAGTTCATACAGGTGCGCACGGGGGTGCGGGGTGGGGGGTGGGGAGTCCTCACCTGTACATGAGAGTCAGGAGTAGCACAGCGGCCGTCAGCACAGCAGCGCCTATGCCCAAGCCGATCTGGGCCTCCACGGGGAAGGCAGGCGGTGCAGGCTCAGCCTCATACTGCACGGGGCCCAGGGCCAGCCGCAGGTTGCCCATCTGTACCTGGGGTGGCGGTGGGGTGGGGGGGCAGGCTCCTGAGCGTGGGCCTTTATTGCTCCACTGGCCATCTGCCCCTGCACCCAGGGCCCAGCCTTACCACAAACTGTGGCAGCGCACTGGAGCCATTGGCAGGCTGTGGGACCCGCGGGGGTGGCTCACAGTACAGGTGGGTGAGTGTGAGCGTCTTGACCAGGCACTCGCCATCGCCAATGTGCACGCGCACCTCCTCCTTGCTGATCCCCAAGTTGAGGCCTTCACCCTGGGAGACAGACCAGGGGCCTGAGCCAGGCTTCCCTGCCCCGCCCACAGCCCCCTGTGCAGCAATGGTAGCAGAAGCCCTCACCTCCACATCTAGGACGTTGCCTGGCTTGAGGCGGGCAGGCCCTTTGCGGCTGAGGGGGGCCAGCCGGGGGTTGGGCTGGTACAGAAAGTCCTGGCCCCCACTGGCGTTGGCAAAGTCCACGAGCACGTTGTCTAGGGAGAAGAAGACGCGCTGGGGGCGTGCATCGTCTGGCACAGCGGGGCTCTGGCACAGGAGGAGGCTGGAGGAGTTGATGGAGCAGACGGTGGAGCACTGTGGGGCCAGGAAGAGGTGGGATGAGCTGGGGCTTCCCCGCTCACTCCCAGGAACAGGGTGACCCGCCCTGCTCCCCTTCACTGGGCACCGCCCCACTGGCAGCCCCGATGATTGCTGGTGGGGGCTCACCTGCAGCAAACCCCCCTCAAGCTGGACACAAGCCTGCGGGGGTTCAGCAGGGGCCCCACAGTCCCTCCTGAGGTCCTGGGGCTGGTTCCCCGTAGCCTGCGCCTCTGCCGTGGACTCCAGCCACACGGACAGCAGGGGCCGCCGCACCACGTCCAGATCCTGGCCCCTGACTCGGATCAGCCGCCCGCCCCTGTGCCAGGATAGTAGTCAGCAGGGGTGGGGGCAGCGGGCAGCCCAGCTCAGCCTTGCCTCCCCACCTCTGGGCCTCCCAGGAAGGACACACAGGTTGCCCTGGTAGCCCAGGTCCTCACCCTCGGAAGCTGACGCTGGGCTCTGCAGCCGTGAGCTGGGGGTTGGCTGTGTAGCGGAAAGGGCTGGCTCCCAGTGTGCGCTGGGCCTGGCCAAAGACCACACGAACCACAGCTTCTCCTGGGCCGGCCTGGGGCATGGTGTGGCACACAATGGCCTCAGGACACACTGGCTCCTGGCTGCAGGGGGGAGGGGTCTGGCATCTTGGACTCTAGCTTCAGCCTGGCCACCCCACAAAAGCCCCGCTTTGCCTCCCTCTAGGGCAGAGCCCACCAAGGTGGTCACAGTGACCATTCCTCTTGGACTTCCTTTTTTCATTTTTAAAATATATATCTTTTAATTGATTTCAGAGAGGAAGAGAGAAGGAGAGAGAGATAGAAACATCAGTGATGAGAAAGTCATGGATCGGCTGCCTCCTGCACACCCCACACTGGGGATCGAGCCCACATCTAGGCATGTGCCCTGACCGGGAATCCAGCCATGACCTCCTGGTTCATAGGTCGACACTCAACTGCTGAGCCACACTGGCCAGGCTTCTCTTGAACTTTCATGGGGGTCTTGGGGAGCCCTGAGTCCACCCCCGGTGCTGTACAAAAGGGGTCACTGAGGCCCACAAGGAATGTCCCCAGCTGACAGCAGCCCGGCCAGAATGGGGAGGAGAGAGATACTCACATAGGACAGGATTGGCTGCCCACAAAGGCACTGACGTTGCCTCCTGTCTGGAGGTGTTGCCCATGGATGGTGAGCTGGGTGCCCCCTGCCTGGGGACCTCTCTGGGGACTCAGGCTCAGCAGGATGGGGTCCTGGGGGACAGGGCAGGCTGGGGCAGGCATGGTAGACCAGCAGGCATGGCAGCCCATCCTGGCGCTTCCTTGCCTCAGCTACAGTCCCCAGAGCTCTTGGGCTGTGAGGTGCTGGCCCACTTTTCAGCTCTGTCTCCTGGGCTACAGCCAACAGCACCCACCTGAAAAGCCCTACGCTCAGCTTCTGTAGCCCCATAGCTCTCATCTCAGCCGCCTTGCCCCATGGGGAGGGAGGGGTCTTTTCTCATTGTGTCTGCTCCTCCCAGAAGGCCTCCTCTGCCATGCTTGCACCACCCAGGCCCGCCCTGAGCGGTAAACCCTGAGATCCAATTGCCTCCTTTGGATACTGCATGTGCCAAGCAGGTGCTAACCCAATGCTAACCTGCCCCTGCCCCTGCCCCTCACTGCTCCTGCAGTGGGCTTCTTGGCTCCCTAAATGGCCCCCGCAGGTGCCCAAGGCTCAGGCTAACACCTGAAGGCGTCCCTGCCCTCGCCACCCCCCTGTCCGAGGCAGCCAGGCCTGCAGCAAGTCCCAACAGCTCTGAGCCCCACACTGGCCCACCCACCCTCCGTTCTAATTGATTCTGCTGCCCGCCTCCCTCCTGGACAGCTGCTGCCAGCAGTGTCCGCACTGTGGCGCCACTGTCCCAGCCCGTCCTCCACTCAGATCATGTAGCTTCCCTACTGGACAGGTGGCAACACTCCCGGCTACCCTGAGGTCAAGTTTGAAATCCTCACCTGGGTGTCCCTGCCTTTCTGTCCCTCCCTCCTACTTCCCCTGCATGGGGACCAACTCAGGCTGGGCACTGACCTGGTAGGTGAAGTGTTGGGTGGAGATGCCTGGTGGCCGACTCTTAATGGCCACTTGGATTGGCCCTGTGGTGCCTTTGGGGGCCGGAGATGTCACACACACAATCCTGGGGAGCAGAGGCCCGGTAGTTGCTCAGGGCCCTTATGCGCTGGGCCCTTCCCTGGCGGGAGCTGTGAACCACCCACCAGCCACTCCCTGAAGCCTACCCCCTCCACCCCTCTCACTGCCAGCTGCCCCCTCCCTTGGCACATCTGACCCAGACCCTCATTTCTTGGCTGCAAGCCACCCTTATCTCTGGGTGGCCAGTCCCGGAGGGCCTCACCGGGCAGAGGTGCGGTAGAGAGCAGGGTCAGGGTTGCAGGGCTGGCCGGCCACGCTCACGGCATCCTGCACGTCCGCAAAGTCCCGGCCCAGGTTGGAGCCCAGGATGGTGAGGGCCAAGCCGCCCTCAGGGGGGCCAGTCAGGGGCTCGATCTGCAGCAAGGAAGGTGGCCATGGGATCCCCAAAGCCACACCTGCTCTGCAGTGGGGCGTGCCTGACCAGCTGGCCAGCCGGAGGCAGTTCCTCTGACCTGGGTGAGGCTAGGACAGTGAGGGGCACGGCAAGGCAGATGGGGCTGGGGTGGGGGAGAAGGAGAGGGACTGGGCCATTGGGGAGGAGTTGGGGGTGGAGATCAGGGCTGGGGCTGGGGGGCTGACCATGTCGATGGTGGGTGTTGGACACAGCAGCTCCACGGCCCCAGGTGGGCACAGTGGCCCATAGAGACAGGCAGGCTGGCCGTGGCTGCACCACAGGCAGCCCAGGCTCCCGTTGGCTGCCTGGCAGTGGCTGCAGTCGGGGTGGCCCACGGCACAGTCGTAGAGAGTCACTGGGGAAGGTCAGGCAGCACACTGAGGCGCCTCCCCTTTGCCGCACACCCTGCCCGGCCTGCCCTGCCGCCCCCAAACTCACCATGAAGAGGACGGGCATTGTCCAGCCGCTGGCCCTCGCCCCGAGTGACGTAGATGGGCACCGGGAGCTCCCGCTGGGCCATGGGGGGGTGGAACTGTGGGTGGAGGGTGGGTCAGGCCTAGCCCAACTCAGGACACCCCTGACCCTTGCCTCCTCCGGGACACTCCTCCCAGAATGGGTGCAATTGTTCAGTGCCCACATCTCCCACCAGACAGCAAGCCTGGGGCAGAGGCTGTGGGCACGGTGTTCCTGCTACACAGAGCAGGCCTCGTGACAAAGGGATGTAGAGCGTGAGCCTCTGAAGGGCTGGGGCAAGCTGGGAGGAAGGGAGTTTGGGGCATCTGAGGGCTGCAGAAGGCGTCCAATGGCAGGCGAGGCTGCGGACGGCTGCTCACCTGCTGGGCCTGGCAGTAGACGAGGCCCGCATCCCCAGTCGTCTCTTCCAGGGAGGCTGGCAGCCTCCGTAGTTCTCCGGGCAGCTCAAGCCAGCAGTGGTAGGAGGCAGGCAGGCCCTGGGGGTAGACACTGTCAGGACCCTGGACATGGTCAGCCACCTCCCACTCTGTCCCCATTCCCAGCCCACCGGGCCGCTTACTCGGAAATGCTGAAGGTTCCGAACTCGCAGGGCCAAGCGGCTCTCCCAGCCCACAGGCACCAGGAGGGGACTTGCTAGGCCCTCAACCTGAGGACAAACCCCTGGGCCACGCATCTGGACATCCACCTGGGGAAAGAAGATCCATTAGCCCTTCCAAAGTTCAGGGGCCTGGGCAGGGCACAGGTTGAGGTGGGTCTGCAGTGGCAGTAAAGGCCGAGGCCCACACACGCAGCCCTGCAGCCATTGCAGGGAGAGGTTGAGCAGCGAAGGAGAGCCCAACAGGCAGGGCCCGCCTACCTCCTGGGTGCTATAGATGGTCCTCTCGCCCTCTGGGCAGTGCTCTCCGTACACACAGCGGCTGCTCTGGGGGCACCAGTGGCATCGCCAGAGGCTGCTCACACAAGCACGGCACCTGGAGAGGCAGGGGGCTGCTCAGGCTGGGCACTATCTCGGTCGCCACCCTTACCCGGCAGCCAGGCCTAGCACTCACGGGGCAGCCACCTCCAAGGCATGGACAGCACTGCAGTCATAGAAGGAGAAGTTGGTGACAGCTATGGCCACATCCTCAAACATCAAGGCCAGGGACAAGGTGATGTGGTCTAGGAGGGGATGGTGGTAGCAGAATAGGTCATGTGGCTCTGCCCCTCCAGCTCCTGCCCCGACCACCCAGCCCAGGGACCCCTCACCTGTGCCTGGAGGGTTAAGTGGCAGCTGGTCTTGGGGAGGGGTGACACAGGCCACGTGGGGCCCTTCCACTTGAGCCAAGCTGTCGTAGCCTCCAAAGGCACAATGGAAGTATTCATCCATAGCCAGGGTGGGCAGCCGGGGGACAGACAAGGTGACCTGGGGCATGTGCAAGGAAAACAGAGCAGGCAAGGGCTTCTTGGGGGGGGGCAACTCGCCGAGGGAGATGGAGCCAGAGTATAGCGAATGGGAGCAGAGGCAGTAAGAGAGGAGGACGGGGTGGTGGTGGGTGCAGCCTGGGGGCATCCCTCACAGGCAGGTGGTACAGGAGCCTCACCTGGCCCTCCTCCTGGCGGGGGTGATGGGCCGGCAGCAAGCTCTGGACATGCAGGCAGCGACTGTCCTCCTCATAGCTCCACAGCCACTGGTTGGGCTGGGCTGCCCTCGCACATTGGCCCTTGCGGGTACACCTGCAGGCAAGGGCCCATTGGGTCACCGCGTGGGTCTCAGGCTTTTGGATGATTGGCCACAAGGGGGTTGAAAGGATGGCCCAGCTGGAGCGCAGTAAGCAGGGGAGATGAACATCACTGTGCTCACAGAGGAAGGGGCCAAGCACCAGGGCTCGGTGGTCAATGCATGGGCTTTGGCCTTGACAGTAAGAGGGGGCCGTGCTGCAGAGGGAAGGCGCACGCATCTGGCTTAGGGGTGCCGTAGGGATTCCTGGGGCTGCCATGCAGAGCATGGGCTGGAGGGGACACCTGGGAGAAGGGACAGAGGCCTGGCCCAGGGTAGAGGTGGGGGAATGAGAAGTGAGCAGGTTTGGCCGTGGTGGGAAGGGGCTGCCGAGCAAAGTCTTGGTTTGGTAGGATGGGACAGGATGGAGGAACTCAGCAGCGACCTGAGTCTTTTTTATTTTTTAATATATTTTATTGATTTCAGAGAGGAAGGGAGAGGGAGAGAGAGCTAGAGACATCGATGAGGAGAGAGAATCATTAATCAGCTGCCTCCTGCACGCCCCACACTGAGGATCTAGCCCACAACCCGGGCATGTGCCCTGACAGGGAATCTAACAGTGACCTCCTTGGTTAATGCTCAAACACTGAGCCACACCGGGCGCAGCCCGAGTTTTTACCACAGGGAGCCAAACTGGCCTCCTGGCATGCCCAGAGCTGCTTCCAGGTGTGGCCTCCCAGCATGCACCACCTGTCAGCCCAAACCTGGGCGTAGGTGCTGCACTCACCTGCCCTGGAGGATGCACCAGCCACACAGCGGGTCCCGGGCCTGGAGGCAGCTGGTGCAGTCGGGGAGCTGGGGGCAGGCCGCCACGGGTACCCGGTCTACCTGGATGGGCAGTAGGGATAGAAACAGTGGGTGCGGGCACTCAGGCCTCATGTACTCAGACCCCTGGGCCAGCCCTCACCTGCTGGGCGGTCAGGACGTAGAGGTGGCTGCTGCTGTTGTCCACAAGCAGGTCGGGGCTGATCGCTGAGCCTGGAGGCCCCACTTGCTGGGAGTGGTACACCTGGCTTTGGGAGCCATTGAGAAAGACCTGGGGGATGACAAGGACAGGGCTGGGCCAGACCGCTGAGCCAAGGCCCCCTCTCAGATGGCCCCAGGCCAACTGTTCAGGGCATGTGCTCTTTTCCAGACTGGGGATCCCAGGCCACAGAGGGTGGGGAAGGCCCATGGCTGTCCATTCTGCCCATGTTGCCTCCTCCATTCAGCATCACCCAGCTAGGGTGGCAGACCCACCCTGGGTGAGGCCCTTGGGCACCAGGGGCCGGAAGACAAGCTGTGGGGAGGCAAACAGGTCACAAGAAGGCAAGAGTTTGCCTCGGAGAGACTTCTGGGGCTAGGCTGGCTCTGAGGGCCAGGCACTGCCCACCCTGCCTCCATGCCACCCTCATCCACCTTGGCTGTTAGCTCCCACTATTGGCTGGAGAAGTTGGGGTTGCCTAGGAGACACCTGGGACGTCATCGTAGGTGATGTCTCTGGGCGCCAGGCAGCCAGCAGGTGGCACCCGGCCAGCCAGGACACAAGCTGAGGCGGAGGGTACCTGGGGCTGCCCTGAGCCGCTGCAGGGCCTGGCCCGGCAGTGTTAAGACCGTAGGGCCAGGAGGCTGGCGATGACAGGCCCTCACCTTATGCAGCTGGCCCTGGGTGTCCCCCAGGAAGGCTACCATGTGCCCATCTGCCTGGAGGGCTGCGATGGCGCTGATGGGCTGCCCGAGGTGCAGCAGAGGCCTGGCCTCCAGGGGCTGGCGGCCAGCGATGGGGCTGGGGGTGTGCTCATCACCACAGGGGTACGACTCAGGGGAGTCCTGGACAGGCGGGGAGGGCAAAATCAGTTCTCAGAAATGGCAGAAGATACTTCCCCAGGCCCAGAGCTAGTCAGAGGAGGATAGCCAGGTGGCCAGTGAGGAGAGAGCAAGGCAGGATAGAAGGTAGGGCCAGGGAGCCCCATAGTAAGACCAAACCCGCTGCAGAGAGGGAGAAAGACAGACCAGCTAGGAGACTTGGAGACCAAGCCGGCCCCTTTATGACATCCTCTAACCAAGAGGCCACGGGTCATTGTCACTTGAGAGTGTCCAGCTGCCTGGGGCTCAGGACTACATATGGCAGCCCCTGCCCTGGGCTGAGAGATGCCGCAGGACCACGAGGGACAGGGACAGAGAGGCAGGCGAGGCCAGATGAGGCAGCGAGAGAAGACCAGAGCCGCCACCAAAAGACAGTGGGCAAAGCCTGAGGTGATAGGACAAGTGTGGGGCCCAGGCCCAGCCACTTACAGGGGGCAGGGTGACGCAGCGTGAAGTGACGCCATACTCCACGGTGGCTTCCTCCGTGCCGCTGGGGCCCCGGCCGCCTGCTGTGTAGCAAAGGCGCCGGGCCTGCTCCATGCTGCCGTCCAGCTCTGCCAGGGGGAAGGCGCACAGGGCCGCCTGTGTCCCCTTTGGGCCTGCGGCAAAGGCCCCCAGCAAGGTGCCCGGGGCGAGGAAGGCAGCCTGGATGAGGCCCTGACCATGGCAGTGGAGGGGCACCTCCACGTAGGAGTAAAGATTGGCATCACCCAGGCAGACTCGGGCAACATAGGAGCGATAGTCGGCCTGTGCCCGGGCCCCACGACGGCGGAAGACGAAGTAGGCGGAGCGGGTGTTGGCAAAGGCCGCCACGTAGCTGTTGTTGTAGTCAGACAAGTCTCCCACCACGAGACGGCCCAGGCCCTCGCTGGAGAAGGGTTGCGGCCCAGCCAGTTGGCGGACAGTCAGGGGCGGTACCCCTCCTGACAGCTTGCCCGCCAGGCCTCTGGCCACCAGCAGGAGGTCCCGGCCCGGTGCAGGCACCACCAGGCCCACCGTGGCCACTCCTGGGGCATTGGCGGCCACAAACTGCCCATCGCCTGGGTCCTCGGCCTGATACAGAAGCTGGGACACGTCCTCAAGGCGCCGCTTCTCGCACACGCCCTGCCGCACCTGCCCGCAGGCCACCAGCTCCTGGGCCCGGCTGCTCACGAGTAGCAGCTGGTTGGCGTTATCAGCGAGCTGGGCCTGCGGGCACTCAGCCGGGTCACGGAAAGGCACGCAGTCGGGGCTGTCGAAGATGGGGCCGGTGACAGCCACAGCCTCAAGCTGTAATTCCGGGCTGAGCTGGAAGAGGCGGTTCACCGCCCCCACGTAGACTGTGCCCTGGCCGGGTGCCAGTGCCAAGTGGTTGAAGGTAGTGTTGAGTGCGGAGAAGCGATGGGCCTGAGTCGGGGGCAGCGGTGGGCACAGCAGCAACAGCACGAGCAGGAGGTGGGGGCCGAAGGGAGACCAGGGAGCCATCACCGGGGCCTGGGGGAGAGCCGAGCACCTGAGGCCCAGTGGGAAGGGAGCACTGCCTCCCCACCCCTGGTCGGCATGAGTCAGGGCGGTGAGGGGGACAGAGGAAGAGGGGGTAGAGAAAGAGCACGAGAGGGAGAGAAGAATTGAGAAGAGAGATAAAAACAGAGGGAGAGAAGCACAGAGAGGCAGAGAGGAGGAGCCATAAAGCAGGGACAAAGAAAGAACAGAGAGAAGCAAAGAGAAGAGACAGCCCGGCCTGTATGGCTCAGTGGTTGAGCATTGACCTACGAACCAGGAGGTCATGGTTCGATTCCTGGTCAGGGCGCATGCCCGGGTTGCGGGCTCGATCCCCAGTGTGGGTGTGCAGGAGACAACCGATCAACGATGCTCTCTCATCATTGATGTTTCTATCTCTCTCCATCTCCGTTCCTCTCTGAAATCAATAAAAGATTTTAAAAGAAGAGAGAGAGCAGAGAGAGACATGGAGACAGAGAGAGAAGGAGTCAGAAAGGGGGCAGAGAGAGGACAGAGTGACAAAGAGACTATCCAAGAGATGGGGGGGGGGGTCACATACATGCACAAGGAAAGAATTCTTTCATCTTCTACTTTAAATGTATGTGTTTAGATTGTTGAAGGGGGACAGATCCTGAAAAGCCACAAGACCACAAATAGGACACAGTGACAGAGGGGCTGTGACACAGAAAGGAAAGACCATGGAGAGGAGGGCAGGGCAGAGGGGGTGTTGATGGGGAGAGGGGCATGAGGCAGAGGTGTGGGAGCACCCAGAAGAGGGGGAAAGGGAGCAGGAGCCCACAGACAGGAGGATGTGGGCGAAGGAACGCTGGTGGAAGCCACATCGTGGGGGATCCTGTGCCCACCATCCAGACAAGAGAAGTGGCATGGGGGCAAGAGGTGGGAGGGTTGGCAAGAGCAGGGAGACCCCGTCAGGGACAGGAAACTGGCCCTGGGTCAGTGGCAAAGAGGGACCTTTACGAGCACGGAGAGGGAGTGCTGGAGAGAGGAGAACGAGCCAGGGAGAAACTGAGGCAGTTGGAGGGATGCAGGCCGAGACACCACCCCAGATCTCCCCAAAGATGGCAAGGAGGGGGGGCAAGCCAGGGCCAATGAGAAGAGGGTCATGCCACAGAGGGCTAGGGGGTGGTCAGGGCAGAGGTTGGGGAGAGCTGGGCCTGGGGGAGGTGAGGAGAAGTCACCAAGAGACAACATGGGTACAGGAGATCTGTCCCCTGCTCCATGGGCCCCAGCGGCCAGGGTCCATTGGGGCCTGGCACCACGAGTGTGGATGTGGAGGGGGACAGAGAAAAGGGGGGAGTGAGAAGAAGACAGCCAGGAAGAGAGCTTGAGTGAGGAGAGGGTAGTGGGGAGGAAGGCCGAAGAGCTTGAAGGGGGCCCCACACCGAGAAGCCATAGGCGCAGCTCCTCACCCATTTGGAGACATTTGGACCCCAGACTGGAAGTAGCTCCCACGGGCCTGGTGGGGGCGTGAGCCTGAGCCCTGCCTCCCGGTGGGGGGCCATTAGCAGCAGCCCCTGCCCAACAGCCCTAGCGGCTGCCTCGGTGGCCAGGCAAGAGAGACAGAGAGAGATGCCAACAGGGCAGAGCCTGTGGGCCTTGGCGGACTCTCGCTCCACCCTCCTCCTGACCCCAAGCCCAGAGCCACAGAGAAGGGGACAGAGCTGGCTCCCAAGCTGAGCCCGGAACCCGCATAACCATGCATGTGGGCGCGCCAGGGGCAGGCCCACAGTTGCTCAGTGTGTCCCATGCCCGCCAGCAAAGACGCCAGCAGAGACGCACGCCCGGGCTCGCAGGCATGTGGCTGCGTCAGAGCTTTTTATCTTGCTAACACAGACAGGAAGGTCAGGCCTGGCTGAAAGGCAGGGCCGTTTCCTCTCGACCTGGGATATCAGCGGCAGTGTCCGTGGCATGTGGGTGACGGGCTAGGGATTGTGGCCAGGAGGTGCAGCACATCGGAGCCCCACACCCAGGCTCCCCAGTGCTGTTTTACCTGGCCCACCCCTCCCCGGGACATCTCTGGGGACTGGGGACCCGGACACTCACCGTTGAGAAGGGGAGCAGCAGCGGGAAGCACATCTCGTCACTTCAACTGCCCCAGGGCAGTGGTGACAGGCACAAGACTGCTGTGGGGGGCATTGCCCTGAGTGGGAGGGAGACAGTTGAGGCTTGGCCCCATTCACACTGGCCCTGGGGGAGGCGGGAGGTTTGGGGGGGGGGGCAAGGGCCTAGTGGCCAGGCTCCACCACAGCTGGCAGCTTTGTCAATAGTGGCCGGGCCAAGGGAGCCCTGCCTCCACCTCAACAATGTCCCCTCTGTCCAGAGGCCAGGGACCCACTATCTGGTGCTCTCCCCCCACCCCACCCCGGCTGTTCTGGCCAGGGGGCTCCCTGCCACTCCCCACCCTCAGAGAGACACCCCCTAGGATCTGGGGACAAAGGGACAGGGTTTCCTCCAGCCAGAAAAATGAGAGCCACACAGCCGGCCCCACCCCTGTGGTGTCAGCCAGCGAGCTCCTCCTTGTGAACAGCTCAGGGGAGGCCCCAGAGCCCCCATGGGAGGGTCAGGGCGCTCAGTCCCTGCAATGCCAGACTCAGCCTTAGTAGCCTTGGTGCCTGGCTGGAGTGCCAGCCCTGGCCCTCAATGCCGGCCTTTGTCCGGACTGGGGGCAGGGGAGACGCTGACAAAGGCAAGGCGTCCAGGACACGTTCCCCCCAACACCCCCACCCCTTTGGCCCAGAATAAGAACTGGCCCATCCAGCCCCACCTCGGGGGACCGGCAAAGTCGTGCCAGGTACATCCTGGTGGTGGTGCACAGTGCCAGCAGAGGATGCACAGGAAGGGGTGGGGGGCATGGCCCGCAGGAACTCAACCCTGAGCTTCAGGCATCGGCATCGCAACTGGTTGCTGGCGGTGCCCCTCCCCCTCCCCCAAGGAAACACCATCCCAGGAAGGGCCTACATCCCCCTCCATGCTTGGGGCGGGGAAAGGAGTGTCCTTTGGCAGCTGGCTGCCTTGCCACCCTCACAGGGCACCGTGTGCACACTAAGCCAGCAGAGCCAGGGCTCTGCCCCAAGGCGCAGGGGCAGGTGTGCAGAGATCGGAGACCCTGCCTTCACCACGGTGAGCTGCAGCAGCAGGCTCTGGGCAAGGTGGCAGCAGCAGTTTTGCCGCCACCTGGCTGGGCCAGTTGGGTGGCTGTGGGGGCAGGGAGCCAGGCGGGCCACTTCCCTACCCTGTGCCCTGCCCTTGGCAGCGCCAGCTCTTCCATTTGGGGGGCAGAAGTACGGGGTCCTACTTCCCAGAGGTGTGCTGTGCCCCTTAGGCATCAGGAGGTGCCATCACAGGGCTGGCCCCTGAAGGCCTTTCCCGGATGAGAGTTAGTTGGCCCTGTGGACCCCTGGCTTCTCTCAGGTCCCAGCACAGCCCGAGGTGGTGCTCCCCAATCCAGAGGCCCCTGCACCCCTTGCTCTCACGAGCCCTGGTTCTTGCCTACCTGGGTGGGCCGCGGGCAGGGGCTGAGGAGCAGCTGGTGCCAGAAGTGCGTCTCCGTGGAGCCCCGGCCTCCCTCCCCACAATGCAATCGTGCCCAACCGGACTCATCCTGGCGGATGAGGCAGCCCAGCCCCTCCCCATCCACCCCTTTGCCCAACAGCGCAGGGCGGTTGCTGCTGCCCTCTGCTGGCCTTGATAGGCATGGCAGAGGCTGTGGGCACCTGGCAGGAGCAGGTGAGAACAGGGTGGTGCCCTCCCATTGAGTCGTCAGGGGAGCATTCTATAGCCTTCCAGGAAGTGCCTTCTGGGTGCCAGGCTCGAGCCTGGCATTGGCACCGTTCAGAGACGAAGCCCACTTCCACATGCTGAAGTGTTTTCTGGGTCTCGGGCAGAGCTACTTGCCAACAGTTAAGGCCCCACTGCCAGAAAAGCCCATCTGTGGAGGGCATCTCCAGGCACAGGGAGGAGAAGTCACAGCTAGAGGCAATCCGGGTCTCAGGAAGAGGAAGTGAGGTTTAAGCGAACCTTAAACCAGTGCTGCGACTACGGCCCTCCTCAGGAGGTCTGGGGCTGGGCTAAGTCCGTGGTTCCCAACGTGGAGCACACGCCCCACAGGGGGGCAATTTGATTTTTAAGGGGGGCAATTTGAGAATGAGTTATTAACAGCGAATTTTTTTGCATTTCTTATGGTTCTAGGGGCCTCATATACGAAATATAAATATATAGTGACCTATTTATGTATTTCAGTTCTCTATTATAGTTTCAAAAGAAACTATTTGCTATTTTTTTCATATCACTTCATATTATTTATTTTTATTTTTTTAAATTTTTTAAAAAAATTTTTATTGATTTTTTTACAGAGAGGAAGGGAAAGGGATAGAGAGTTAGAAACATCAGTGAGAGAGAAATATCGATGAGCTGCCTCCTGCACACCCCCCACTGGGGATGTGCCTGCAACCAAGGTACATGCCCTTGACCAGAATCAAACCTGGGACCCTTCAGTCCACAGGCTGATGCTCTATCCACTGAGCCAAACTGGTTAGGGCTCACTTCATATTATCATTATCATTTTAAAAAACAATTTCTTAGTGATTTCTTCCTCAGTACTTCAACCTTCCTTTCGTTCTTTTGTTTTTCTCTTTCATGGGTGCCATGTTCTTTGGAAGCTTGTTTAGACCAAGTAAATGGCCTTTTAGGCTTCCTCCACGTGAATAGGAGTTACTTTTTGGATAATAAGAATTATATGTCACGGGGGGGGCATCAGGATTTCAGAGATGCTTAGGTGGGGCATGGCCAAAGAAAGGTTGGGGACCACTGGGCTAAGTGTTCACGTATATTAACTCATTCATTCCTTCCACTGGCCCCAGAAGGGGTTATAGCTATTTCCCCCAGTTCACAGGAGAGGAAACTGAGCCATAAGAGGTTAAGAAACTTACACAAGGTTGCACAGCTAGCCCAGCCGGCATCATTTAGTGGTTGAGTGTTGACCTATGAACCAGGAGATCACGGCTCAATTCCCAGTCAGGGCACATGTCCGGGTTGGGGGCTTGATCCCAGTGGGGGGCGTGCAGGAGGCAGCTGATCAATGATTCTCTCTCATCATTGATGTTTCTTTCTTTCCCCCTCTCTTCCTCTCTGAAATCAATAAAAAAATATTTTTTAAAAAAGGTTGCACAGCTACTAAGTGGCAAGGCTAAGAGTCAACCACAGGGCCCCTGCACTTAACCATGAGGCCACGTGGCCCTGGACCATGAACGTGGCAGGCTTTGGAAGGAGGAGAGATAGGGACTGCTGAGGCTGTCTGCAGGTGACATGCCCATGGGTGTTTCCCTCTTCCTGGGGCACAAGGTTAGTCGGGTAGGCTTTGAGGATGCAGAGGTCAGCAAATCAGGGAGAACTTGGACTTATCTGGTGCCTTTCTTTTTCTTCACACTTTACCAACACTTGCACTTAGTACTTTGACCTAGTATTTAGTACTTTCTGTCAATATGAGGGGTGTGAAGTGGTTAGTATGCCTTGCTGCTTATTTTTTTGTGGTTTTTTTTTTTGTTGTTGTTGTTGTTAATCCTCACCTGAGGATATTTTGTCTATTGCTTTTCAGAGAGTGGAAGAGAGGGAAGGAGGGAGGGAAGAAGAGAAAGAGAGAGAAAGAGAGAGAGAGAGAGAGAGAGAGAGAGAGAGAGAGAGAGAGAGACATTGATGTGAAAGAGATACATTGTCTGCTTGCCTTCCACATGTGCCTGGCGGGGAATGAACCTGGTATGTGCCCTTAACTGGGAATTGAACCCGCAACCCTTTGGTGCGTGGGCCGACGCTTTAACCACTGAGTGCACTGGCCAGGGCTTTCCTCTTCTGCGAAATGCCTGATCATGTCTTTGTCAATTTTTCTATATGAATTGTCTTTTCCTTAGTATTTTGAGAGAGTCTTTACTGGTATATATTCTAGATACCAGTCCTTGGTCTGTTATGTCTTCTCCCTGCCCATTACTTGTCTTCTCAGTTTGCCTATAGCATCGTTAGATGAAGAAGTCTTAAATTTGAATATAATTACATTTATTGATCTTCTATTTTATGGTTTGTCATTTTTGTCTTGTTTAGAAATCCTCCCCTATCCAAGAGCATAGAGATTTCCTCATGTGTTCTTTTCTGAATATGTTTCTAGGTTTTCATATTCAGGACCTTAATCCATAGAATGGGTTTGTTTGTATATGGTGTGAGGTAGAGATCATGTTTTATATTTTTCCACATTGGTGTCTATTGTCCATACCCCATTAATCAGCCCATCCTTCTGCACAAATGTGTGGTGAGCCCTTGGTCGTATGCCACATCCCGTGTCTATGTGAGCATGGCTTCTTCTGTCCATTGGATTTACTCGCCTACCCTGTTGTACTTACTAGAACTTTAAAGCAAGTCTTCATTCTTGGGAGTCTCTTCTTTTTTACTCTCTTTCTCTTTCTCTTTTTTTCTTCCTTGTGCTTCCCCTTCATTTGTTACTCCTCCTTCTCCTCCTCATCATCATTCACAATTATCTTGCTTATTCTAGGACCTCCAGTTTCCCTTAGAAGTTTAAGAAACAGCCCTGGCCTGCTTGGCTCAGTGGATAGAGCGTCAGCCTGCAGACTGAGGGGTCCCGGGTTCGATTCCGGTTAAGGACACATGCCTGGTTTGAGGGCTCCATCCCCAGTGGAGGGTGTGCAGGAGGCAGCCCATCAATGATTCTCTCTCATCATTGATGTTTCTGTCTCTCTCTCCTTCTCCCTTCCTCTCTGAAATCAATAAAGAAATATATATATATATATATATATATTTTTTTTTTTTAAAGAAGTTTAAGAAACAGATTGTCAAGTTCCAGAGAAAACTCTGGTGGGATTTTTTTGAATTTTGAATCACTTTGGAGACTAGCTATCTCTAAAATATTGAGTTTACCCCTGTATGAGCATAGTACATCTCTCTATTTATTAAGATCCTTTCAATACATTTCCCCCTAAAGGAATTGAACATCATTTGTTAGATTTATTACTAGAGACTTGGTTTTTTTGTGCCATTATAAATGCTATTTTCTTTTTCTTTTTTAAAAAAATATATTTTATTGATTTTTTACAGAGAGGAAGGGAGAGAGATAGAGAGCCAGAAACATCGATGAGAGAGAAACATCGATCAGCTGCCTCCTGCACAACTCCCACTGGGGATGTGCCTGCAACCCAGGTACATGCCCCTGACCGGAATTGAACCCGGGACCCTTCAGTCCGCAGGCCGACGCTCTGTCCACTGAGCCAAACCGGTTTCAGCAATGCTATTTTCTTTTAAATTCACCTTCCGGATTGTGTTGCTGGTATATAGAAACACACTTTTTGTGTATGGATTTTGTTTTTTTTTTTGTTTTTTGTTTTTTTTTTAATATATTTTATTGATTTCTTACAGAGAGGAAGGGAGAGAGACAGAGAGTCAGAAACATTGATGAGAGAGAAACATCGATCAGCCGCCTCCTGCACATCTCCCACCGGGGATGTGCCCGCAACCCAGGCACATGCCCTTGACCGGAATCAAACCTGGGACCCCTCAGTCCGCAGGCCGACGCTCTATCCACTGAGCCAAACCGGCCTCAGCTTGTGTATGGATTTTGTATCAAACAACTTTGTAAACTCCTGTATTACGTCTAATAATTCTTTCTGGATTGCCTTTGTGAATTTTTTTTGTTTTTTTACTTACATAATTTTTAAAATAAATATATTTTTATTGATTTCAGAGAGGAAGGGAGAGAGAGAGAGTTAGAAACATCAATGATGAGAGAGAATTATTGATAGGCTGCCTCCTGCACGCCCCACACTGGGGATCAAGCCCCCAACCTGGGCATGTGCCCTGACCAGGAATCGAGCCGTGACCTCCTGGTTCATAGGTCAATGCTCAAACACTGAGCCACACTGGCCAGGCTCAAACATCATTCTTTTGCATGTGATTATTCAGTTTTCCCACAACCATTTATTGAAGAGACTGCCTTCTCTCTATTGAATGGTCTTGGCTCCATTGCTGAAGATCAGTTGACTATATAAGTGAGGATTTCTTTCTAGGCTTTATTCCGTCCCATTGGTCTATTTGTCTGTCTTCATGCCAGTACCACACTGTTTTAATTCCTATAGTTTTGTAATATGTTTTGAAATCAGGAAGTGTGAGTCCTTCTTCCTACTTTCTTTAGGATTGTTCTATTGTGGTTTTTCTAACTTCCCGAGTTGGTGCTCCTCTTATTCATTTTAAGGCTATACATTTCCTCCTAAGTACCGCTGGGCTACATCCCATGAGTTTTCATGTGTAGTTTTATTTTCATTGTTGTTCAGTTCTGTTTTTAGATTTCCATGTACATTTAAATTTCCAAACATTTAGGAGGACTTATCTTATTATTGCTACCAATTTATGAGTTTATCCTATCGCAGCTTGGGAACATGATCTGGATAATACCAATTCTTTCAGTATTTGTTGAGATTTGTTTTGTGGCTCAGGACATGGTGAGTTATAGTAAATGTTCTAGGGCCTATACTATAATCTAGGTGAACTGATAAGAGTGTGTAGTCTTTAGTTTTGGAAAGCCCATTCATCAAGTTTGTTCATTCCCTCCCCCTATATTCTTACTAGTTTTGTCTGCTTGAGCTGCCAATTGTAGTGAGAGGTGGTATAATTTATTGTGGTGAATGTACTAATTTATTAATTTTTCCTTTTCCTTTTTTGTTTGATATACATTCAAGGCTCTGTCATTAGGCAGGTACGCACACGTTCACGATGGTTAATGCTACAAATGAATTATTTACTTAATCATTATGCAGCAATCCCTTTAATTCCTAATAATATTTGTGCCCTGAGGTCTACTTTGTCTGACATTAATTTCTCTTGACTAACTTCCTTTAGGATGGTATTTGCCAGGTTGTCTCTTTCCATTCATATCAATTGGGGTTTGGTGGCAGACCACAGAGCCATTCTAGTTATTTAAGTTTTTTTTGTTGTTGTTTTTTAAAGGATTTATGTTCAGGTAGGGATGACTTACATAATCTTGGGAAGAAATGGAGGAACAACTCAACAACTCCCCACCTTCTTTAAAATTTTTAAAAAATTGATTTCAGAAAGGAAGGAAGAGGGAGAGAGAGAGAAACATCAATGATGAGAGAGAATCGTTGATCGGCTGCCTCCTGCACACCCCACACTGGAGACTGAGCCCACAACCCAGGCATGTGCCCTGACCGGGAACTGTGACCTCCTGGTTCATAAGTTGACACTCAACCACTGAGCTGGGCAACAACTCTCCACCTTTTCATTTACCGCTTCCCTGGAATCAGGAACGAATCCTAACCTCAAAACTTCGATAAAATGCAGTCTATCTTGCACTCCCCGCCCCCCCATGGGACCAAGCCCCATTTCCCCAGGCTGTCTATGCAGATCTTCAGCCAACACCTGACTCTCTGCTAGAGCCTGGCTGCCTCAGAGGATCTCAAGGCTAGAGTTCATCCAAGCTGGAAACTCCCCCGGCCACTGCTTATTCATCATTTCCAGGGGGCTGCTGGTGCAGGCCCAGCAAGTGCTAACTGGGTGAGAGCTACTCTCCAACCTGACCCTCCCTCAGTGAAGGGTGCTGTCACCCACTAGGCCACCCAAGCCAGAACCTAGGGGTCTTCTTGACTTTCCCCTTTCCTGTCCCTAATGCCTGACCTGCCCCCTCCCCCATGCCTGTTGATTTTCTTCTAATCTCTCTCTAATCTGTCCAGGATTTCAGGCCTCAGCATGTCTTGTCTGGGCTGCTTTAGGTGGTGTGTTCGCTCATCTATGCCCCTCTCTCTGTGTCTATCATGTATCAATCTATCCTCTCTCATCAAACAATCAATCTATCATCTATTTTTTGAGGTGACATTCACTTAACACAAAATTGTTCATTCCAAAGTGCACAATCCAGTGGCATTTAGTGCATTCACAATATTGTGCAACCATCACCTCTATTGTTCCAGAATATTTTCATCACCCCAAAAGGAAACCTTGTACCTGTTAGCAGTTATTCTTCATTCCTCTCCTCCCAGGCCCCTGCCAGCTGCCGATCCCCTTTCTGTCTCTGTGGGTTTGCCTATTCTGGATATTTCATATGAATGGACTCATATGGTATGTGTCTTTTGTGACTGGCTCCTTCCACTCAATCAGTATCATGTTTTTGCAGTTCACCCATGTTGCAGCATGGGTCAGAACTTCATTCTTTATTACAGCTATATAATAAAAGCCTAAGCAACTGTTATGGCGGAACGACCAGAACGACCGGTCGCTATGATGCGCACTGACCACCAGGGGGCAGACGCTCAATGCAGGAGCTGCCCCCTGGTGGTCAGTGTGCTCCCACAGGGGGAGTGCTGCTCAGCCAGAAGCTGGGCTCATGGCTGGCAAGCCGAGTGGTAAGGAGCAAGCAGGTGGGTGGTAAGGAGTGAGGGATCCCGGATTGGGAGAGAGATGTCTGACTGCCGGCTTAGGCCCGATCCCCAAGGGGTCCCAGACTGTGAGAGGGTGCAGGCTGGGCTGAGGGACCCCCCTCCCCAGTGCACAAATTTCATGCACCGGACCTCTAGTATATATTTTACTGATTTCAGAGAGGATGGGAGAGGGAGAGATAGAAACATCAATGATGAGAGGGAATCATTGATCAGCTGCTGCCTCCTGCACGCCCCACACTGGGGATGGAGCCCGCAACCCAGGCATGTGCCCTGACTGGGAATCGAACTGTGACTTTCTGGTTCATAGGTCGACACTCAATCAGAGCCATGCTGGCTGGGTAGAACTTTTTATAGAATTCTTTTTATAGTGGTGTGCCTCTCTCCAAACAACTCTCCACACAACCTGCTGTAAGCATAACTCCATGTGTTTTGCATCCTGCTGAAAACTTTTCAGTGGCTTCTTGTTGCCAATGGAATAGGTTCAGGCTCCTTGGCCCCTTCCCCTACACTCAAGCATCAATACCCCGAATCTTGCTCCTGATCCACTCCTGGTCCCTTGCAAAATGTTCCCTCCTATAACTAGAGGGTCTGGAACAGCCATGGGCAAACTACGCCCGTGGGCCGAATCCGGCCCGTTTGAAATGAATAAAACTAAAAAAAGAAAAAAAAAAAGACCGTACCCTTTTATGTAATGATGTTTACTTTGAATGTATATGAGTTCACACAAACACTCCATCCATGCTTTTGTTCCGGCCCTCCGGTCCAGTTTAAGAACCCATTGTGGCCCTCGAGTCAAAAAGTTTGCCCACCCCTGGTCTAGAAGCACATCTTCCCCGCTGCTCCTTGCCAGGCTGGGTCAGGACCCTTCCTCCTAGTGTTCCCCCAACCAGCCCACTTTGTAGCTGTTTTTCCCATACGATCTCTCTGGAAGTCCTCTCCTCACCCCAGCGCTGGGTCCAGAGTCCTATTTGGGACCCGCCAATATTTTTGTGAGATGTTGATGAATCCGCCTCCCCCCCAGCATGCCAGCCACAGAATGTGCTGAGCTGTGTCTTCAGGTGGCGTGGGGGCTGTTATTCTTTCCCTTCAGGCCTGTTGCCCGTCCCTGTGTCTCCCCCACGCCAGGCCGGACAAAGAGCACAGGAGGCAAGAACACAATTTCCATGGGCAGTTTTTACTGAGGGACTGAGGGAGGCTTCCTGGCCCGAGGGCTGAGCCCCCCTCCACCCCCGAAAGGCACACAGCAGCGGTGGGGTCTCCCTCTCGGGCAGGAGCTAGCTTTGTGGAGACAGCTTCTCCGGCTGACCCCTCTTTGGCACTGAGCTGGGAACACTGGTGCCCACACTCATGGCAGCACAGTGTCCATTTCCCCCTCTGGCTGGCCTGGGCCCCCCTGGTGGCAGCTGGCAGTGTAGGCTGGTGGGCCGACAGGCTGGCTGGGGCTGGCTCAGAGGCTGGGCCACCTGTGGAAGGACCGCAGCCCGGGCTGCCTCCCCTGCTAGCAGGGTGCTCACATTGGCAATCGAGAAGGCTACAAACGGGAATCCAATAAATTAGCTTGTAGGGACCGAGAGGGACAGGGACTACATTCTTCTTATCGCTTGCTGAGAAATGTTGTGCAATTCTTTCTCCCGAGAGCTCTTCGGGACAAGTGGTGGGGAGAAGGGGCAGTGACCCTAGTCTGGCCCTGGGTCCTGTTTGGCCATTTCTATGGCAGGGAGGGCGTCCAGTGGAGCCGTGGCAACCACTTGGGCAGTGGCAATAGAAGGATGGACCATAGGGTCTCCGAGGGACTGAAAAGGAGGACATAAGGGGATTTCGGTCTCAGGAGGGCAGTCCCCACAGATGCCGAGGCTCAGTACAGACTGTCCTGGTGGTGTGGGCTGGGGTACCTCCTGCCCCTCTCTGCCTCCCCAAAGCAAAGAGAGGACTCAGCTACCCTGCTCAGGTCACATTCATGGTGGGGCAGGGGAGGGGCACGGTTGGGGAGGGCAGCAGTGTAGGACCTTCCATGTCTCCTTGCCCGAGGGCAGGGGCACGAGGGTCAGGCGTGCCCTTTCGCTGGCAGTCATCTAGGCAGGTCAGGCCAGTGGCAGGGAGGCCTGGGTGGAGGGAGAGTCATGCAGGGTGGGCCTGCGGTGGGCTGGGTGGAGGGGGGTGTGGGTAGGCAGGCACTGCTGTTTCCTTCATATGATCCGAGGGCTTGGGGAGGGGCAGGGGCTGAGGGCCCAGAGCCACGGCCCTCTGTCAGGTGGCAGCGCCCTGGACGACCCTGCGGCCCTGGCCCAGGATCTGGCAGAGCTCCTGGAGACGCTGCTGCATCTTGGGGATGCCGGCCAGCTGCTGCTCAAGCCGCTGCTTCTCCTCAGTCAAGCTTAGGCGGGCGGCTGAGTCCAGCTTCTCGAACTTCCAGCCGCCCTCGCCATCGAACTGCAGCAAGTGTGTGTGGTACTTCCTGGGCCGGGAGAGGGACAGGGACAGAGATGCAGAGGCTGCTCAGCAGGAGACACGTGGCGGGTTCCCTGCTCCCCTGATGGCAGCACCATCTCCTCCCTCCCCCCAAAGCTGTGGGGGTGTAGAATTTGGGAAGGGCGCTCCCTCCCCTCGACTCCAGGCAGGAAGGGAGGGCACCTACCACAGGGAGGGGCGGTGGGTGATGGAAAGCAGAGCGATGCCTGCATCCTTGGCCGCTTGGAAGATCTTGCCTTCCACGTCGATGCTTACAGCGCTGGTGCATTCATCCAGGAGGGCATACTTTGGCCTTGAGAGTGGGAGCAGAGCGGGCAAGGCTGTGGACCCTCCATTGCTGTTGACCTGGTCTGGGCCCGACCCCCCACCTCTTGGGGCCCAATTCCTGCTGGGGCCTCCTAACCGTACTGCCTTCCCCCTCAGGAGGCCCCGGGGAGCATGCACGCTGAGCAGCCGCGTAGTCTCAGCCACGGGCTTGGAGAGCAGCCAGTGCTTGAGGGAGCTCTAGCACCCTGGACAGACCACTCACTTATGGTAGAACATGCGGGCCATGCCGATCCTCTGCTTCTCGCCCCCTGACAGAACGTCCTTCCAGTCACACACGGCCTCCCAACCTAGGCAGGGGACAAGGGGGCTCTGTTCAATTCAACAAGGGCCCAGGCCCACTGGGCGTGGTGGGCCTGGTGAGAGGGAGCTAGGGAACACGAGACAGTGGAAGATGACTCTGGAGAAGGCCAATGGCTGACTATTTGTGCTCTGGGTGCTTGTCTGTCTACAGGTGATACTTAAAAATATATATTTTTATTAATTTCAGAGACGGGAGAGGGAGAGAGAGATGGAAACATCAGTGATGAGAGAGAATCACTGATTGGCTGCTTCCCGCACACTTCACACTGGGGATTGAGCCCGCAACCCAGGCATGTGCCCTGACCGGGAATTGAACCATGACCTCCTGGTTCATAGGTCAACGCTCAACCACTGAGCCACACCGTCTGGGCTGTAGGTTGATACTTCAATAGTCAAAAAGAAGTTGAGACCAGAATTATATACCCTCCAAAAGAAGATATGTGGGAGTCCTAACCCCCAGGACCTCAGAAGGTGACAGTATTTGGAGAAAAGGTCTTTACAGATGTGATCACGTCACAGTGAGGTCACTAGGGCGGACCCTGATCCAATACAATGGGTGTCCTTATAAAAAGGGGAAATTTGGACACAAAGATATAATAGAGAAAAGATGATGTGAGGAGACAGAGGGAGAAGATGGTTGTCTACGAGCCAAGGAGAGAGGCCTGGAACAGATGTTCCCTTACAGCCCTCAGCAGGAGCCAACCCTGCCGACACGTTGATCTTGGACTTCGGCCTTCCAGAGCTGGGGCTAACATATTTCTGCTGTTTAAGCTGCTCAGTCTGTGGTACTTTGTTCCAGCAGCCCCAGCAAACTCATCCAGGACCTGACAATGTGCCAACGAAGAGCCAGCCCCAGGAAGGCTGGCGTGGTCTCTCCAGAAGGCTTCTCACCCGTAGGCACCAGGCCTTTGTCTCGCTGCCTCGTGCCAGTCCCTTGGTAAGGCTCAGGCAGCTGCCTGAATGAGCAGGTGTGTGTATGATTCCTCCCCACAGGACTACAAGTTTTGGTAGAGTGCATGGTACCCTCAAAAAGACTATACTCCCTAGCTTGTCTTGAGGTATATGAGTATGTGACTGCATCCTGGCCAATGGGGTTCAAGTGTTATACATGTGGCAACTTCTAGCTTCTGGAACTTTCTTTAAAAGACAGATGGCTGCCGAAACCGGTTTGGCTCAGTGGATAGAGCGTCGGCCTGCGGACTGAAGGGTCCCGGGTTCAATTCCGGTCGGGGGCATGTGCCTGGGTTGCGGGCACATCCCCAGTGGGAGATGTGCAGGAGGCAGCTGATTGATGTTTCTCTCTCATCGATGTTTCTAACTTTCTATCGCTCTCCCTTCCTCTCTGTGAAAAATCAATAAAATATATTAAAAAAAAAAAAAGACAGATGGCACGCCCTAGCTGGTTTGGCTCAGTGGATAGACTGAAGGGTCCCAGGTTTGATTCCAGTCAAGGGCACATGCCCAGGTTGCAGGCTCGATCCCTGGGGGGGAGGGGCAGTGTGCAGGAGGCAGCCTATCAATGATTCTCTCTCATCATTGATGTTTCTATCTCTTTATCCCTCTCCCTTCATCTCTGAAATCAATACAAATATATATTTAAAAAAAAAGAAAGACAGACAGATGGCACTGTCCTGGCTGATGTGGCTCAGTTGGTTGAGCATTGTCCCATGCACCAAGAGGTCACAGGTTTGATTCCTGGTCAGGGCACATGCCCAGGTTGCTGGCTCAATCCCCAGTCTGGTTGCGGGAGGCAACCAATTGATGTTTCTCTCTCTCTCTCCCTCTCCCTTCCTCTTTCTTGAAAAATCAATAAAAACATATTCTAAAAAAGGAGACAGATGGCATATACCATTTCCCCCCACTTCCTCCATCCTATGGCCTGGGATATGATGTGAATGCAGGAACAGCCATCTTGGACCATGAGGTGACTAGGTGACTTTGGGAACAAAGGTCCACAAAGAGCAGGGCTGCTCCCACCAACTGTGTCCTGCCTTCCTCAGGACTTTTGTGTCACAGTAAGATAAACTTGTGAGTGACTTGAGCCACTGTGCATGCATGTGTGTGTGTGCGTGTGCGTGTACGTGTGTGTGTGTGTGTGTGTGTGTGTGTGTGTGTGCGGTTCTGTTGTTGACAGCTGAACTCAATGCTAATAGGGTATGATGGTCAGCCTCAAGGACCCCAGGCACAGAGGGGTGCCTGGAGGACAGGAGGGGTACACTTCTAAGGGGAGGGTGGCTGGAGCAAAAAGAGGTTGAGGCAGGCCAGGGGCAGCTGGGGATGAAGCTTCAGCATGACTGGCAACCTGGGCTCCACCGCCTGCAGCCCTCCTCCTGTGCAGGTGTGACGCTGGCAGTGGTTCCATTTAACGCTGGTGCTTAGGGAGGGATTAGTCACTAGTACCTGCTCCCTTCTACAGGTGGAGAGAGAGGCTCAGGTGAGGTCTTTGCTCAAGGTCAAGCTGACCCTAAGTGGCAGAGGCAGGAAGTGGAACCCTGCGGCTCAGGTTTCACTAAGAAGATCAGCTCAGCCCCGCCCTGAGTTCCGCACTGCCTCCTCACCTCCAGGCCCCACAGGCATTCGCAGACTAACGGGGTAGCCCCAGACCAATGCCTTCTCTTGCCACTAGGCTGTCCCTCCCTCTTCTCCTTCCCAGGGGATGGCGCCTCCCAGGGTCAAGGCAGAAACCGGATGTCCCCTCCACCTCTGCTCCTGCCTCCCACCCTCCAGGCCCTCTGCGCAGACGCCAGTGCGGGCTCCTCCCCGGCTGCCCTGCCCATGCCCCCACGCCTGAGGTCAGTCCTCTTGCTGAAATGCGACACAGACCTGTAACTTCCCTGCCTAAAGCATTCCAAGGGCTTTGTTCCCTGTGAGAGCTCTCCATCCCCCCTGCCCCCTCAGCTCCCCAGCCTGTTGTGAGCCTCTCACCTGATGGCAAGCACCATCTGGATGACCCCCCCCACCTGAGCCACCCGCTTCCTGTCAATCTTCCCTGTTAGGAGGGCTCTTGGGGCACCTAGCACACTGGCATCGTGGATGAGGGAGGCAGGGGCTGGGGTGGTAGCAGGTTGCTGGGTGGATGGCTCACTCCCTGGTGCTGAGAGGAGGATGTCCCACCCCCTACCTCCTTCCCGCTGCAGGATGTGGTTTAGGTGCACGATGTCCAGAATGGCTTCCAGGTGCTGCTCTGAATAGCCCTTCCTTCGCATGTCCTCCACTGAGTCAGGGTAGATCACCTGGTCACGCAAGGAGCCGACGGACATGTACGGCCTGTGGGAAAGCTGCATGTCCACCAGGGGTCGGGCGGCCCTGCCCGCGCCCTGTGTCTGTTTGGGCTCCTCCGTGAGCCCTGGCTGCCAGGGGTGGGGAGAACTTGAAGCCCACAGACCGCGCTACAAGTTCTCTAGGCAGTGCTCACACCCACCTATGCACACCAGGCCCACACACTCACATGTGCACACCACACACTCGCCCTGCATGCAGAAGCATGTATGCATGCATTGACACAGCACACGCATGCACATGTTCACATGCACACACACCACGTCTCCTCCCTGCAGTATGTACTCTCATGCATGCACACCACGCAGCTGTAAAGTCACCAGGTGAGGGGGCATGGTAAGGGGCAAGCGGAGGCTCCACAGTCCCTCTGATTCTGGGGGCAGCATCTTGCTGTCCTCTCCCGAGGCCCCAAGCTCTACCATCTCCATGGTGTCAGTTCCACAGGTGGGAAGGGGCAAGGGGCACAGCCGGGGGCCCTGGTTCCCTCCCTCTCCCTGCACCACTCACCTCTGGGGGATATAGAACATGCGCTGGGGCGGGGGCTTGTAGAGCACACCTCCATACGTGGGCCAGAGCCCACCAAGGATCCGGAACAGAGAACTCTTGCCGCAGCCATTGGGGCCAGTGATGAGCAGGTGCATGCCATCTTCCACCTGTGGAGGCAGTGCCATGTGGTACCCAGGGGGTGTGGCCCTCTCTCCTCTCACCTTCAGCCTTTCTGACAGCCTCTGACAGCTACCTGTACCCAGGTGCACGCTAGGTAGGCCCTCCTGGACCAGCATCCAGAGCCCTAACCGAATGCCTGTTTTGGGCCCCAGCCTGTCCTTTTAAGGCCCTAACACACACCACAGAATATGGGGCCAACAGGAGGAGGGCCTATTCCACCACAGCCATATGAATGGGTACGGGCCCCAGAAAGTCAATAGCACCCCCATCCCACTGCACTGGGAATCCAAGTGTTTATGCTTCCTCAGCAGAATTTTCTCTTTAAGAACTGCCCGGGGGCCCAACCAGTGTGGCTCAGTGGTTGAGTATTAGCCTATGAGCCAGTAGGTCATGGCTGGATTCCTGGTCAGGGCACATGCCTGGGTTGGGGGCTTGATCCCCAGTGGGGGGCATGCAGAAGGCAGCCGATCAATGATTCTCTATCATTGATGTTTCCATCTCTCTCTCCCTCTCCCTTCCTCTCTGAAATCAATAAAAAAAAAAAAAATATATATATATATATATATATATATATATATATATATATTTTATAGAGAGCGCAAGGGAGCGGGGTGAGATGTAGGGAGAGGGGGGAGAAAGAAAGAAAAAGAAGAGAAACATTGGTGCCAAAGACACACAGTGATTGGTTGCCTCCCGCATGCACCCAGACTGGAGCCTGGAATCAAACCTGCAACTCAGGCATGTGCCCTTGACTGGAAATTGAACCCATGACTCTTCTGTGCCTGGAGCCGATGCTCTAACCATTGTGCACACTGGCCAGGGTGTGCCACACCCGCCAGGGCAGGAAAGGTGCTTTCTTTAGAGTTCTAGGTGGACAGTAAACTCTAGCTCAGTGGTTCTCAACCTTCCTAATGCCGCGACCCTTTAATACAGTTCCTCATGTTGTGGTGACCCCCAACCATAAAATTATTTTCGTTGCTACTTTATAA
This sequence comes from Myotis myotis, assembly GCF_014108235.1. Taxonomy (NCBI): domain Eukaryota; kingdom Metazoa; phylum Chordata; class Mammalia; order Chiroptera; family Vespertilionidae; genus Myotis; species Myotis myotis. Next base: position 12,398,342 of record NW_023416346.1, read on the forward strand.
CTGTAATGTTGCTACTGTTATGAATCGTAATGTAAATATCTGATATGCAGGATGTATTTTCATTGTTACACATTGAACATAATTAAAGCATACTGATTAATCACAAAAACAGTATGTAATTATATATGTGTTTTCCGATGGTCTTAGGCGACGCCTGTGCAAGGGTTGTTCGACCCCCAAGGGTCGCGACCCACAGGTTGAGAACCGCTGCTCTAGCTGCTCCCTGAAGCCCTCTCACTGCCCTCATGGATACTAGGGAGCCAGAGATGCCACTGTAACCCCCAGGCTCAGCGTCAAGGGCCTCAGGCTCCCCAGTTGGCCAATCACATGATGCTCACTGGCTAGTAAAAAAAGGCCAGTGGAGCTGTGGGGAGGGAGGTGTTCAGGAAGGAGGGGTTAGAGGGCAGGGAGATTGCTGTCCTCAGGCCACGTACTGCCTTCCTAAGTCCTTGGATGATCTGAGTGTGGCTCATGTGAGGCCTTCCCTGGCTTATCTCGGTCAGTGTGGGGGTTGAAATGTGTCCCCCCAAATTCATGTGTTGGAGTCCTAACCCCCAGGACCTAGGAATGTGACCTTATTTGGACATAGCTTTTGCAGATGCAATCAGTTCAATTTCGATGAGGTCATCCTGGAGTGTACTGACCCCTAATCCAATGTCACCGGTGTCCTTATTTATAAAAAGGGGGGATTTGGCCACAAAGCCACAAACACAGGGAGAACACCATGTGAAGATGGAGGCTGAGATTAAAGCAAAGTCAAGGAACAACAATGGTGGCCAGCAACCACCAGCCGCTGGAATGGCCTGGAACGGATTCTCCCTCACTGCTCTCAGCATACACCTTCCAGGCTCCGAAACTGGAAGAGATTCCACTTCCATTGTTTGAGCCCCTCACTTTGTGGGCCTTTGTTATACCATAAACTCGCTCGGGTGGGGCCCGATGGTGAGGGCTCCGTTTCCTTCTCTGCATCTCTCCCGCTGTCCTTCTCACCCCAGCATCTGGCTGGGAACTGCTCCTCTTCCCCAGTATCTCCCAGCCCCAGAGCCCAGCTCTACCACCAGCTCTGCCAGGCCAGAGCTCTTGCTCAGCCCCCCACCCCTGTTCTTCCACTCCAGTCACCCCTTCCTTGCCTGGCCTTGCTCCCTACCCAGCTGAGTCCCTGCTCACTAGGGCTTCTGATCTTTATCTAGTTGGGCTTCCACAGGGCCCGCATGGAAACCATTCACCTTGGATAAACTGGCCAAGAGTGACCACAGATGCGGGCAATGGGGATCATACCACTGTCCTGTGCTGCTTGTGGTTGTGACATGTTCCCAGCCTCCAAATGGCTCTCAGGGCTCCTCTCAGCAGATCAAAGAAAGGAGCCCCAGGCACTGCCCTTCCACTCGCCTCTTCCACATACTCCCTGCCCAACCATGGCTCCTGCTGAACCGGTTTCTCGCTCCCACCACTCCACTGCCTGTTCTTTTGGAGAGGCCTTCATCTGACCTCTGCTCTTCCCCCGGGATGGTGACTACCCTTCCTATGGCCCCTGCTAGACCCTGGGCAGCTGTCTAACTGGGGATCTTTGTAACATTTTAGGGCCCCCACAGTGGGGTCTCCCTGATCTACCTCTGGTTTCCAGTGCCCCTCCTGGAGCTCAGAAAATACTGATTGAATGAATAAATAAATGAATGAACAAATGACTCCCTCTTGCTTCTTTCTCTGCTCGCCTCCCCATAGGTTTCTCATTTATTCCATCATTCCCCAGCCAAAGTCCTGGTTGGGGACACAGCTGACTAGTGGATGCCAGCCACCAGAGCTTCCTTTCCACAGATGGAGGGCCAGGCTGCACCCAGCATACACAGCTGCACTGGGGGCTTCTTGAAGCAGATGGGTGGGACCCCAAGCCCAGGTCAGTGGAGGCAATCTCTTCCACCACAGCTGGAATTAAACCAGAGTCCCCAAGTCTTCTGTGGAACTGGGGTGGGGTGGGGGTGGGGCTGGCTACGATAAGGCCAGGAACTTTCAGGTGACTCTTGGCTAATCCTAGTAATCTCGAGTTTCTTTTATCTGTCTGTCTCCATTGCCCCACAACTAACAGGCAGAGACACGTTGGTCTTCCACCTTGACCTTTGCCCACCTGCCACGTAGATCTTGGAACAACGGCTGTTGACAACACAGGCAGGTAGCCAGGCTGGATGCCAAGGGCTGGGGCTTGTAGATGCAGAAGGCCAGGCCCCAGGCCCCATGACTCAGCCCAGCGCAGCCCACTCAACTTACCCTGATGTTCAGGCTGGCCACCACCACCTCTCCTGTGGGTGTGATGATGGGGATGTTGTCACAAACAATCCCCTGCTCCACATCCACTACTTGGCCTGGAGAGAGAGCACAAAAAAGGAAGCTAGGGTGCAGTAGCACTCCCTTTGCTTTCTGGTAAGTTCCACATACCCCCCACCCCCAACAGCATGCCAGTGCGCGGTACAAGGCCCCTTGGGAGTACAGCGGGTCTTCCTACAAGCAGAGTCCCCGCACCCCTGCCAGTGTCTGGTGCTGTGCTCTGTGTGGGGAGGGGCAAAGCCATTTCTATGGTCTCTGGAACTCCTGCTCTGTCCCCTCCTGGCACCATCTCAGTGGTGGCTCAGACACTGTGCCCCTCTTCCACAGCATCCTGGCCCCTACTGTAGGCTTGAACTTTCTCCTGCTGCCTGTATGGGCCAGTGACTCCCTCCACTTGAGGACCACGTCCCCTCTTTTGCAAAGAGAAATCCCAGCCAGGGCACCTGGAAGGGACCGGGCAGTGAGAGCCACAACTGGCCCAAGAAGCCCTCCCTGGGGGCACAACCTAAAGAGTCCCCCTTCTGGGTGGCACTTGGGAGGTGCCAGTGCTAGGAGGGCAGGGACCAGTGGGGCCTCTCTAGGGAGGACGCCCTTACCTCGGATCTGCAGGGGACCTTCTACACGGACACCAGACCTGACCACAGCCCCGGCCCCTGCCTGTGCATCCTCTGGCTCCCCAGGCCTCTTGAAACGGCAGTGCTGGACATCTTCAAATACTTGGAACATCTCATGTACCCGGGCCGTGTAGCCGGCCAGCTCTGTCACCTGTGGGAAGGAAGGGGGACCCTGGCTCAGCTGCTGCCATCTGGGGGTGGGATGGAGGGCAAGGTATGGGTGGACTCGTGGGGGTGGGGTACCTCCTTGTAGGATGACATGATCCGCTCAATGGCATCCGCAGCAGCTGTAAGGAGGTTTCGGGCAATGGTGAAGGCTTCTGTGCGTTCGCTCACCAGCTCTTCCTCCTTCATCGCCAAGGCTGCCTTCTTCACGGCTTCTGGATCTGTGGAGCACAGCAGAGGGGAGAGGCAGGGACAGTGGGAGATTAAAATGGACCCACTGGGGATGTAAAATGGACCCACTGGGGGAAGGATGAGTTTATCCAGCAAATGGTGGTGGGATGAACGGGTATCCACATGCAAAAGAATGACCCCCAATCGCCCCATCTCACACCAAAACTAACTCAAAGGGGAGCACTGATCTGCATGTAAGGGCTGAGACTACAAAACTCTTAGAAGAAGGCAGGGGTAAATCTTCGTGACCTCAGATTAGGCATGGCTCCTTAAATATGATACCAAATGTCCAAGCAATAAAATAAAAACACATAAATGATCTTCACCAAAATGTAAAACTTTGGGGCACCAAAAGAAATCATCAAGAAAGTGAAAAAACAACTTATAGCCTGGGAGAAAATATCTGCAAATCATAACCTCAGAAGGGTCTAGTATCCGGAATATATAAAGAACTTTTTCAATTCAACAACAAAGAGATAAATAACCCAATTAAACAATGGGCAACATATCTTACTAGACATTTCTTTCTTTCTTTTTTTTAAAATATATATTTCTTTATTGATTTCAGAGAGAAAAGGAGGAGAGAGAGATAGAAACATCAATGATGAGAGAGAATCATTGATCGGCTGCCTCCTGCTTGCCCCGCACTGAGGATCGAGCCTGCAACCCAGGCATGTGCCCCTGGCCGGAATCGAACCCGGGACCCTTCCGGTCCGCAGGCTGACGCTTTATCCACTGAGCCAAGCCAGCTAGGGCCTTACTAGACATTTCTATTGTATGTCTAAGATATACAAATGGCCAATAAACCCATGAAAAGATGTTCAACATTACTAGTCATCAGGGAAATGCAAATCAAAACCACAATGAGATACCACGTCACACCTACTAGGAGGATTATAATTAAAGAGATAATAAGTGTTGGCGAGGAAGTGGAGAAATTGACCGACCCCTCATATACTGCTGGCGGGGATGTAAAATGGTACAGCCGCCGTGGAAACCAGTTTGGCAATTTCTCAAAAAGTTAAACAGAGAGTTACTATATGACCCAGCAATTTCACTCCCAGGTATATATCCGGGAGAAGCAAAAATATATGTCCATGCAGAAACTTGCACACAGATGATCATAAGTACCATTTTCATACCAACCAAAAAGCGGAAACAATACAAATGCCCATCAATGAATGAATAAAGAAATTGTGGTACACGAATACAATGGAATATTATTCCTAAAAGGAAGGAAGCTCTGATTCATCCTGCAACGTGGACGAAACTTGAAAATGTTCTGCTGGGTGAAAGAAGCCAGCCACACAAGGCTTCATATTGTGAGATTCCATTTATATGAGGTGTCCATAAGAGGCAAGTCCATAGTGAGGGAAAGATTAGTGGGTGCCAGGCGCTGGGGGTGGGGTGGGGAGTGACTGCTAATGGGCCCGGGTTTTCTTTTTTGGGTGACGACAATGTTCTGTTCTTAGATATTGCACAACTATGTGAATATATTAAAAAACACTGCCCTGGAGGGTGTGGCTCAGTTGGTTGGAGCGTCATTCCGTGCACTGAAAGGTCATGGGTTGGATTCCCGGTCAGGGCACATACCTAGGCTGCGGCTTTGATCCCTGGTCCGGGCATGTGGGAGAAGCACCCGATCGATATCTCTCGCATATTGCTATCTTTCTTTCTCTCTCTCTCTCTCTCTCTCTCTCTCTCTCTCTCTCTCTCTCTCTCTCTTCCTCCCTCTCTAAAATCCATAAAAAATAAAATAAAATAAATAAAAACCACTGAGTTGAATACTTTAAAAGGCTGAAGTGTGTGGCATGTTAATTACATCTCAATAACGAAGACTTAAAAAATGAGCCACTAGGAATTTGGCTTTCTTTCTTGCCACACCCAGCTCCTTCTCCCTAGACTGTCCTCGCCCTGTGTCCTGTCCTATTCACAGCAGCCCCTCTGGGGCCACATCTCCACGTTGTCCTCTAACACCCAGAGCTGTTGCACCCCCAAGCCTCCCGTGCATGACTATCCCCTTGACTTCCTTGACCCTTGGAAAACCCAAAGGGGCAGGGCTTTTATATAAGGAATGTTCTAGAAATGTCGGTAAGGAGCAATGGAATGCTGATTCTGAGGGTACTAGGTGTGGGTGAGTGAGCAGTACCCACTGGGGATATCTAGGGGAAGCCAGGGCTCCTGAGGCCTAAGTTTTGGGAAGGATTGTATCCAGGGGCTTAGACTGATCAGAGAGAGAAGCCTCAGGGATACGGTGATGGGCGGGGCAGGAAGTTGTCTCAGGGCAGATGGCCTTCAGAGCAGCGAGGGTGCAGTGTGCGGTAGAAAGGGGACGCGATGGCTGGCTAGAGAGCCTCATACCACCTTCTGGGGCCTGGGCCAGGAATCCAGGAACTGGACAGGAGAGTGAGTCAGGAATTGTGACAGTCTAAGGTTATGGGCCTCCTTCCCACGGTGTCCCCAGGGACACAGCCCCTAACAGGAAGAGGGACACAAGCCCTCCTCCCAGGATGTCCTGAGAGCTAGACAGTGACTATGCATAAAGTGAAAGGGTCTGCAGGTGCCTGGGCATCCTGGCAACAGCTGGCACCTCCCTGGAGACAGAATAAACTGCCCTAGGGCAGCTAAGACCAAGGCCCCACAACAGGACACCCAGCGGCCATTCATGGTGAGGCTGCCCCTCCCCTGGGCCCTCTAGCTTTGCAGGGCCAGGAGATAAGTAAGGTAAAGGCATCTACATATTCCTCAGTTGATAAATGCCTGCTTCCTCCCATTGGCCCCCAGTGCTCTGAGCCTCCTTGAAGCACTTGGAGCAGGGACAAAACAGACAAAATCCCTGCCCTCATTGACCTCCCAGTCTAAAGGGGAAAAGGGGTGTGGTGTGGCTCAGTTGCTGAGCGCTGACCTATGAACCAGGAGGTCACGGTTCCATTCCCGGTCAGGGCACATGCCCGGGCTGCGGGCTCAATCCCCAGTGTGGAGCCTGCAGGAGGCAGCGGATCACTGATTCTCTCTCTTCACTGATGTTTCATTCTCTTTCTCCCTCTCCCTTCCTCTCTGAAATCAATAAAAATTTATTTAAAAAACCCACTAAAACCCCTCCTACACTAAAAAAATAAAAAATAAATAAAAGGGCAGAGGGACTATAAACCAGAGAAGTGAAATAGATAGGGTGTTCAGTGCCTGGGAGAGCAGGGAGGTGGTGAAGGAGAAGATAGAGGTAGGGTCATGGGCAGCGCAGGCCTCATCTAGAGGGTGCCTGTGAGCAAAAGTCCGCTAGAAGGAGGGCAGGACATCAGAGGAAAGCGTATTCCTGGCAGAGGGAGCAGCATCTGCAAAAGCCCTGAAGCAGAAGCCTGCCTGGTGTTTGGGGGCAATAGCAAGGAGGCTAGTGAGACAGAAGTAGGATGAGCAAGACAGGAGAATTGCACATTTTCACAGGCAACTGACTATAAAAGCTAAGAGGCTGGGGACAGGAGCTCATGCTTCTTAAATCACCGTGAAGTCTGACATAGCAGAGGATCCAAAAAGTCCTAGGGCTTCAGAGGAGGGAGAGGCCTCAGGTGCTAGGCAGGCCGAGCTGTGCCCAATGCCAGGCGCAGAGGGAAGTGGCTGCAGGTACTTCCTGAAACCATAGGGAGAGGCCTCAGGTGCTAGGCAGGCCGAGCTGTGCCCAATGCCAGGCACAGAGGGAAGTGGCTGCAGGTGCTTCCTGAAACCATAGGTCTGTTTCCTCATGAGTTTCTTCCCATGTTCTGTACCAGGTATGCTGACTGGCTCTGGCACCTGTGCCTAAATCAGGGCCACTTTTGGAAGACAAAGTGCCCACCAGGACCCTTCACAGCTTGAAGCCGGTAAGAGGAAACGAAATAGGTGGGAACCTGGGGGGGAGGGAGGGAACTAGGGAAGGTGTCATGGCACCCAAGCTCTGTGGTCACGTGCTCCGTAGGCCCGCCTTGGTACTTCTGGTCAAGTGGCCCAGAGTTCTCACAGCCAGGGTTGGATGAGACCACCTAGTAACAGAAGTGGTGGCAGCAGTGGCTACTGGCATTCACCCTCTTCCCAGCAGTCTCTAAGAAGCGCAGCGGAACTCGAACTGCCCAGGGCCATAGATCCCACCTGATGTCTTTATACAAGAATTGCTAATTTCTATTATTTTTAATGCCTGCCACTCTTCCTAATGCTTACTTTCCCATTACATCCAAATACGTGCTCCTCAATTATTTTGAATAGCTAATGGCAGAGCCAATATTTCATTGTTCCCATTTGTGTGAACTTCCAGTGAAAATGTTTCAATACAGCTTCACTCGATTGCTCGAAAAAAAATCAGGGCCACTCTTAATGGAGGCCCATTGGTGGAAAGTAACTACCCCCCTCCAATTAGATCCTTTCTCTTGGGGTCACCCAGAGAGGGACAGACAGCTGAAGGTACCTACGGGAGGCCCCAAGGCAGAGCTGCCAATAGGGAGAGAATGAGAGAGACTTCTGAAACAAGTTAGGCTCTTTCTCTACATACCTGAAAACCCTTACTACCAAACTGCATTAACCAGAACACCTTTGAAAGCAGAGCTGTGCTATAGCTCAGGCCGGGTAGCTCAGTTGGTTAGAGTGTTGTCCCCATTCACCAAGGTTGCAGTTTCAGTCGTGGTCAGAGCACATACAAGAATCAACCAATGAATGCATGAATAGGTGGAACAACACCTTCCTCTTTCTCTAAATCAATCAATCAATCAATCAAAAGAAAAAAAAGAATAAAAAGAAAACAGGGCTATGCTGGTAGGAAAGCAAGGCAAATTCCCAGGAGCCCACAGAGAAGCCAGCAGCCAGGTACACCAGTGAAATCTCTTGAGGCTGAGAAGACAGGTCATGTAGCCAGAGCTCTAGGCGCAGGGAACAAAAGGTCACCTCTAAGAATTGGTAATTATGTGTCTGGGGTTCAAATGAATACTACTGCCAAGTTCAGGAACTCCTCCTCCCCAAACGGAGAGGTGAATATGAAAATGGCCTCCAAGTGGTTAATTACCAGGAGTGCTTGGCCAAAACAGAAGCCAATACGCACTGGGGAAACTACCCTCCCGTTAGGCCATATAGGGTTCCCAGGAAAGTCTTGTGGCAAAATCACAAGGAGCCCTGGCCAGGTGGCTCAGTTGGTTGGAGCATCCTCCCATACACCAAAAAGGTTGTGGGTTTGATTCCTTATCAGGGCACATACCTAGGTTGTGGGTTTGATCTCTACTTGGGGCGCTTATGGGAGTCAACCAATCAATGTTTCTCCCTCTCTCTCAAAATCAGTAAAAACATATCCTCGGGTGAGGATAAAAAACAAACCCACAAGGGTAGCTCAGCTGGTTGAGCGTTGTCCCATGCACCAGAAGGTTGCCAGTTAGATTCCCGGTCAGGGCACATGCCTGGATTGCGGGCTCAATTCCCCAATAGGGGCGTGCAGGAGGCAGCCCATTCATCAATGTTTCTATCTCTCTCTCCCTCTCTCTGAAATTAATAAAAAAATATTTTTTAAAAAAGAAAAAAACAAGAAACAAACCCACAAGGAAAGAATCTACCATGAGTGAAGACTGGCAGGTGGAAGATCAAGCTGGCTTATACCCCCAAGAATTCAGATAATCCCATAGCAGGATAGAGATTGTGTATCATTAATATGATATACAGCATAAAAGGAGCAGTCAAAAGATGAGAAAATGACACTTGCCAAAACAATTTGAAATTTCTATTTGAAAATGAAAATTTCTATTTTCAAATTTCTATTTGAAAGAGAATCAAATAGAACTTAGTAGAAGTAGTCACTGAAATTTTTAAAAAATTCAAATTAGCCCAGCAGTCGTGGCTCAGTAGTTGAGCACTGACCTATGAACCAGGAGGTAAAGGTTCAATTCCTGGTCAGGGCGCATGCCCATGTGGGATGTGCAGGAGGCAGCTGATCAATGATTCTCATAATTGATGTTTCTATCTCTCTCCCTCTCCCTTCCTCTCTCTGAAATCAATAACAAATTTTAAAAAATTAAAAAAAATTCAGCCCTAATCGGTTTGGCTCAGTGGATAGAGCATCAGCCTGCAGACTCAAAGGTCCCAGGTTCGATTCCGGTCAAGGGCATGTGCCTTGGTTGCGGGCACATCCCCAGTGGGGGGTGTGCAGGAGGCAGCTGATCGATGTTTCTCTCTCATCGATGTTTGTAACTCTCTACCCTCTCCCTTCCTCTCTGTAAAAAATCAATAAAATATATTTAAAAAATAAAAATCATCATTCTCCCCTTTAACAAAACAAAAAAAAAATTCAAATGAGGCTCGGCTGAAGAGAAAATTGGCGAGTGAGTGAGAAGAAGATCTGAAGAAATCTCCCAGGATTCAGTACAGATAGTTCTAGATGGGAAATAGTAAGAGTGGAAGAGCCACAGAGGAGGGAGGACATCCAGCAGGAGTTCAGAAGGAACAGGTCAATATTTGAAAAGGCAACAGCTGAGAATTTTCCTGACCAATTAAAAAATCTGAATATTTGAAGGCAGGATAAACAGAAACCCACAGGGTCACACTTCCAAGCGAAATAGCAGACTAGCAGAGAAAGTAAATCTAAAAGCAACCAGAGAGACAATGCAGGCTGCTGTGGGGAGTTAAACTGATAACAGATTTTCCAGCAGAGACAATGGAATATTGTCAGTGGCTGAGAGCAAATAACTATCCTCCTGGGCTCCCATACCCAGCTAATATTTAGTTTGGGGAAAAGGATAAAGTAAAGACATTTTCAGACAACAAAATAATTGTGAAGTGTCCCTCATGAAAGCCTTACATAAAGAACTTCTGAAAGATGTCTATCTGGAGGAAGGTGATTAGGCTGTGGGAAAGGACTGGTGAGCAGAGAAATTGGTAAATATGGGGATGAATTTAGACATGCATCAGCCCAATAGCAATAGCCAAGTAAAAAAAACACAGGAATGAGCCGGTGTGGCTCAGTGGTTGAGTGTCGACCTATGAACCAGGAGGTCACAGTTCGATTCCTGGTCAGGGCACATGCCTGGGTTGCAGGCTCGATCCCAAGTGTGGGGCGTGCAGGAGGCAGCCGATCCATGATTCTCTCTCATCGTTGATGTTTCTGTCTCTCTCTCCTCACTTCCTCTCTGAAATCAATAAAAATATACTGTATATTAAAAAAAACAAAAACAAAACCAAAAAAAACCCCACACGAGAATGCAGACGTGACCCTGGGCTACGACACGTCAGCGGAGCTGGTCCTTGTGTTAGTGTTCTAAGGACCAGGAAGAGGAGGAGCCATCGGATTAACCTAGTCCAGCGACTTTCAACCTTTCTCATCTCATGGCACATATTAATTACTAAAATTCTGCGGCACACCAGAAATATGCTATATTTTTTGCCGATCTGACAAAAAACAGAGATAATTTTGATCCACACCGGACGGCTACTGTTGTGTTGGCTGTTGTCATTTTTTTTTTATTTGACAACCTAAGGGAAATGAGGTCAGTGTCCCTGACCAAATGGTCACGTATTGCATGTTTTAAAAATTCTTGCGGCATACCAGTGTGCCTCGGCACACCAGTTGAAAATTGCTGAGCTAGACTGTTTTTCGTGTGCACACAAGTCAACCTTTGAAAGGATAACCTGAAAAGACTGCAAATAGAAGGAATATGTTGCAAATCAGTAGAGCAGCCGTTCTCAACCTGTGGGTCGCGATCCCTTTGGCGGTCAAACGACCCTTTCACAGGGGTCACCTAAGACCATCCTGCATATCAGATATTTACATTACGATTCATCACAGTAGCAACATTACAGTTATGAAGTAGCAACGAAAATAATTTTATGGTTGGGTCACAACATGAGGAACTGTATTTAAAGGGCCAGACGGTTGAGAACCACTGCAGTAGAGGAACAAAAAACGAGAATCCTGATAATCCAGTTGCTAAACAATCCCCCCAGGCCTTAGGGCAGAGGTCAGCCTCTGAAACCTGCCAGAGTTGTTTGCGGCCTGGGAAAAGTCAAAGCCCAGGGAGGAAGGGGCTCGCTCAAGGTACTTCCCCGTTCTCCCACCTTCCCGTCATAGTTGGGCTGAGGACAGGCACAGCTGGCTGAGGGTATTGCACCTGGTGAGGGGTCAGTCCCCGGGCTCAGCTGAGCGGTACCAAGACGTGTGAGATGCTGTAAAGGGGAGACTCACAGGGGAAGGCAGCAAGGAGAGTGATCTCCAGGAAGCCAGGCCAGGAGCAGATGGACTGGCTGAGCATTGGGCCCCACCCCCACCCCCTGGGAGTGCCGACTCTCACCTGACTCTGAGAAGCCAGTGGCGGTGATTATGGGGACTGCTACCATGAGCAGGCCTGAGGCGCTCCACACATACTTCATGAGGAACTGCTCCAGCATGACATACCACAGGCGCTCTAGCAGGATGAGGTTGATCTGCGAAGCCAGGGCCTTGTAGGAGTGCTGCAGCAGGGCCAGTTCCACCTGCCAGGGCGGGGGTGACAGAGAGAGAGAGAGCCTGAGAGACCTCATGGTAGCTAACATGGGGATGATAGCAAGAGGTCCCAATCTCCAAGTATACCTGTGCCATGCCATCTGATGGCCAGGAAAAGGTTGAGAACTGGGGTGGGGGATGACAGTATGGATTGTCTGACATCATGGCACTGGGGTACAGTGATGATGAAGGGACTCATGACCTCACCTGCAGAGGCTTATTCTGGTTCCCTCTTTCTACTACCTATTTGGTTGGGAAGCTCACTACGCCCTTCTCTTTGCCCTGGGCAGCTTCTGGACATGGGCCAAGGGTAGCCACCTTGCCTGTATTTTTGGGTAACTGCTGGAGGACTAACCTGAACTAGGCAAAAAGCAGTACTTCATTTTGAAGAACTTGGTTCAACAGTCTACTTAGGCCCCGCCTCTTGCTACCTTCCCCAGGGATCTTCTGGGTGAGAAAGTTCCACTTCATTTTCCCATTGCAACCTGGAGGGCATGCTCCTGAGCCAGCCCCAGAGGCCTCCCCCCATAATTGCCAACTGAGGATTCCAGTGAGGTGGGCCTCCCCATCTTCCCCTCCCCTCCCGCTTCCTGCACTGGCCAGCACCTGCCATCTTAGGCCTGGAGAAGAGAGAGCAGGAAAGGGAGTGGGAGAGAAAGAGGCTCTCCCATGACAGCAGCATCCAGGTAGGCAGCTCAGCCTTTCCACCCCTGACTGACAACAGCTGCCCAGCCTGGGCACCATTTCCTTAGCCAAGTGCTTTGGCACTTGACTCTCCATTTGATGCTCACCACATGCTACTCTACCTGTATTCTCATTTCCATTGTACAGTAGAATACTACAGAAGCCCAGAGAGGCAGTAACCTGCCCAAGCTCACACAACCTGAAGGTGGCAAGAGGTGTGGAATTTGGACCACGCTGGCAGAGCCATCAGGAGAACCAGAGTTTTGTAAATCATGCTTTTGACTTATTAAGAAAGGTTTACCGCCTGGCCAGCATGGCCCAGTGGTTGAGCGTCGACCTATGAACCAGGAGGTCAGGGCACATGCCCGGTAGCGGGCTCGATCCCCAGTGTGGGGGGTGCAGGAGGTGGCCGATCAATGATTCTCATCATTGATGTTTCTATCTCTCTCTCCCTTTCCCTTCCTCCCTGAAATCAATAAAAAATATTTTTTTAAAAAGAAAAGTTTATCTTGCTCTCAAGCCAACAAGAGGTTGCAGTGTGTATATATGTGGGTGCATTTGTGTTTAAATAATGCTCTTCTTTGAAAGCTCAATAAGAAAAGAATACTCTGCTGTCTGCCCACAAGCCAGCCAGGCACCTCTGCCCTAACATGTTCTAGGCCAGTGTCCACTGGGACACCAGCCAGTGGGCCTGGGATGAGCCACATGCCTGCACAATAAGGAAAATCAACCCACCCATGGGGGCCTGTTGTCCCATGCTGCTCTCCAGCCCTTTGGCAGAGGCCTAAAGAGACAGATTGAGAACATATACTGCCTTCCTAAGCACCCCCCGCCCCATTGCACCCTCCTAGCCAACATGCTACTTCCTGAAGCTAGCCCACAGGAAGTCCTTCAAAGAGCCAGTGATCTCTCTTTTGCCCTCACCATATAGGTAGGTCCTCTGCATCCTGTGGTTCTGCCTCAAGCCCAATCTCCTGTTCCTGAAGTGAGCACGCCTCCTCTGAGCACCCTGGCAATCCTGACTCGTGCTGGGAGCTGGCAGGAGTGCCAGCTGGGGCTGACAATGTAGCTGCGGGTAATGTGCCAAGCGCCTCACCCAAGGCTACGGCTGCCTGCCAAGGCCCTGCAGCCCGCGTGCGCGAGAGGACGGGAGGGGGTTGAGGCTGCAGACTAGGCACTTTTCTCCTAATCTGGAGTTCGATGCACAGCCAGTGAAACAAGGCCCAGGGGCAAGAGGCCACCTGACCCAGGGAGGACACATAGGCTTTCAGGAGGTGGATGTCATTGCACCCCTCCCCCGCCACCAGTACTGGGAACCGAAACCAGAGTTGCACAGAGCAGGGGAGCAGGAGAGCAGGGCCTGGAGGCAGCTGCAACCCCAGGCACGAGGAAGGGGAGGGGCTGAGGCGAGATAAAGGGAGCATTGGCCTGCAGTAACCTTTCCCAGCGCCCAGCTCCCAGGCTGACCCTGCCCCTATCCCCGCCCCGGCCCACTGGGGAGCTGAGCCCTGGGACACAGGCGGAAGGTCGGCCACGCCAGGGGCAGGGTGGCCACTGGGCGGACAGGAAGTACGTCTCCCGGAGGTGGCGGCCTGGGCCCTGCATCCCTGCCTCAGGGCCTCAGGGAGGAGGCCGAGCCTGTAGCCCGGCTGGTCCTTGAGCTCAGGCGGAGAAGCGCGGCCGCTGCTGAGGCCGGCGCGCTGGGTGCTGCTTGTTAAACTCCGCTTGGGCTGAGTCATGCCCGTAACGCTTGCCTGCCTGGCTGGCCAGCTTGGCTGGACGCCGGCCTTCAAAGGGCCCTGGGCCCCAGGAGGGGCCGGGCAACAGGCCACGTCCCACCATCCCTGATCCCGGACAGCAGGAGCCTCCTTCCAGCTGACTGCAGGAATGGGGCGAGACAGAAGCTCTAGCATCTCAAACCGCTAGGATCCGCAGCCCCAAGCAGCTCCAAGCCCAGGACAGCCTCACTGAGAGGAAGCAGAAGTGGCCAGGCAGCCGGCCCAGGGCAGTCCCACCCAGCCTTTCTGCTTCTCCATTTCTGTGCCTAAATCTGGGCTGTCCCAAGCCCTGTTCATCATCCCAGTCTCCCTCTCCTGTGGTCTGCCTACACCTCTGGCATCAACTCTAGCCAGCCCTGGTTTTCCCCACCACTCACAGTTGCCTGCCCCTGGGCCTCCCAGCCACATGCTTTCCTCCAAGCTCAGCACCCCAACCTGCCCCACCTCATGGCCCCCATAGAAGGCGATCTCCTCTGAGTTGGCCACCACGCGAGAGTGCATGTAGCGCAGCTCCCCCTTCCTCCGCGCCTCCTCTGCCACCAGCTCCCCAAACTTGGGTGAGAAGGCTCGCAGCACGTTAGCTGTGAGAAACACCACGAGGCCAGCAATGGCCGAGGGCCAGGCCGTGCCGGCCCCACGGGAACGAGCCGTTCGAACCAGGGTGTAGGCGGTCACAGCCACATCCAGGAGTGGCTTGGTCAGGTTGGAGTACAGGTGGGCCACAGAGGCAGCAAAGGTCACCACATCCTCTGTCAGGGACTGGTCAGGGTTGCGAAGCCGCCCATCCATATTGCTGACTCGGTAGTAGGTCTGCTGGGAGAAGTAGAGGCTGTAGGCATGGGCCACTAGACGGCTTCGGAAAGACAGGGCCAGCTGGCCCTCCAGGAAGCGGATGGCACTGTTGATGAAGGTGGCTGGGAGGGCGATGAGGATCCATTGCAGGAGCTGCCAACCAAAGGCCCGCGGGTCCTTGCGCACGATGCAGCGGGCCAGCCGACCGTCCAGGCGGGCCACATACACTGATAGGAAAGTCCGGCTCACCAGGGCGGCTGAGTGCAGCGCCAGTAGCCCCGTCTCCCGGCACAGGATCCTGGGGAAGAGCAGCCGCAGGAGCCACAAGAGTCGCTGCAAGAACACACGGTTCACACCGGCCTTGGCCCCTGTGCCCGAAGTGGCCCCAGAGGCCTCCTGCGTGGACTGCCCTGCAGGCACTTGAGGGCCTCTGGCTGGAGCCAGGCATTGCCGCACCAGGGGGTAGATTTTGTGGGCTCCATAGGCCGTGAGGGCCAGGACCACAGCTGTGCGCTTCAGCGTGGTCACCCGCGAGGACCGGGGGGTGGAGAGCACCGGCATGTCACCTGGGCTGGATGCACGGGGCTGGGACTGGTGTCTGAGCCAGCAGTTGAGGCAGGTGGCTGGAAGGGTTGTTGCTCTGACCCCGGCTCGTTGTCTAGGCAACTGGAAATCTTGCAGTGGTCCCTGAGGCTGTTGCTCCAGGCCACTGGGGCGGTGCTGGAGCCCCTGGTGCGGTGGCCTCAGGTCCCTCCAGGGTCGCGGCCTCTTCAGGCAGGGGAGGTGGAGGAACTTATCAGTCTCCTAGCCCCTGGGGTCAGAACCTCGAGATGGCTCAAGGAAAGAGGGCGTCTCTTCCTCTCCACCTCCTCCTCCTACCCTGGTGGCACCCCTCCCCGGGGCACCAGGCGCGTCCGTCCTCTCCACAGCCTGGCTGAAGCGACAGTGACTCCGCCACCCGCCCAGAATCCCCACCCACCCACCCCTCCCCAGGGGCGAGTCAGGGGAAAGGGAGGAGGCGAAGGAGGGGCGGGAGGCGGAGGAGGCGCGGGAGGCGGAGCCCGGGCGCACTGTGCCCCACCCCGCCCTCTCCCCACGGTGGACCCCAACCCCTTTCCGGACCAAAGAGACGTGGGAGGACCGCGCGGGCTAGAGAAGCAGCGCCTCGTCTTCCCGCCAAGGCCTCGCCCCGCCTCCCCGCGCTTCCAAAGCTCCGTTTCTTCCCTAGTCCTGGGAATCGGCGCATCGGCTCGGGAGGCGGGGCGGAAAGCGGCCATGGGCGGAGCCTACGGGGCCTCGCTTCGGCTGGGGGAGGGGCGGGGCCCTGTCTACGCTTCCGGTTTCCGGCTGCGGGGGAAGGGGCGTGGCCAGGGCCAGGGTGGGAGAGTTTGGCGGCCACAGTGGAGCGTGCTTGGTTCTCTGAGAAACTCGGTGAGCGGGGCCGCAAGCCTGTCCGGGCTTTGGGGCCGCCCAGGTCCCCTCTGCCCTTTGAAGACGGGAGCGGCGGGCAGTGTGGAGAGGCCCTGGGGTCGAGGGCCGATCCTGGAGTGCGGGGGCAGGGTTGGGCTGAGGGAAGTGGGGGCGGCGGCGGGCCGAGCTCGGCTCCGGGGGCGTGAGGGCCGGCTGCGGTGTCGGAGGGCGGTGGCCAAGCCCCTCCGGAGGAGCCTCGGGCCTGGGAATTGGGTGTGGGGGGGGGCGTGCCGGGCTAGGGCCACGTCGAGGCGCTTCCGGGGAGGCTGTGCGCGGCGTCAGGTGAGACTGGCCGACCGCATGCCGCCGGAAGGGTCTCCTCCGGCTTCTGAGGAGACAGTTGCTTCTAGAAGTTTCTCTGGATGCGGCGGTGAGGCACTTAGCCGAGACCTGCATTTGCTCTTGGCCCTTGGTGTCGCTTGACTCCCGCCCTCTAGGAGTCGCTCTTGTGGGCTTTTTGAGGTACTCCGAGTCCTCCAGTCCCATCGGAGGCAGGCGCAGGCCGTCGGGAAGCCTGTTAAGCTCCGCTCTAGCCCCAGAGGGAGCTGCTGGTTTTAGGGAAGGGCCTCCCGGGACTCGAGGGTGGGGTGGGGTGTGCCCTCGCTTTTGGAGAAACTGCGTTTCTGAAATATTGCCGCCGCGGAGCCGGCTGGGAGCTGGGAGCTGGGAACTGGGAGTCTCTGCCGCGAGCTTCCCGTGTCTGGGAAGGGAGCGGGCCTGATGGGTGTTGAGAATTTTCTCCTATCTATATAATCTTTGTTAAAAACACGTTCCCATTTAAACAGGTACAAGGTGTCTCTTGGACTCCCTGGGGAAAGGAATTGTCCAGAAGGTGGCTCTGGACATGTTGACGCACTTACTGGAGGGGACAGCAAAGTAACTCCGCCCCGGCAGGTGGAAGTTGGGCAGGCCTTTGTGCATGAATGCTCAAGTCTCCCTGCTGAGTGGCGCCCCATTTCCAGGGTAGCATGGCTGTCCAGTTTTCATGATTCCTGTTCGTTCCGTGCCCTGTAGAAAAGAAGCTCACATCTCCCTGTTGGAAATCTTCTAGCAACAGGATGAGCCTGCAGTGGACTGCAGTTGCCACCTTCCTCTATGCAGAGGTCTTTGCTGTGCTGCTTCTCTGCATTCCCTTCATTTCACCCAAAAGGTATGGCCTGTGGAACAAGCAGGCAGGCATATAAGAACGAGACTGTTGCCAAGCCCCAAAGCTTATGTGTGTAAAATTGGTAGACCCTGGAATTAGGGCCAGACAGAAACAGGTAGAACATGTCTGGGGTGGGGGTGGCAGGGGTTGTGTTTACTACTTACTGCCAACCTTTCACACCGTTCTGCTTTGTCATGTTGAGTTCCTTTCCTGTGCACCCTGCCTCTGGTCTTCTGAATGCCCCAAAGGGAAGAAGACCTAGCTCTAGTTACAGTTCTGGGAATGATGCCTTCCTGCTTCCCCTTGGGTCCCTGGGGTTTGGAGGATGGCAAATGTGGGATCCGGAAGACTTGCACCACGGGATCATGTTGTTGCTTATTTGGTGACTTTTGTCCTACTAAACTACTCTCACTGGCATTGCGTAGTAGCCTCATGAGCATTACTCAGCCTATGCAGGGTGAAGCCATATTCTCTTTCAGTGAACAGAGGACCTGTTAAAAGTTAATTAATTTTTAATTGCATATAACATATGAACACGTTCTGACTTAAATTAGAACATTACAAATGAGGCTGAGACTCCACAGATATACATTTTTTTATTGTTTTTGTGTGTTAATTCTCACCCGAACATATTTTTCCCATTGCTTTTATTTTATTTTTATAAAATATATTTCTATTAATTTCAGACAGGAAGGGAGAGAGAGAAAGAAACATCAGTGGGAGAGAGACACTGATTGGTTGCCTCCCCCATGTGCCCTGATTAGTGCCAGGAATTGAAACTGTGACCCCTTGGTGGGCCGGCCAATGCTCTAATCACTGAGAATACCAGCCAGGGCAATAAGTATTTTTTAAATCCTTACCTGAGGATATGTTTTTACTGATTTTTGGAGAGAAAGAGAGAGAGAAACAAACATTGATGTGAGAGAAATATCCATTAGTTGCCTCCCGTATGTGCCCAATCTGGGATCGAATCCTCAACCTAGGTATGTTCACTTAGGGATGGGGAATTGAACCCATCGCTTTTTGGTGTATGGGGCAATGCTCTAGCCAACTAAGCCACCTGGCTAGGGCTCCAAAGATATATATATATATATATATATATATATATATATATATATATATATATATATATATATATATTAATATATTTTATTGATTTTTTACAGAGAGGAAGGGAGAGAGATAGAGAGTTAGAAACATCGATGAGAGAGAAACATCGATCAGCTGCCTCCTGCACACCCCCCACTGGGGATGTGCCCGCAACCCAAGTACATGCCTTTGACCGGAATCGAACCTGGGACCCTTCAGTCCGCAAGCCGACGCTCTATCCACTGAGCCAAACCGGTTTCGGCATATTTTTTAAAACTGTTTTTAGCCTGGCCCGTGTGGCTCAGTTGAGCATTGACCCATGAACCAGGAGGTCATGGTTTCATTCCCGGTCAGGGCATATGCCTGGGTTGCGGCTTGATCCCCAGTAGAGTCCTGCAGGAGGCAGTCAGTTGATGATTCTCTCGCATCGTTGTTTCTCTCTCCCTCTCCCATCCTCTTTGAAATCAATAAAAAATATTTTTTAAAAAGCTGTTTTTAATGAAAACACATATACCTGATGTGATACTATAGAAAGCATATAGCACTACCTAAGGAATATTTTTTGCCAAAAACCAAACCATATCTTGAATCTTCATACCTCATACAATTTGGAAGAAATACAGAAACAGAGGCCTCCTGGGAACTGCTATCTGGGAGGTTTTGTAGGCTAAACAACCTGGTTTTTGCATAAAGTAAATTGGGAAAGAAAACAAAAGTGGCCAAGGGAAGGGCTCATAGAGTAGGAGAGATTTAAGATACTTTTCTTTCTCTTTTTTTGATACTTTTCAACTAAATGCAGAATTGGAGCCTTGTCTCTGGACTCAAACAATCCAGCTATTTAAAAATACAACCATTGGACTGTGGGATTCTGGCTCTGATAGTGAGGGCTACTTACTGATTTTCTTGAGGTTTGGTCATGGTATTGTGATTACATTAACCATTTTCGAAGGCTCTTCTCTGATAGAGCTACATTCTTAGGTATTTGAAGGGAAATGAAGGGAGGTTGGGTCTGCTTCATAATAATCCAGGGTGGTGGGGTTCTAGATGAACCAAAATTGCTCACATGGAAAAACAACTTAAATAACATTTATGTGACAAGCATTTTGAAGACTACATAGAGAAATGCAGTAGAAAGTAAGTTTCCCATTTCCTTCCCCAGTGACTACCAGTGTTTATGACTGGTGTTCTAGAAATTTCTATTTATGGACAAGCATCTTTTTTTTAACCACTTAAAAAATTTATTTCAGAGAGGAAGGGAGAGGGAGAGAGAGATAGAAATATCAGTGATGAGAGAACCATTGATTGGCTGCCTCCAGGATGCCCCCCCAGTGGGGATTGAGCCTGCAACCCGGGCATGTGCCCTGACTGGGAATTGAGCCATGATCTCCTGGTTCATTAGTTGATGCTCAGTCACTGAGCCATGCCAGTTGGGCTTAACCACTCTTGAATGGATGTCATAAATTGGAAAAATGAAGCACCTGAGTCTGGGTCTGTATGGGATATTCAGCCATTGGAGAAGACTGCAAAACTGGGTTTCTGTTCTTAAGACCCAGAGCCCAAGTGTGTTCTTTCTCTACAGCCCCTGTCTTTTTGTTTTCTTCACAGATGGCAGAAGATATTTAAGTCCCGCCTGGTGGAATTGGTAGTGACCTATAGCAACACCTTCTTTGTCGTTCTCATTGCCATCCTTGTGCTGCTGGTCATTGGTGAGTGACCTGTGGCAGAGAGCAGCTACCTGCCCTAGACTCTTGCCGTGGCCTTTGCTGTAAAGCTCGGTGCCATGTTTCACGTGTAGCATACAGTTTTGGCTTTTCAGAGACAGACCACTTAAGTGTCTCTGTCTTTCTCTTGGGGGAGAGACTCTCTTCCTCCACAAAAAGGGTACTTGGCAGGGCCTTCACTTTGACCAGCAGTCTTTGTGGACCCTGTGCTGACCACTTCATGTCTCTGGGGCAGCTCCTCTCGGTCATTCCAGAACTGAAACCAAGAGAAACTTTATTGGCCCTTGCTGACCTTGGTCTAAGTAGTACTGCTCTCCAGTCACTTAGCATCAGTCTCTCCCTCCGTGCCTGAAATAGGCCATGATTAGGGGAATGAGTGACCAAGTAGACAGGGAGCCTAGCTGGGAAAGAAGCTGCTGTGTCCTGTAGTATAGGGATGACCAAGAGGTCTGAACTTCAGGTCTTTCCAGGTCCTTCCAGCTCTGAAGTTCTATAAACCCCACATTGAGGTGCACACTAGCAGGGGCTTGAAAGATAAACTGGTCCTCAGGCATGCCAGGGATGGGGTCTGGGGCCAGGTGGTACTAAGATGGAAGGCAAACATTTTGCGACGTTCTGGTAGCATGATTATTCAGAGACCAGCAGAATTAGTGAAGCTTGGACTCCAAAGTATTGGCTCGGCTCTGCCACAGACTGTGGTCCTGTCTCCAAGGTGTGCTTGCTTAAGCTCAGAGCACTCCTCTCTTCCTAGTCCACGTCAGAAATGCAGCAGGGGCCCCTGGCTGGTGTGCCTCAACTGAGTGGGCCTTGTTCGGTGCGCCAAAAGGTCACCGGTTAGATTCCTACTAGTCAGGACGTATGCCCGGGTTGCCTGCTTGATCCCAAGTAGGAGGTAGCTGATCTGTTTCTCTCTCACATTGATGTTTCCCTCCTTCCCTCCCCGCCTCTCCCTCCGTCCCTCCCTCCGTCCCTCCCCCTTCCTCCCTCTCTAAAATCAATGAAAAACAACAACAATAACAAACCATATTAAAAAAAAGAAATGCAGCAGGGGGTGGGAGGCCAAGGGGCCCTATAGTTTAGGGGAACTTGCATGGCCCCACCCACTAGCTACTGTGTTAGGCACTTCTCTTTCCTAAATGTCTCAGGGCCTGATGGGATGTGTTCAGGCAGGAATACCTCTGCATAGGCCAGGTGTGGCCTGCTTATTCTCAGCCATGTAGGGTGGGTGCCAGCTGCCCGCATACCTTGCTGTTGAAATACTTGGTAAGTCTCCACCGTGAGGTAGCTCTTTCCGATCAGGGTCCTCTGAGCCCGCAGGGGTAGGGAATATGAACTTCATCCCCTGAGCACGAAAAGTCAGGCTTTTCTTGTGCTTTTGCTTTTGAATGTGGGGTAGGGGTGAGAATTGGGATGGGGAGGGACTGTGCTAGGGGTATTTCCTCTGCGCTGTGCCCTTCTGCAAACCAGACTCTAGGAGCTCTCCATTTTCTAACACACCGAAGTGGGCCAGGAAGGCCCCTTACGGAGAACCCAATAGTTAGCAAAGTCGTCACTCTTCTTTTTTGGAGTTGGGGAATTGCTCGAAAGTTTTAGAGAAACAAATCCCGCTATGGTGACAGGCTGCCCTAATGGTAAGAATTGTAATCTAGAGACGTCTGTAGAGTCTTCTACAAACATAAATGTCAGCTAGTAGTAAATACTAGTGAAAGGTGGTGGGCATACCAACTAGAGCTGTAGTGCTGGCTGGCTCCTAGTCTTCACTGAGAGGGGCCTAGGGCAGATCTGACTGGGGAGTGGGCTTGATGAGGGTCCAGGGTCAACTGCCCTGGGTTTGAGGCCCGAGATAGGGACAGCAGCACGCTGTTGTGTGGCTTGGGCTAGTATGGCTTAACACCACCATCCCCAATCTGCTCTTTGCCATAGGCCAATGTGGTCCTTAAGGTGGTGGGGTTCCTAGTTGCTGATGACAGTGTAGAAAAATATGCTTTCTTTAAATCACAAAAATAATATTTTTAAAAATTCAGAAACTTAACCTAAAAAGTTAAACTCTTCCACAGTTCCATGTCTCACCATAGTTGCATATCTCACAGATAACCATCATTAATGCTTTATTGCACAGTTCCATAGGCATTTTCTGTGCTGATGTCTTTGTTAATATACTACACACGTGTTGGAGCATGCATTTTTCCACTTATTGTATCTTAGACATCTTGTTACAGCAGTTGCATTCTTTTTAAAGATTGTGTAATATAGTTGTCCCTGGGGAATTGGTTCCAGGACCCCCATGGATACCAAATTCCATGGATGCTCAAGTCTCTTATGTAAAGTAGTGTAGTATTGCCCTAGCCGGTTTGGCTCAGTGGATAGAGCATCGGCCTGGGGACTGAAGAATCCCAGGTTCGATTCCGGTCAAGGGCATGTACCTTGGTTGCAGGCACATCCCCAGTGGGAGGTGTGCAGGAGGCAGCTGATTGATGCTTCTCTCTCATCGATATTTCTAACTCTCTATCCTTCCTTTCTCTCTGTAAAAAAACAATAAAATATATTTTTAAAAAAAAGTAGTATAGTATTTGCAAAAAACCTATGCACACCCTCCCATATACTTCAAATCATCTCTGGATTATTTATAATACCTAATACATATAATGCTATGCAAATAGTTGTTACACTGTATTGTTTAGGGAATAATGACAAAAAAGTCAGTACATGTTCAGTACAGACATGACCATCATAGACCTAACTACATAATACACAAATAGCAACAATGCAATATTTTTTTTCAAATATTTTTGATTTGCATTTGGTTGAATCCAAAGATGTGGAACCCACAGATACGGAGGGCTGACTATACAGGCATACCTCAGAGATATTGTGGGTTCAGTTCTAGACCAGTGAGGTGGATACCACAATAAAGCGAGTCACCCAAATGTTTTGGTTTCCCAGTGCATATAAAAGTTATGTTTACATTATACTGTAGTCTGTTAAGTGTATAATGGCAATATGTTTAAAAAATACTATAAATACCTTAACTAAAAATACTTTATTGTGATCTGGCCAGTGGCTCAGTTGGTTGGAGTATCATCCTGTGCACCAAAAAGGTGGTGGGTTTGAGTCTCAGTCAGGGCACATGCCTAGGTTGTGGGTTCAAACCCTAGTTGGGGCGTGTATGGGAGGCAACCTATCAATGTTTCTCTCACATTGATGGTTTTCTTTCCCTTCCCCTCTCTAAAATCAATAAAACCATATCCTTGGGTGAGGATTAAAATTTTTTTTTTTTTTTTTTTGCTGTTAAAAAGGCTAACCATCTGAGCCTTCAGCGAGTCATAATCTTTTTGCTGGTAGAGGATCTTGCCTCAATGTTGATGAAAACTCATCAGTAAGGTACTTGTATTCTATCATATGGTTATACTATAATTTAATTGCTTCTTTTTTTTTATTTGTTAATCCTCACCGAGGATATTTTTCCATTGACTTTTTTTAGAGTGGAAGGGAGGGGGAGAGACACAGAGAGAGAAACATCGATGTGAGAGGGACACATTGATTGGTTGCCTCTGGGGATCGAGCCTGCAACTGAGATACGTGCCCTTGATCAGAATCGAACCTGGGACTCTTAGTCCTTGGGCCGATGCTCTATCCACTGAGCCAAACCTGCTAGGGCTAATTCCTTCTTTATAGGCATCCTAATTTCATTGCACATTTATGCAAGTGCTTCTGTAGGATAAATTCATAGAAGTGGAATTGATGAATCCAAGGGAGTGAACATTTTAAATTATGTGTCTTAGTTTGGGCTGCTGTAGCAAAAATACCATAGACTGGGTGGCTTAAAGAAACAGACATTTATTTCTCACAGTTCTGGAAGTACAGGATCAAGGTGCCAGCAGAATTGGTGTCTTGCGAGAGCCCTCTTCCTGGTTCATAGACTACTGCCTGCTGTGTCCACATGGCAGAAGAGGGTAGGGATTTCTCTAGGGTGGCTTTTATAAGGGCACTAATCCCATTCATGAGGGCCTTGTGCTCATGACTTAATTACCTCCCAAAGGCCCCACCTCCTAATATCACATTGGGGATTAGTATTCCACACAGGAATGTGAGGAGACAGGAACATGCAATCCATTGCAAATAGGTGAGTTGCCCACTTCATACCCCTGCTAATAGTGTTGGAGAGTGTTCGCTTTTAAGATACAGATTTAAATGTTTTTTTAAGTTGATTTTTAGAAAGAGAGGAAGGGAAAGAGAGAGAAACTGATGTGAGAGAGAAACATTGATCGATTGCTTCCCACACACACCCTAACCGGGGATTGAACCTGCAACCTTGGCATGTGCCCTGACTGGAAATCAAGCTGGCAACCTTTTGGTATATGGGACGATGCTCAACCGAGTCACACCTGCCAGGGCACAATACAGATTTAACATAAAGGCACCAGTAAGGAAAGGTAGGCTTTTATAATGTAAAATCAACTTAAAAACCAAGCAGTCTCAAGCCAGGAATTAAGAATTAAACCATGTCCATACAGTGATACCTTGCCCCTTTTATATGGGGGTCTATTAAGAGCCCTCTTTAGGTAGGTCTTTATGAACTGACTTAAAAAGATGTCTGGGTGTAGGAGAGAAAGCAGTAGCTATGGGCTGGTTCCATTTCTATTACACAAACAGATGTAAAAATATTTATAAACTTAAGTACTGTATGTCTAACAACGGCTCTCAGGAGCAGAGGCTGTTCACTATTCAGGAGTTACTTGCATGCCCCCTGTGTACCCTAAACTTTGCTAGGCCCTGGGGATTTCTGTTCTTATTGAGTTTTTAGTTTATATTTTTCTTCACTATAAAGACTATCAGTTTTTTTTAAAATTTTTTTAAAAAATATATTTCTTTATTGATTTCAGAGAGGAAGGAAGAGGGAGAGAGAGATAGAAACATCAATGATAAGAGAGAACCATTGATCGGCTGCCTCCTGCACACCCCCTACTGGGGATCGAGCCCGCAACCTGGGCATGTGCCGTTGGCTGGAATCGAACCCGGGACCCTTCCGTCTGCAGACCAATGCTCTACCCACTGAACCACACCAGCTAGGGCTTGAGTTTTTAGTTTAATTTGGGGGAGACACGATAAACCTATAATTAAGGTAATTTCAGATAAGGGTGTGTATTACCAAGAAAATAACAGTGTAATGTGACTGAAAGCGACAGCTTTAGAAATGATGGCCACATATATACCCTGCTGGAAGTGACCGTTATGGAGTTCTTTTTCCAAATTTCTGGAATGTTTGAATTTTTGATGACCACAAATGCCTTTTTTAATCCAAATAAAATGGTTTGAGTAATAAAACCCATTATAAAGCTTAGAGATGAAAATCCTTGAATCTTTAGCAGGCATCCTCTGGTTCTTGCCTCCTAGGCAGCTCATACTTCCTCAGCGGTCATTTCCATAAGCAGGACTACCCTAGCTTATCAGTGGGGTGGCTGGTGGCCTGCCTGACTTGATAGAACCGGACATTAGGGGGACCATGGCAAAGGGGGCTGCTCCTGGCTAGCAATGCCTCAGACTTGGTTAGCATCTTGACACAGCGAGCAAGCCTGTGGCCTGGGTAGAATGGGGCCAGGGAACGACATGAGAAAAGCTGGAGGAGCAAGAGGGTCTGAGGGCAGAGCTCTGGTGGGCATTCCATGAGGTGTGTCTAGAAGGGGTGATAGCAGGAGACAGTTTGAGGGAATTGAGACCTCCCCAACTCACACTGTCTCAGCTGGACAGTCTGGACTTCTTCCAGAGGGAGTTAAACCCCGTGTCATCTCCCTGTTTCACCACAGATGCTGTACGTGAGATTTCGAAGTATGACGACGTGACAGAGAAGGTGAACCTCCAGAACAACCCTGGAGCGGTGGAACACTTCCACATGAAGCTTTTCCGTGCCCAGCGGAATCTCTACATTGCTGGCTTTTCCTTGCTGCTGTCCTTGTGAGTGGGGAGGGGTGAGGGACTGTGAGGGGGCCTCTGGGCTGTGACTTTGATTCCTCAGTAGATGGCCTTGAACCCGAGGCCTGTCTATGTTAGGGGATCCACACAGTTTCCCCAGAGGCCTCCAGTTTTTCCCCTGACCTCCAGAGGCAACATAAAGAGTGAGACAGGACTGACTGGAAGGTTAGAAGATGCGAGTTCTGGCTCTGCCACAACTTGCCACATGCTCTCTTAGGGCAAATGCATTAGCAGCTTGCTCTCTGTACATAGTGTGAAGTGAGGTGTTTCCCTCTTCTGGGAGAAGCAGAAGGTTAAACTGGCTTCTTGCCTTGGGAGGAATGGGTAAAGGCATGGCTGAGACTGACTGTGTCCCTAGAGCCTTCCCAGATGTTAGACCTCTGGGAGCACATTCTGATCCATGGCAGTCTGTTTATTTCTTTCCTTTTTTTTTTTTGTAAGATTGAAGGCCTTGATTAGGGTCATGGGGTTGGCTAGTTGGGCAAGACTAGACTGATAGGAAGCACCTGTTTGAGCTTGGGGCTGGTTTACTGCCTCTTGCTCACAGGGGTTCTGATTGGGGCCCTGGCTGTTCTCAAGTATGCTGACTGGCAGGGGGTAGACATAACACTCAGGCCGAGGGCTTCCAGAGGAGTCCGGATGGCACTCATAGTGCGGATACTCAAAAGCTGGGCAAGTGTTTGGATCCTTTGTTGGGCTGGAATCTCCCACCACTCGTCACCTGGACATTCTTTTTCACTAGGCATTAGAATGACTACATGTCTGGGTTTCAGTTTTGCAGAAAAAGTCAGTTGCTCAGGTGAGCCTGCCCTCTCTGGGTCAGAGTTGGAAAAGTGGCAGGGGTGGTGCTGGAAAGGGCAGACAGCTCTTCAAGGTGAGCCGAATGATCAGAGTCGGGAAATGAGAAGTCTGGAAGGAGTTGGACACAGACTCTAGAATTTTAGGGTTTCTGGAACCTCTGAAAAAGATGATGATGATCTTGTAGGCTGAGACTGAAAGGGAGGCAAAAACAGGATTCTGACTCCATCTGCATGGGAGCTGGGAGGGGTGGAGTGGGACATGATGGCACTGTAAGTCTGAGGGACTACAGAAGCACTCAGGGCTTCCCAGCCAGGTCACATCTCATCTGAAAGATAGGAAGGACAGGACGAAAAGCAAGGACTGCCCCAGAAGAGCACACGGAGCTTAAGAATAGTATCAGGAAGGCGGAACCCTGCAATGAACTCTGGATTGTGAAGCACGGTGTAGGACATGGGAGAAGAAGTCCCCTTAATGTTTCTGTGTCAAGTAAAGAATGGTGGGCAGAAGGTTAAGGGTCAAGGAGGCATTGAGATGAGATGATTGAAATCTCAGAAGGGTAAAGGTAGGCTGAAGTGCCCAGCTACTCAAAATAATTTAGCTTCCACTTGTGCTTGATGGCATTATGTCTGGGGGATCTTGCAATTGTTTGTAGATGGAATTGCGGGTTGGGAGAGATTCTGGAAGACTACAGACAGGCAAGCATCTCAGTTTCCAAAGGGAGGCGAAGATAGATGAGATAATGACTAGAATGGGGGGGTCTGATTCTTATCTCAAGCCATGTTCTAGAAAGAATAGCTTGTGTGCATTTACGTGCAAAGAGGCATAGTTGGTGACTACTCTGAATTCTTTAGAGAGCCAGTTCTCTCAGTCTGCCCCCGCCTTCTGTTGAGCTAGTATATGTGGGTTTTTGGCAGGATGATTGCCAGGCTCCAATTCAATTTTTTAAAAAAATATTTTTGTTGATTTCACAGAGGAAGGGAGAGGGAGAAAGAGAAACATTAATGATGAGAGAGAATCATTGATTGGCTGCCTCCTGCACACCCCACACTGGGGATTGAGCCCGCAACCACGGCATGTGCCCTGACCGGGAATCGAACCATGCCAGCCGGGTTCCAATTCAATTTTTATGGATCAGGTGCTGAAGTGTGGCCCCATGCTGCCATAACAGTGTCATTGGGTGGGGTTTTAAATCCCATGAGTGGCTGCCCCATGGGTCAGTTCCATCCAAATAGAGGCCTCAGGAGCTTGTGCTCTACCCCCAACCTGCTCAGTGTTCTGTGCTGAGGGCGGTTGTCATGGTGAGCAGATGCAGAGAGATATGAAAGCTAG